>NC_041381.1:662946277-662986200 GCF_002162155.2 Triticum dicoccoides
GTTCCAAAACACTGTTTTATATACCGGTACTGCAGTGGAGACTGTTAAGTTGAACTTCCACCTAGAACTCTATGCTACACTAGTACGCAACTTGAACAGTGGACTGGGCCTTGAACTGCAAGTTTTCTGCAAATCTAGCTTCACATAAAGCCTTGACCGATACGTGGCTACCGTGGGTGTTCCCCGTGGGTGGAGCTTATGCGTCATACTTCGTGACCTTTCATGAGTTTACTACAGAGAACCCTACTCTCATAGATTGCGACGTTTAACAATCAGGCTCATATAGGTGAGTTCTTCAAAAGATGTTCTGCAGGACAACATCTCTGCTTCAAAAAGCCACTTAGAACACATTAAGATATACATCAACCTGCCATGCAGATTAGGAGAGTATTGCATCTTCATGGAGTGGTATTTTTAACAGTAAGGATACTCTCCTCTCAGTTGACCAACAGCTTGTCTTCCACATCTAATTCACGGGATCTCCGATCACAAAGAATAGGTTACCACTATGAACAACTCATATTGTGGGTCTCATTCCCATCTCCCTCGATGCATTATCTATCACATTACGTGATAGACCCTTAGTAAAAGGATCTGCCAGATTTTTAGACGTTTGGATATAATCCAATGCAATAACTCCGGAGTTTTTTCAATTTCCTGACAGACTTTAACCTTCTCTGAACGTGTCTTGATGACTTCATGTTATCCTTTGAGCTGCTCACTTTAGTGATCACAGTTTGATTGTCACAGTTCATAATGATACCCGGTACAGGTTTCTCAACTACCGGCAAGTCATTCAAGAGCCGACGAAGCCAATCTACTTCGACCGTAGCTGTATCTAGTGATGTGAGTTCTGCTTCCATTGTTGACCTTGTTAAGATGGTCTGCTTGCAAGACTTCCAAGAAACAGCGCCACCTCCATGAGTGAATACATAACCGCTCGTGGCCTTTATCTCATCAGCATCTGAGATCCAGTTTGAGTCACTATACCCTTCAAGCACCTTTGGATGCCCAGTGTAGTGAATTTCATAATTTGCAGTGCCTTTCAAATAACGCAAAACTCTCTCTAGAGCTTTCCAATGCACATCTCCTAGTTTTGAGACAAATCGACTCAGTTTGCTAACAGCAAAAGAGATGTCAGGTCTTGTAGCACTGGCTAAGTACATAAGCGATCCAATAATCTGAGAATACTTCAATTGATCTCTAGCAATTCTTCGATTCTTTCGAAGCAGCACGCTAGCATCATATGGTGTTGGAGAGGGCTTGCAGTCACTATAGCCAAAGCGACTCAAGATCTTTTCCACATAGTGAGATTGAAGCTATGTAATCCCACCATCATCATCTCTCAACAACTTGATGTTCAGAATGACATCAGCCACTCCTAAACCCTTCATCTCAAAATAGCGAGATAGGAAATCCTTGACCTCCTTAATAACATTCAGATTTATTCCGAAAATCACTATGTCATCAACATACAAGCAAAGCATAACTCCCTCGCCCCCACCATGGCGATTGTACACACATTTGTCAGCTTCGTTCACAACAAAGCCTGCAGCTGTTAAAGTTCTTTCGAACTTCTCATGCCACTGTTTGGGTGCTTGCTTGAGTCCATACAAAGACTTTAGCAACTTGCACACTTTCCCTTCCTGACCATCTATTACAAACCCATCTGGTTGTTCCATATAAATTTCCTCATCCAACTCTCCATTTAGGAAAGCAGTCTTAACATCCATTTGATGAACGAGAAGATCATGTGAGGCAGCTAGTGAAAGTATAACTCGAATAGTGGTCAGTCGAGCCACAGGTGAGTAAGTATCAAAGAAGTCTTCACCTTCCTTTTGGGTATAACCCTTTGCCACGAGCTGAGCCTTGTACTCTTCAATAGTACCATCAGGCCTAAGCTTCTTCTTGAATACCCAATTGCATCCTATAGGTTTGCACCCATAAGGACGATCAGTTATCTCCCAAGTTTCATTCGCCAAGATGGAATCCATCTCGCTACGAACCGCTTCCTTCCAGTAGTCAGCATCTTCCGATGCATAGGCCTCCAAAATAGAACTGGGAGTGTCATCTATGAGATACACAAGAAAATCATCACCAAAGGACTTTGCAGTCCTCTGTCTCTTGCTCCTAGTAGGAACTTCATTGTTTTCCTCCACAGGACTTTCAAAGTGTTCCATCGAAATGGCAGGTTCGGTAATTGTAATTGGTTCCTGATTCGATGAACTAGGCATCTCCTGATTAGATGAGGTAGGCATATCCTTCATGGGAAAGATATCTTCAAAGAAAGTCGCATCATTCGACTCCATGATCGTACCGACATGCATGTCAGGTACCTCAAATTTTACAACCAAAAATCTATAGCCAATTCTATGAAAAGCATATCCCAGGAAAACACAATCCACAATTTTTGGTCCCAGCTTCCGCTTCTTTGGAATTGGCACATTGACTTTCGCCAAACAACCCCAGGTTCATAGATAAGAGAGCTTTAACCTTTTCTTCTCCCATTCCTCGAATGGAGTTATCTCTTTGTTCTTTGTGGGGACTCGATTTAGGACATGACATGCTCTCAATATCGCCTCCCCCCACCATGCCTTGGAGAGACCCGATGTGTCTAACATGGCGTTAACCAAATCAGTTAGAGTATGGTTCTTTCTTTCGGCCACCCCATTTGACTGAGGTGAGTAGGGAGGCGTCCTCTCATGGATTATACCATGTTCCGCACAAAAAGCATCAAATTCATTGGAAAAATACTCTCCACCACGGTCGGACCTAAGCCTCTTGATTTTTTGATCAAGTTGGTTTTCCACTTCAGCTTTATAGATCTTGAAAAAGTTCAAAGCCTCATCCTTAGATTTTAGAAGATACACACGGCAGTATCTAGTGGAGTCATCAATTAACGTCATCAAATATTTATTTCCACCTTTTGTCAAAACACCATTCATTTCACATAAATCTGAATGTATAAGTTCTAGTGGTGCAAGATTTCTCGTCTCCGCAGTCACGTGAGACTTACGAGGTTGCTTAGCTTGCAGACACACTTGACACTTAGATCCCTTGGCAGTGGTGAAACTAGGGTTTAAGTTCAACTTCGCTAGTCGTGACATGCAACCAAAGTTAACATGACAAAGACGTGAATGCCACACATTTGATTCACTATTGTTGCAAATATGATTAACAACTTTATTGCAAACGTCGTATAAGGATAAACGAAACAGGCCTCCTGACTCATAGCCTTTACCAACAAAGGTTCCATACTTGGATATTATAAATTTATTCGACTCAAAGACAAGCTTATAGCCATCTCTACACAGAAGAGATCCGCTAACAAAATTTTTATTGACGGAGGGGACATAATGCATGTTCTTCAGCCGCATGATCTTCCCTGAAGTAAACTTCAGATCGACCGTGCCAACACCACGAACAGAAGCACTTGAACCGTTTCCCATCAGCACGGTTGAAGTCCCTGCGGCCTGATAAGACGAAAACATGGAAATATCACCGCATACATGCACATTAGCACCCGTGTCAATCAACCAATCAGGACAATGACATACTGAAAGAATAGTGGGAAATATACCATACCCGTCATCCTTCATGTTAGTGTCTCCAATGACAACATTAGCGGTCTTGCCGCCTTTCCCAGGATGACGCTTGTCATAGCGATTGGGGCAAATAGGAGCCCAATGATCAGGATCTCCACACACATGACAGACACCTTTCTTCTTGTCATTCTTCTTCTTGAAGTTCGTGTGCTGCACAACCTTGTTCTTCCCATCAAACTTTGCTTTACCATCAAGCTTGCCCTTGTTCTTGAACTTGTGGGACTGGAAGTTTTTCTTCTGTACAGATTGGCACTAGATCCTCCATCAATACCTCGAGCATGTGTGTCCTTTGCTCTTGCCTTTTCTTCCACATCAAGAGTACCAATGAGATCCGGAACGGAAAACTCCTGTCTCTTATGCTTCAGTAAGGTAGCAAAGTTCCTCCATGAAGGAGGAAGCTTAGTGATGATACCCCCGACAACAAACTTGTCCGGTAGCATGCAGTTGAAGTGCTCAAGTTCTCTAGCAAATGACGGTATCTCATGAGCCTGCTCAACCACGGAGTGCTCTTCAGTCATCCTGTAATCATAGAATTGCTCCATGATGTACAGCTCAGTGTCGGCATCCGAGACCCCAAACTTGGCCTCGAGTGCATCCCACATATCTTTTCCATTATCAATTGATGCATAAGCATCAACTATGTTCTCACCAAGAACACTCAAGAGAGCAGCTTTAAACAGAGTATCCATTTTATGAAAAGCTTGTGCCTGTTGGGCATCTTGCTCTCCTTTAGGTTTGCCAAGAGTGGCGTCATAGTAACTCATGGTTTGAAACCACAAGACTGCTCTCACGCGCCACCTCTTATAGTGGATACCCTCAAACATAGGAGGTCTCATGGAAGCAGCAAAACCACTCGGGGTAAATTGCCTATAATAAGGTTTTTGGATTGTTGGAAGTGTGAGCAATTTACCAAATAATTTTGCTAACGGAAATACTAGATAAAGCATGACTAAAATAGCAAATATAAAGCAAGTCATGCAATCTGATAGAGAGAAGGTAAGCATCGTCTGCATATATGAACTTGAGGCAAACACATCTAGAACAGACAGTTGATGAAGTTGCTTATACGACATAGAACCTAACATACGTAGGGCAGAAACTAGAGCGAAGACTGTAGCAAGACTTCTAACAGAAAGGATAAGAACACGTACAGCACAACAGCAACAGAAGCGCTGGACTTGGGGTCGGTGTCCTCGCCTGCCATATCATCGAGGAGGTTGTGGACGTCGGGGAAGAAATCATCATCGGGGAAGTAGTCGTCGGCGACCGGATCGTCCGTGATGAAGCAGCCAGTAGTCACGCTGAGCGCTCCCCAAAAACCTTATCACCCTTCTCCCGTACAGGACTCAAAAGGTGCGGTCTCGGAGGCCTACTGTCCCGACATGCGGTGCACGCCGCAAGCCGGGATGAGGAAGGCAGCAGTAGCGCAGAGATTGGAACTGTGTGGCGAGAGGAAGAGGACCTTCTGATGTGTCTCTCGGGAGAGGAGCGACCTCTCTTATATAGGCACAGGAGAGGGACGCGAACAGGCTGCGCCGGGAGGTGAAGCAACGGAGGGAGATGAAGTGAACAGACAACACGCGAAGAGGTGCGCCGTTCGTCTTCATTATCCACTACCGCAAAAACTTTTCAGCTCCCAGGTGACCTTTCGTATACCCGTGGTGCGTGGCAAAAATTAGACATAGGCTCGGCTCATTCCCGCAACCCGCGGCGCGGCGCGGCGCATCGTGGCGAGGCGGGCGGCGGAGGAGGAGCGCGCGTGGATGTCCCTCTTATTCTTATGCTCATACAAGTGGGGAAGGAGCCTCCCTTATAAAGAGGTCCAACTCCCTCTAAACTAGCAATGTGGGACTAAACTTTAGTTTCACCTCTTGCCTTGCACTAATGGGCTGCGTGGGCCTCTAGGATTTATTAGGAATTTCGGAAACTCCTATTGGGCTAGGCCCAAATAGACAAAAATTCCAGCAACCCCCCACCAGATCCCAGAGGCCCAAAAAATTTGTGTTTGGTTCCAAAACACTGTTTTATATACCGGTACTGCAGTGGAGACTGTTAAGTTGAACTTCCACCTAGAACTCTATGCTACTCTAGTACGCAACTTGAACAGTGGACTGGGCCTTGAACTGCAAGTTTTCTGCGAATCTAGCTTCACATAAAGCCTTGACCGATACGTGGCTACCGTGGGTGTTCCCCGCGGGTGGAGCTTAGGCGTCATACTCCGTGACCTTTCATGAGTTTACTAGAGAGAACCCTACTCTCATAGATTGCGACTTTAACAATCAGGCTCATATAGGTGCGTTCTTCAAAAGATGTTCTGCAGGACAACTTCTCTGCTTCAAAAAGCCACTTAGAACACATTAAGATATACATCAACCTGCCATGCAGATTAGGAGAGTATTGCATCTTCATGGAGTGGTATTTTTAATAGTAAGGATACTCTCCTCTCAGTTGACCAACAACTTGTATTCCACATCTAATTCACGGGATCTCCGATCATAAAGAATAGGTTACCACTGTGAACAACTCATATTGTGGGTCTCATTCCCATCTCCCTCGATGCATTATCTATCACATTACGTGATAGACCCTTAGTAAAAGGATCTGCCAGATTTGTAGACGTTTGGATATAATCCAATGCAATAACTCCGGAGTTTTTTCAATTTCATGACAGACTTTAACCTTCTCTGAACGTGTCTTGATGACTTCATGTTATCCTTTGAGCTGCTCACTTTAGTGATCACAGTTTGATTGTCACAGTTCATAATGATACCCGGTACAGGTTTCTCAACTACCGGCAAGTCATTCAAGAGCCGACGAAGCCAATCTGCTTCAACCGTAGCTGCATCTAGTGATGTGAGTTCTGCTTCCATTGTTGACCTTGTTAAGATGGTCCGCTTGCAAGACTTCCAAGAAACAGCGCCACCTCCATGAGTGAATAGATAACCGCTCGTGGCCTTTATCTCATCAGCATCTGAGATCTAGTTTGAGTCACTATACCCTTGAAGCACCTTTGGATGCCCAGTGTAGTGAATTCCATAATTTGCAGTGCCTTTCAAATAACGCAAAACTCTCTCTAGAGCTTTCCAATGCACATCTCCTAGTTTTGAGACAAATCGACTCAGTTTGCTAACAGCAAAAGAGATGTCAGGTCTTGTAGCACTGGCTAAGTACATAAGTGAGCCAATAATCTGAGAATACTTCAATTGATCTCTAGCAATTCTTTGATTCTTTCGAAGCAGCACGCTAGCATCAATGGTGTTGGAGAGGGCTTGCAGTCACTATAGCCAAAGCGACTCAAGATCTTTTCCACATAGTGAGATTTAAGCAATGTAATCCCACCATCATCATCTCTCAACAACTTGATGTTCAGAATGACATCAGCCACTCCTAAATCCTTCATCTCAAAATAGCGAGATAGGAAATCCTTGACCTCCTTAATAACATTCAGATTTGTTCCGAAAATCACTATGTCATCAACATACAAGCAAAGCATAACTCCCTCACCCCCACCATGGTGATTGTACACACATTTGTTAGCTTCGTTCACAACAAAGCCTGCAGCTGTTAAAGTTCTTTCGAATTTCTCATGCCACTGTTTGGGTGCTTGCTTGAGTCCATACAAAGACTTCAGCAACTTGCACACTTTCCCTTCCTGACCATCTATTACAAACCCATCTGGTTGTTCCATATAAATTTCCTCATCCAACTCTCCATTTAGGAAAGCAGTCTTAACATCCATTTGATGAACGAGAAGATCATGTGAGGCAGCTAGTGAAAGTATAACTCGAATAGTGCTCAGTCGAGCCACAGGTGAGTAAGTATAAAAGAAGTCTTCACCTTCCTTTTGGGTATAACCCTTTGCCATGAGCCGGGCCTTGTACTCTTCAATAGTACCATCAGGCCTAAGCTTCTTCTTGAATACCCATTTGCATCCTATAGGTTTGCACCCATAAGGACGATCAGTTATCTCCCAAGTTTCATTCGCCAAGATGGAATCCATCTCGCTACGAACCGCTTCCTTCCAGTAGTCAGCATCTTCCGATGCATAGGCCTCCGAAATAGAACTGGGAGTGTCATCTATGAGATACACAAGAAAATCATCACCAAAGGACTTTGCAGTCCTCTGTCTCTTGCTCCTAGTAGGAACTTCATTGTTTTCCTCCACAGGACTTTCAAAGTGTTCCATCGAAATGGCAGGTTCGGTAATTGTAACTGGTTCCTGATTCGATGAACTAGGCATCTCCTGATTAGATGAGGTAGCCATATCCTTCATGGGAAAGATATCTTCAAAAAAGTCGCATCATTTGACTCCATGATCGTACCGACATGCATGTCAGGTACCTCAGATTTTACAACCAAAAATCTATAACCAATGCTATGAAAAGCATATCCCAGGAAAACACAATCCACAGTTTTTGGTCCCAGCTTCCGCTTCTTTGGAATTGGCACATTGACTTTCGCCAAACAACCCCAGGTTCGTAGATAAGAGAGCTTTAACCTTTTCTTCTCCCATTCCTCGAATGGAGTTATCTCTTTGTTCTTTGTGGGGACTCGATTTAGGACATGACATGCTTTCAATATCGCCTGCCCCACCATGCCTTGGAGAGACCTGATGTATCTAACATGGCGTTAACCAAATCAGTTAGAGTATGGTTCTTTCTTTCGGCCACCCCATTTGACTGAGGTGAGTAGGGAGGCATCCTCTCATGGATTATACCATGTTCCGCACAAAAAGCATCAAATTCATTGGAAAAATACTCTCCACCACGGTCGGACCTAAGCCTCTTGATTTTTCGATCAAGTTGGTTTTCCACTTCAGCTTTATAGATCTTGAAAAAGTTCAAAGCCTCATCCTTAGATTTCAGAAGATACACACGGCAGTATCTAGTGGAGTCATCAATTGACGTCATGAAATATTTATTTTCACCTTTTGTTAAAACACCATTCATTTCACATAGATCTAAATGCATTAGTTCTAGTGGTGCAAGATTTCTCGTCTCCACAGTCACGTGAGACTTACGAGGTTGCTTAGCTTGCACACACACTTGACACTTAGATCCCTTGGCAGTGGTGAAACTAGGGATTAAGTTCAACTTCGCTAGTCGCGACATGCAACCAAAGTTAACATGACAAAGACGTGAATGCCACACATTTGATTCACTATTGTTGCAAATATGATTAACAACTTTATTGCAAACGTCTGATAAGGATAAACGAAACAGGCCTCCTGACTCATAGCCTTTACCAACAAAGGTTCCATACTTGGATATTACAAATTTATTCGACTCAAAGAAAAGCTTATAGCCATCTCTACACAGAAGAGATCCGCTAACAAGATTTTTATTGACGGAGGGGACATAATGCACGTTCTTCAGCCGCACGATCTTCCCTGAAGTAAACTTTAGATCGACCGTGCCAACACCATGAACAGAAGCACTTGAACCGTTGCCCATCAGCACGGTTGAAGTCCCTGCGATCTGATAAGACGAAAACATGGAAATATCACCGCATACATGCACATTAGCACCCGTGTCAATCAACCAATCAGGAGAATGACATACTGAAAGAATAGTGGGAAATATACCATACCCGTCATCCTTCATGTCAGTGTCTCCAATGACAACATTAGCGGTCTTGCCGCCTTTCCCAGGATGACGCTTGTCATAGCGATTGGGGCAACTAGGAGCCCAATGATCAGGATCTCCACACACGTGACAGACACCTTTCTTCCTGTCATTCTTCTTCTTGAAGTTCGTGTGCTGCACAACCTTGTTCTTCCCATCAAACTTTGCTTTACCATCAAGCTTGCCCTTGTTCTTGAACTTGTGGGACTGGAAGTTTTTCTTCTGTACCAGATTGGCACTAGATCCTCCCTCAATACCTCGAGCACGTATGTCCTTTGCTCTCGCCTTTTCTTCCACATCAAGAGTACCAATGAGATCTGGAACGGAAAACTCCTGTCTCTTATGCTTCAGTAAGGTAGCAAAGTTCCTCCATGAAGGAGGAAGCTTAGTGATGATACCCCCGGCAACAAACTTGTCCGGTAGCATGCAGTTGAAGTGCTCAAGTTCTCTAGCAAATGACTGTATCTCATGAGCCTGCTCAACCACGGAGCGCTCTTCAGTCATCCTATAATCATAGAATTGCTCCATGATGTACAGCTCAGTGCCGGCATCTGAGACCCCAAACTTGGCCTCGAGTGCGTCCCACATATCTTTTCCATCATCAATTGACGCATAAGCATCAACTATGTTCTCACCAAGAACACTCAAGAGAGCAGCTTTAAACAGAGTATCCATTTTATGAAAAGCTTGTGCCTGTTGGGCATCTTGCTCTCCTTCAGGTTTGCCAAGAGTGACATCATAGCAACTCATGGTTTGAAACCATAAGACTGCTCTCACGCGCCACCTCTTATAATGGATACCCTCAAACATAGGAGGTCTCATGGAAGCAGCAAAACCACTCGGGGTAAATTGCCTATAATAAGGTTTTTGGATTGTTGGAAGTGTGAGCAATTTACCAAATAATTTTGCTAACGGAAATACTAGATAACGCATGACTAAAATAGAAAATATAAAGCAAGTCATGCAACCTGACAGAGAGAAGGTAAGCATCATCTGCATATATGAACTTGAGGCAAACACATCTAGAACATGCAGTTGATGAAGTTGCTTATACGACATAGAACCTAACATACGTAGGGCAGAAACTAGAGCGAAGACTGTAGCAAGACTTCTAACAGAAAGGATAAGAACACGTACGGCACAGCAGCAACAGAAGCGCTGGACTTGGGGTCGGTGTCCTCGCTTGCCATGTCGTCGAGGAGGTCGTGGACGTCGGGGAAGAAATCGTCGTCGGGGAAGTAGTCGCCGGCGACCGGATCGTCCGTGATGAAGCAGCCAGTAGTCGCGCTGAGCGCTCCCCAAAAACCTTATCACCCTTCTCCCGTACAGGACTCAAAAGGTGCGGTCTCGGAGGCCTACTGTCCCGACGTGCGGTGCACGCCGCAAGCCGGGATGAGGAAGACAGCAGTAGCGCAGAGATTGGAACTGTGTGGCGAGAGGAAGAGGACCTTCTGATGTGTCTCTCGGGAGAGGAGCGACCTCTCTTATATAGGCACAGGAGAGGGACGCGAACAGGCTGCGCCGGGAGGTGAAGCAACGGAGGGAGATGAAGTGAACAGACAGCACGCGAAGAGGTGCGCCGTTCGTATTCATTATCCACTACCGCAAAAACTTTTCAGCTCCCAGGTGACCTTTCGTATACCCGTAGTGCGTGGCAAAAATTAGACATCTTATGCTCATACAAGTGGGGAAGGAGCCTCCCTTATAAAGAGGTCCAACTCCCTCTAAACTAGCAATGTGGGACTAAACTTTAGTTCCACCTTTTGCCTTACACTAATGGGCTGCGTGGGCCTCTAGGATTTATTAGGAATTTCTGAAACTACTATTGGGCTAGGCCCAAATAGACAAAAATTCCAGCACGTCTTTGGGGTCCAACCATCACACATTGGACTGATCCCTATTTGATCACGTTTTTGATAGGAAACCTAACCATTAGGGCCCATTGGTCGGGGTTGATGTGGCAAAAAAACACGTCTACAAGAACGCATGAGGTCGTATCCTTGCACGCACCCAGCAGCGCGTACTAGTACCTCATCGCCTGAACTCCACCCGCGCCGCACAAAACGTATTCATGGCGTCATCGGCCAGCACCCGTAGTACGAACACAAACAATGCATCACAGTCGACCCGCGTCTGTGGCCTTGCCCATGTTGTCCCAACCACCGCTTCTGCCTGTTGCCTCATGCGTGCGTGTGTTGGATAGCCGGAGCTCGTGCATGGCGGGAGCTTGGAGCAGATGTGGCGGCGTGGCTTAGCATCGGTGCGCGTGGTCCGGCTCGATGGAGCTGCAAAGGCTCTCGCGCTTTGCTTCTTCGTTGGTTGGCGCATGCAGGGTGCTCGGCAAAATTCCCGAGACCTATTTGTCGGCGTCGCACAGGCTGTTTGTGGCGGCGCCGGCGAGACAAACTGTGATACGGTACGGTGCTCAAGCCTGGCTTCAGCATTGAGCACATCCAAGGTTGCCTTGATGACATGAGCAGACAAGAAAATGGAATGGCGAGGCTGAACGCATTCATGACACAAGTGTTGCTTATAACTTTTTAGGTTTAATAACATTAATAATATTAGTAACCTCATGTGGTTTAAACAAGACTGCTCTCATGAATGCAAATGCGATACACATATAGGTGATGTTCTCTGAACATTCTGATATCTTATTTTTCCGAGTTAATATGAAATTGTTGTGAAGTTTTAAAAGTGACATTCAAATTGCCAAAAGGGCAAAAACATAAGAGAAGCAAACATGCTTGGGCATAACCGAGGTTTTTTTGAAGCTAGGGGGAACAAATGGGTGGGATCCAACTAGCAACATAAAACTAATTATCCATTTCGAAAATGTTCCGAGGGGCTGTGGGAATGTCCAGGTGATTCTGGGAGTGTCTCGGATGGTCTCAGAAGGTATTTGGAAGACTATTGAAGTTTCTGAAATGTTCCAAAGTGGGATGTACCCTTGGCTAGCACAGGGGGCTGCAACCACATGGGCCATAGGGGCCATAAGTGGTATGCACCCCCCAAGCTTTCGGGCCAAGCTGAAAAGTTAGGAAGGTGCTTCGGAGGTTAGGGGATCCTGGGAGGATCCTCCTACCTTTGGCGTGCTATCCCTTGGAGGGGTCAACCCCTCTCCAAGACGCACTCCCCGAACATCTATAAATAGATGGGAGGGACGCCCCCTAGAAACACACACATCGAAAGGAGACGCCCCCTACGTAAGCTCTCTCTCTCTCTCTCTCTCTCTCTCTCTCTCTCTCTCTCTCTCTCTCTCCGTTCCATTGATACATTGCTAGGCTGTTTTTCCTCAAGTTCTATGGCGGCTCTATAAAGTGTTGCCAAATTGTTGATATGGGATGCATGGTTACCGCGGTCGTGCTTTTTACTCTTAGTCAGGATTTTTTGGGGCTGGGAGGTAATACCTAGATGCAGGAATCTATAAATCTTCATCGATATCAACACCATCTTCGTTGCATTGTGTTGGTGAGGTTGATCTATCCATGCATCTTCATAGTGTTCCCATGCATGTTCGTAGGTACGATATATTTTATTTTGTATTACGTTCCGAAACACATTGCTCCCATATGTCCTTGTTGACAAAGGGTTGCATTGTAGAGGAAAATAGGTTTTTGGTGGTAAAATAATCACAATAGGCTAGTAATATAATTGCTTATAAAGGAAAAGAGAGCGCTTATCACATGTTTTTTAAGTTCTAACCCCAAGAGCAAGATATGCTCCGAGTGGTTTGTTGGAGCCCTTGACATTGTGGCCAATTTCCTTGCATTTTCCACATCGCAATGTTCTTTTCTTTGCTCTAGCATAAGCAGTACCACTCTCCTTAGGCCCTTTTGGTATAGTTTTTTATGACATTCCTGGCTAAACAATGTACCCTGGTGGTTCAATATCTACTCTTGATGGCTTAACCCACTTAGATTCATGTGGAACAAGGTATATCATGTGTTCATATGCTTTCCCATAAGTTTCGAACTTGAAGAGATCATCAACATCATCTCAGGCCATTATGTAGCCCTAAATATAGCTGCACAAGCATGTTCACAAGGAACATCACATAACTAAAATCTGAAACAACCACTAGTCTTATTAAGCAGGTTTACTTCATAGGTCATGTCTGTGTAGTTTATTTGCCAAATCCCAGCACCAAATTGTGAGTTGTGTAGTACCTTACTTTACTCTTAGTACAATTTATACTCTGGAATGTTCTATGAATATAGAAACCTAATAATACACTAGAAATAAAAATTAAGATATTAGTTGGACATTATTGTTTAGAAACATTTAAAATGGTATTTAATGGAACTAAACTACGAACATAAGCACATACATATTTTTATGTGGGCATCATATAATTTGTGTAATTGTCACAAAAATAATTCAAAGATAATTTCAATGACATCATTGAATTTTCATTTAGTATAAACAAAGTGATCGGAGATACACTACAACTGATAACAAACAACACCGATTAAATATACTAATAAGATTATGTGATTAATTATACTAAGTAAAATAATAAAATGTTCTAATTAAAATTGTAGTATGATGAAAATAAAAATAAATAAGTATATATTTGGTATAAAAATATTTAGAAATTAAACTATACATGACATATACATAAAAATATGTACATTAACCTGGTCTGGGACAGGGAGCTACAGAGCGATGGTTACGAAGTGGGGAATGACTGCTTAAAGCTGGAGGTGACATTCTATCATATGGAGAGCTTATTAGTTTTGTAATCTTGTGAACTGAGAGGACTTGCCCATGCTTCACCATTTCCCGGTTGATCAATCGGGATGCTCTGTGCCAATGAGACGTCCCCTCAGACTGAGATCTAAAGTCCAATAACTCTTAGACTCTCCCATCCTTCCTCATGTAGCTGTTGCTCCCCTCTACTTTTTCCTTTTTTATGACTTGGGCCGTTTTTCTGGTGGCTGCGCATCAAAGACACTGTCAGATAAGAGAACGTTGTCCTGAGCATCAAATAGAAAGAACTTTACAAATCAAACAGGGCCTAAGATAAGAGATAACACTGCCCTCCTTACGTTACTTGTGAGCACCATGAAATAGGGAACAACCTTACAATCAAACAGGGCGTAAGATAAGAGACAACACTTCTGAACATCAAGTAGGAAACGACCTTATGAATCAGGGCCTAAGATCGAAATTCAAGGTCCTCTCTAACTAGTTCTACAATAAGAAAGGCAATATGGAACCGACACTATAACCAAGAAACTTGTTTGTTTTGTACATGTAATTAAGAAATATCTTTGATCATTGCGTAGGTAAGCAATATACTAAACAGATACTCAAGGCAAAGAGTTATCCTTTAACTAGTACTACAACCCAAACATGATAGGGACGACATGACATAAATTTGCATAAGAAATATCCTAAACAAGGAACAACTCGACAATAGCAGCTAACCAACAACAAAACATGACAGTCAATGATACGTCTCAAACATGTCTATAATTTTTTATGTCGCTCAAAGAGTTGTCTGTTTTTCTCCTCTAGTAAACCGCAAAGACACAAGTTTTGTTTTGAATCTCTTTAAGCTCGGAGTAGCTATGATCCACAAGCAACTTCTTGTTACAGCCTTCCATGTATATGATGGCCCACACCATCGTGTTGTTCATCGCACCTGCCATTCCATCCAACTGGTGGCTTGACAGTGATACCCCACTTCGATGATCCCCTTCGCTGATCCATGATAGAAAGCGCTCCCAGGCTCCCGATCCCCTCCCCCTCCCGATCCCCTCCACTGTCCGCCACTCCAACGGCGTCCACCCTTGTGCTTCGAGCCGCATCTCCCTAGCGCTCCTCCCCTGCCGATGGCCACTCCGGCACCGGCGTCCACCCATTTTCCCAGCGTCGTGGCGCTGGTCCGGTATGTCGAGCAGCCCACGTTCGGTCACTTCCTCCTTCCGCCGCACTGGCGAGCGGCCGGTGGTGTCCGACCTTGGCCTTCCCTCCTCCTACGAGGCATCAGACGTGCAGGGGCCGGCCGGCGAGGAGGCTGCTGCTGGCGCTCTGGCGGGGACGGCGGCACTAGGGTGGGTGCAGCCCCGGCCGTCGAGGAAGGAGGTGTGGAGGCGTCGCCACGTGGACGGAGCTGGCGCGTCCAGGGATGCGCCTCTACCCAGAGCCCACCGTGCGGTCTTGCTGGAGATGGAAGGCCTATGTTTCAAGTGCTTCGAAGAAGGGCACTTCAAGAACGATTGCCCCAACCAAGTTGTCTGCTTCTGCTACAAGCTTCCGGGACACGAATCCAAAGACTGCAAGAGGCCTCGGAGTCCATCGCCGGAGGAGGAGCTCAGGCGCTCGACGGCGGCCAAGGTCGCGCGCAAGGACATAGCCGATAGCGCGGCGCAGAGGGCCCCGCCGCCACCACCTCCTCCGGCCCAGCAAGCTGCGCCCGAGGCTTGGCCGCGCATCTTTGCTCTGCGGCTTGAATCTGTGGAGCGCGAGTAGTTCTTCTCTCAGGAGCTTTGCGTGGTCCGTCGTTCACTGAGCATGGGAGATCTAGAGAGGAGGTTATAATTCGCCATAGTGACCTATGCTGGTGGGGCGATACATGACATCTCCCTTGAGTTCGTTGTCGAGGCGCTAGGAGCAGTGGTCGGCATCGAGCCGGAGTGGCTCTCCATCCACTGTTACCGGCCGGAGGACTTCCTGGTCGTCTTTGTGCGACAGGACCACCGCAATCTGGTGGCGGCCAGGCCGTACATCAACTTCAATGGCATGCGGCTCTACTTCCGGCAATGGCATCGCCAATCTCGAGCTGTCCATGCAATGTTCAGTTACAAGGTCTCTCTGGTTCTGGAAGGAGTTCCTCCGCATGCTTGGGATAGAGAGGTTGCTGAAGACCTGCTGGGATCGTCCTGCCTGGTGGACATGGTGGCGCCGGAGACCAGCGTGCGCCAGGACCTGTCTGCGTTTAAGCTGTCGGCCTGGACGGCGGACCCTGATGCTATCCCTTCTCTCCGATGGTTGGCTATCCCGGAGCTAGGCCAATCCGCGCCATTGATGGAGCATACTATGCTTCAGTATAAGATTCTGATCCACCTGGATTCGGTCTCGGATTTCTCTGGCAGGGATGAGCCGCTGTTCCTTGGGGTCTCGTCGGATAGCAGCCAGAGTGGGTTGCCGTCTGATGGGAGGATCAGTGGGGGTAGTGGTGGTGCAGCGGCGGCGGCGGCTCCGCGCGGCCGTGGAGGTTTGGAGTCAGGGATGTGAGAGGGACGAGCTCGGGACATGCATCAAGGGCACGCAATGGCGAGTCATCGCCGGCCCGCCGGATGGCCGATGGAGATTGGCGCCTTCCGCCGATGCCGGCTTCGGAGGGTGGGACTGCGGTGGGGCCCATGCCGCCGGTCAAGGACTGCTTTTGACCGATTGACCACGCATGAGGGTGTTGGAAATATGCCCTAGAGGCAATAATAAAATGGTTATTATTGTATTTCTTTGTTCATGATAATTGTCTATTGTTCATGCTATAATTGTATTAACTGGAAACCGTGATACATGTGTGAATACATAGACCACAACATGTCCCTAGTGAGCCTCTAGTTGACTAGCTCATTGATCAATAGATGGTTATGGTTTCCTGACCATGGACATTGGATGTCATTGATAACGGGATCACATCATTAGGAGAATGATGTGATGGACAAGACCCAATCCTAAGCATAGCACAAGATCATGTAGTTCGTTTGCTAAAGCTTTTCTAGTGTCAAGTATCATTTCCTTAGACCATGAGATTGTGTAACTCCCGGATACCGTAGGAGTGCTTTGGGTGTACCAAACGTCACAACGTAACTAGGTGACTATAAAGGTGCACTACAGGTATCTCCGAAAGTGTTTGTTGGGTTGGCACGAATTGAGACTGAGATTTGTCACTCCGTATGACGGAGAGGTATCTCTGGGCCCACTCGGTAATGCATCATCATAATGAGCTCAATGTGACTAAGTAGTTAGTCACGGGATCATGCATTACGGAACGAGTAAAGTGACTTGCCGGTAACGAGATTGAATGAGGTATTGGGATACCGACGATCGAATCTCGGGCAAGTAACGTACCGATTAACAAAGGGAATTGTATACGAGATTGCTTAAATCCTTGACATCGTGGTTCATCAGATGATATCATTGTGGAACATGTGGGAGCCGACATGGGTATCGAGATCCCGCTGTTGGTTATTGGTTGGAGAACGTCTCGGTCATGTCTGCATGATTCCCGAACCCGTAGGGTCTACACACTTAAGGTTCGGTGACACTAGAGTTGTTATGGTAAATTGTATGTGGTTACCGAAGGATGTTCGGAGTCTCGGATGAGATCCCAGACGTCACGAGGAGTTCCAGGATGGTCCGGAGGTGAATATTTATATATGGGAAGTCCATTTTCAGTCACCGGAATGGTTTCGGGGGTTATCGTTATTGTACCGGGACCACCGAAAGGTGTCCGGGGGTCCACCGGGTAGGGCCACCTGCCCCGGGGGACTAGATGGGCTGAATATGGGAGGGAACCAGCTCCTGGTGGGCTGGTGCGCCCCTCCACAATGGCCCAAGGCGCCTAGGGTTGAAAACCCTAGGGGAGGGGGGCGCCTCCACCTTGCTTGGGGGGCAAGCCTCCCCTCCTGGCCGCCGCCCCCCTCTAGATGGGATCTAGAGGGGCCAGCTCCTCTCCCCTTCACCCTATAAATAGAGGGGGTGTGGGAGGGCTGTAGAACCCTTGCCTCTGGCGCAGCCCCTCCCTCCTCCAACACCTCCTCCTCCTCCGTAGTGCTTGGCGAAGCCCTGCCAGAGAACCACGAGCTCCATCACCACCATGCCGTCGTGTTGTCGGAGTTCTCCCTCAACTTCCCCTCTCCCCTTGCTGGATCAAGAAGGAGGAGACGTCCCCGGGCTGTACGTGTGTTCAACACGGAGGCCCCGTTGTTCGGTGCTTAGATCGGAATCAACCGCGATCTGAATCGCTACGAGTACGACTCCTTCATCCGCGTTCTTGCAACGCTTTTGCTTAGCGATCTTCAAGGGTATGAAGATGCACTCCCTCTCTCTCTTGTTGCTAGAATCTCCATAGATTGATCTTGGTGTTGCAGAGAAAATTTTGAATTTGTGCTGCGTTCCCCAACAGTGGCATCATGAGCTAGGTCTATTGCGTAGATTCTATGCACGAGTAGAACACAAGTTGTTGTTCAATATGCTTACCGTTACTAGTCCTATCTTGTTTCGACGGTATTGTGGGATGAAGCGGCCTGGACCGACCTTACACGTACACTTACGTGAGACAGGTTCCACCGACTAACATGCACTTGTTGCATAAGGTGGCTAGCGGGTGCCAGTCTCTCCCACTTTAGTCGGATCGGATTTGATGAAAAGGGTCCTTATAAAGGGTAAATAGAAATTGGCATATCACGTTGTGGTTTTGGCGTAGGTAAGAAACGTTCTTGCTAGAAACCTATAGCAGCCACGTAAAAACTTGCAACAACAATTAGAGGACGTCTAACTTGTTTTTGCAGCATATGCCGTGTGATGTGATATGGCCAAAAGGATGTGATGAATGATATATGTGATGTATGAGATTGATCATGTTCTTGTAATAGGAATCACGACTTGCATGTCGATGAGTATGACAATCGGCAGGAGCCATAGGAGTTGTCTTAATTTATTGTATGACCTGCGTGTCATTGAATAACGCCATGTAATTACTTTACTTTATTGCTAAACTGTTAACCATAGTAGTAGAAGTAATAGTTGGCGAGACAACTTCATGAAGACATGATGATGGAGATCATGTTGTCATGCCGGTGACGATGATGATCATGGCATCCCGAAGATGGAGATCAAAAGGAGCAAAATGATATTGGCCATATCATGTCACTGTTTGATTGCATGAGATGTTTATCATGTGTTTACATCTTATTTTCTTAGGACGACGGTAGGAAAAATAAGATGATCCCTCACTAAAATTTCAAGAAAGTGTTCCCCCTAACTGTGCACCATTGCGAAGGTTCGTTGTTTCGAAGCACCACGTGATGATCAGGTGTGATAGATTCTAATGTTCGCATAGAACGGGTGTAAGCCAGATTTACACATGCAAAACACTTAGGTTGACTTGACGAGCCTAGCATGTACAGACATGGCCTTGGAACACAAGAGACCAAAAGGTCGAGCATGAGTCATATAGTAGATACGATCAACATGAAGATGTTCACCGATGATGACTAGTCCGTCTCACGTGATGATCAGACACGTCCTAGTTGACTCGGATCATGTATCACTTAGATGACTAGAGGGATGTCTATCTGAGTGGGAGTTCATCAAATAATTTGATTAGATGAACTTAATTATCCTGAACATAGTCAAAAGGTCTTTGCAAATTATGTCGTAGCTCGCGTTTTAGTTCTACTATTTTAGATATATTCCTAGAGAAAAATTAGTTGAAAGTTGATAGTAGCAATTATGCGGACTAGGTCCGTAAACTGAGGATTGTCCTCATTGCTGCGCAGAAGGCTTATGTCCTTAATGCACCGCTCGGTGTGCTGAACCTCGAACGTCGTCTGTGGATGTTGCGAACATCTGACATACACGTTTTGATGACTACGTGATAGTTCAATGATGTTAAACGGTTTAGAATTGAGGCGCCGAAGACGATTTTTTGAAACGTCACGGAACATATGAGATGTTCCAAGAGCTGAAATTGGGATTTCAGGCTCGTGCGCACATCAAGAGGTGTGAGACCTCCGACAAGTTTCTTAGCCTGCAAACTAAGGGAGAGAAGCTCAATCGTTGAGCATGTGCTCAGATTGTCTAAGTACTACAATCACTTTAATCGAGTGGGGGTTAATCTTCCAGATGAGATAGTGATGGTTCTCCAAAGTCACTGCCACCAAGCTACTAGAGCTTCGTGATGAACTATAACATATCAGGGATAGATATGATGATCCTTGAACTATTCGCGACGTTTGACACCGCGAAAGTAGAAATCAAGTAGGAGCATCAATTGTTGATGGTTAGTAAAACCACTAGTTTCAAGAAGGGCAAGGGCAAGAAGGGATACTTCATGAAACGGCAAATCAGTTGCTGCTCTAGTGAAGAAACCCAAGGTTGAACCCAAAACCGAGACTAAGTGCTTCTGTAATAAGGGGAGCGGTCACTGGAGCAGAATTACCCTAGATACTTGGTAGATAAGAAGGCAGGCAAGGTCAACAGAAGTATATTGGATATACATTGTATTAATGTGTACTTTACTAGTACTCCTAGTAGCACCATGGTAATAGATACCGGTTCATTGCTAAGTGTTAGTAACTCGAAATAAAAGGCTACAGAATAAACGGAGACTAGCTAAAGGCGAGGTGATGATATGTGTTGGAAGTATTTCCAAGGTTGATGTGATCAAACATTGCACGCTCCCTCTACCATCGGGATCGGTGTTAATCCTAAATAATTGTTATTTAGTGTTTGCGTTGAGCATAGACATGATTGGATTATGTCTTTCGCAATACGGTTATTCATTTAAGGAGAATAATGGTTACTCTGTTTATTTGAACAATACCTTCAATGGTCTTGCACCTAAAATAAATGGTTTATTGAATCTCGATCGTAGTGATACACATGTTCATGCTAAAAGATATAAGATAGTAATGATAGTACCACCTGCTTGTGGCACTGCCATTTGAGTCATATTGGTATAAAACGCATGAAGAAGCTCCATGATGATGGATCTTTGGACTCACTCATTTTTGAGAAGTTTGAGACATGCGAACCATGTCTATTGGTATGTGCGCATGAAGAAACTCCATGCAGATGGATCGTTTGGACTCACTTGATTCTAAATCACTTGAGACATGCAAATCATACCACATGGGCAAGATGACTGAAAAGCCTCGTTTTCAGTAAGATGGAACAAGAGAGCAACTTGTTGGAAGTAATACACTTTGATGTGTGTTTTCCAATGAGTGCCGAGGCACGCAATGGATATTGTTATGTTCTTACTTCATAGATGATTTGAGTAGATGCTGAGTATATTTACTTGACAAAACACAAGTCTGAATTATTGAAAGGTTCAAGTAATTTCAGACTGAAGTTGAAGATCATCGTGACAAGAGGATAAAATTTCTATGATATGATCATAGAGATGAATATCTAAGTTACAAGTTTGGTATAGAATTAGGACATTGTGGAAATTGTTTCACAACTAATACCGCCTGGAACACCATAGTGTGATGGTGTGTCCAAACATCGTAGCTGCACCCTATTGGATATGGTGCATACCATGATGTCCCTTATCGAATACCACTATCGTTTATGGGTTAAGCATTAGAGACAACCACATTCACTTTAAATAGGGCACCACGTAATTCCATTGAGATGACACCGTATGAACTATGGTTTAGACAAACCTAAGCTGTCATTTCTTAAAAGTTTGGAGCTGTGACGCTTTAGCTTGATAAGCTCGAACCCAAAGTGGATAAAAACATCTTCATAGGACACCCAAAGCAGTTGGGTATACCTCCTATTTCAGATCCTGAAGCAAAAGTGATTGTTTCCAGAAACGAGTCCTTTCTTGAGGAAAAGTTTCTCTCGAAAGAATTGTGTGGGAGGATGGTGGAGACTTGATGAGGTTATTGAACCATCACTTCAACCAATCTGTGGCAGAGCACAGGAAGTTGTTCCTGTAGCACCTACACCAATTGAAGTGGAAGCTGATGATAGTGATCATGAAACTTCGGATCAAGTCACTACCAAACCTTGTAGATCAACAAGGATGCGTACTACTTCAGAGTGGTACGGTAATTCTGTCTTGGAAGTCATGTTGCTAGACAACAATGAACCTACAAGCTATGGAGAAGCGATGGTGGGCCCGAATTCTGACAAATGGCTTGAGGCGATAAAATCCGAGAGAGGATCCATGTATGAAAACAAAGTGTAGACTTTGGAAGAACTACTTGATGGTCGTAAGGCTGTTGGGTACAGATGGATTTTAAAAGGAAGACAGACAATGATGGTAAGTATCACCATTATGAAAGCTCAACTTGTTATTAAGATGTTTTCTGACAAGTTCAAGGAGTTGACTACGATAAGACTTTCTCTCACTCGTAGCGATGCTAAGAGTCTGTTGAAATTATATTAGCAATTACTGCATGATTTATGAAATCTTGCAGATAGGATGTCAAAACATTGTTTCCTCGATGATATTCTTGAGGAAAGGTTGTATGTGATACAACCAGAAGGTTTTGTCAATCCTGAAGGATGCTAACAAGTATGCAAAGCTCCAGCAATCCTTCTAAGGACTGGAGTAAGCATCTCGGAGTTGGAATATACGCTTTGATGAGATGATCAAAGATT
This sequence comes from Triticum dicoccoides, assembly GCF_002162155.2. NCBI lineage: Eukaryota > Viridiplantae > Streptophyta > Magnoliopsida > Poales > Poaceae > Triticum > Triticum dicoccoides. Next base: position 662,968,866 of record NC_041381.1, read on the forward strand.
TTGGGTTTATACAAAGTTTATGAGAAACTTGTATTTCCAAAGAAGTGAGTGGAAGCACTATAGCATTTCTGATGAGTATATGTTGTTGACATATTGTTGATCGGAAATGATGTAGAATTTCTGGAAAGCATAAAGGGTTATTTGAAAAGTGTTTTTCAATGGAAACCCTGGATTAACCTACTTGAACATTGAGCATCAAGATCTATAAGGATAGATCAAAAATGATTAATAGTACTTTCAAATGAACACATACCGTGACAAGATTTTGAAGGAGTTCAAAATAGATCGGCAAAGAAGGAGTTCTTGGCTGTGTTATAAGGTGCGAGCATTGGGTAAGACTCAAGACCTGACCACAGCAGAAGAGAGAGAAAGGACGAAGGTCGTCCCCTATGCTTTAGAAGTAGGCTCTACAGTATGCTATGCTGTGTACTGCACCTGAAGTGTGCCTTGCCATGAGTCAGTCAAGGGGTACAAGAGTGATCCAGGAATGGATCACAGGACAGCGGTCAAAGTTATCCTTAGTAACTAGTGCACTAAGGAATTTTCTCGATTATGGAGGTGGTAAAAGAGTTTGTCGTAAAGGGTTACATCGATGCAAACTTTGATACTAATCTGGATGACTATGAGTAGTAAACCGGATTCATATAGTAGAACAGTTATTTGGAGTATCTCCAAATAGCACGTGATAGCTGCATCTACAAGATGATATAGAGATTTGTAAAGCACACACGGATCTGAAAGGTTCAGACCCATCGACTAATAACCTCTCTCACAAGCGAGATATGATCAAACCCCATGGGTGTTGGATTCATTACAATCACATAATGATGTGAACTAGATTATAGACTCTAGTGCAAGTGGGAGACTGTTGGAAATATGCCCTAGAGGCAATAATAAAATGGTTATTATTGTATTTCTTTGTTCATGATAATTGTCTATTGTTCATGCTATAATTGTATTAACTGGAAACCGTAATACATGTGTGAATACATAGACCACAACATGCCCCTAGTGGGCCTCTAGTTGACTAGCTCGTTGATCAATAGATGGTTATGGTTTCCTGACAATGGACATTGGATGTCATTGATAACGGGATCATATCATTAGGAGAATGATGTGATGGACAAGACCCAATCCTAAGCATAGCACAAGATCACGTAGTTCCTTTGCTAAAGCTTTTCTAGTGTCAAGTATCATTTCCTTAGACCATGAGATTATGTAACTCCCGGATACCGTAGGAGGTCTTTGGGTGTACCAAATGTCACAACGTAACTGGGTGACTATAAAGGTGCACTACAGGTATCTCCGAAAGTGTTTGTTGGGTTGGCACGGATTGAGACTGAGATTTGTCACTCCGTATGACGGAGAGGTATCTTTGGGCCCACTCAGTAATGCATCATCATAATGAGCTCAATGTGACTAAGTAGTTAGTCACGGGATCATGCATTACGGAACGAGTAAAGTGACTTGCCGGTAAGGAGATTGAACGAGGTATTGGGATACCGACGATCGAATCTCGGGCAAGTAACGTACCGATTGACAAAGGGAATTCACTACAAGGATACCCCCTATAAAGCAACACAAATTCTACAACATTTTGACTATGTGTTGTAAATTTTTCAGTAGATACACATATTATGGTTGTAGCATATGCGTTGTAGAGTTGTAGGTGGTAGTACATAAGAAAAAAAACAGAGGAAAGGATAAAGAGATGCGCGAGAAACAGAACCCCCGATCCTCTCATCTCTCCCAAATCGCCGCCACCCACGGCCTAATCTACCTCCTCCAAACCACCTCGCCGCTGGCCCTCCCCTTGCCCTCCTCCCACCTCGCAACCCTGGTGGCTGCCGGATTCACCGCATCCTCGACCCACCCATCCCTACCACGTCACGTCTCTCTCTCATCACGTGCCTCCTCCCTGCGCCACCTGCGGCGGCTAATTCAGGCGACGTCCGTTGAATCCTGCCACCGCGAAGCACAATTGAAGGTCCACTCGCACCGCGCCGCCCTCCCATCTGGCTAGGTAGATCCAGTGGTCACGGCCACCAAAGCCCACGCTCGACCCTCCCCCATGGCTAGGGTTTCGGGCGTCGGCTCGGGAACCTGTGTCAATGTCGTCCTCCTTCCGTCCGGTGAGTGCATCCCCTACCCTGGCTTCATCCTCTCTGCTCCCCCTTTCTCTAACCTCTACTTTTCTCTTCGCATGTAGGTGTGCAGGGAGCAACAACCAGGTGACGGTCAAGTTGTCTAACTGGAAGTGAAGCTGTTGGTGCTATTCTGCATTCTGATAATGTTGATTGGCAGGGTGAGGGATCAGAAGAGGGATGGCGGGGGCGTTTGAGTTGTATTGGCAGTCTGCCATTGGCAGGGCCCTCATTTAGACGCTGGATGAGATGGCGCTTAGCCCCGAGCTCGCTGTCAGTCTCCAAGTACAGTTTGACGAGGTTTGTTGATTATTTTTTCATGTTGGTCTTCTTGTTTCTTTCAGTTCATGAGCGCAGGACCACTAGCTCAGGAGCAAGGCCTTCTTCAAGGTACCAAACAGGTTGCCACCTCTCTTTCTTGTGCCACATATTCATCACTACACTGTACAGATTCCAAGGGAACAATGCTGAAATAATGTGATGTTGTTACATGTTGGTGTAACTGTACTGATGCAGATCAGCTACAGATCTTCCATATCTTCTGTTGGATGCCATGATGACTTCTGTGCTTAATTATGAAGTAAGTTACTGGACAGCCAATTTGTTTTCCAAGTCGCTTCAGGGAATTGTTCTTTTGGGATCATATTTCTTTGCAAAAAGTAACCTCAACTTGCTTAATGGCCACATATGGCAGTTGCTTCAACTTCTGGACAAGACACACAGACATGCAACTGTGTGACAACTTAATGTCTTTTGGGGGATTTTAATAACAAAAGTAGAGCATTACTACTCAAAAGGATGACTAATTAATTAACCCATCCAATCCAAGCATCAGAAAAATAGAGCATTACTGTTCAAAGGGATGACTAATTAATTAACCTCTTAATTTATTTTTACAGGAATTAACCAGATAGTATCTGCTTGAATAAGTTTGAAGTAGCTACTATTTATAAAATTTAATGGCATGTAGAAATAGAGGAAGCGAAGCTGTGGTAGGTTATCCGCCATGCTTATTAGGATAAGGGTGTGAGATACTATTTTCCTCTTGCTAGTATAGTTTAAGTCTATAACCTGAACCCCTCAAAAAGCGGTAAAAAACTAATACTAAACGGTCAATGATGATCTTGGGATAGGTTATGGATGTATTTCCATCTACTATGTATAACATAAATTGCATGGCCTTCAACCTTTGTAAGTGACTTATAACCTGCCTCTCTCACTACTTGCATGGTGTCAGTTCATTGTGTGTTAAAAATTCATTTTGTTATTTTCTTTGTAGATTAAATCAAAAGATATATGGATGATTCTATGGTTTGTGGCAACTATACTGCAATGATGATGATGATGTTCCCGTTGATGATGATGATGATGATGTTCCCATTGATGATGATGATGATGATGATGATGATGCTCCCGTTGATGATGATGATGATGATGATGGATGCCTTCAGTTTTAGTTGAAGTTAGTTTTAGTTAAAGTTGTAGTGATGCTGTTCCTGTTAGATGATGTTCCTCGGTTAAGTCTTAGTTAATTCTAGTTGATGGATTATTTTCGGTTTAAGTTTCACTCTCAAGAAAATATTTAGATTATGGATCACATTAGGATGATGTTCCTCCTGTAATATCCACTATTGTAATCCAACAGTTTTATTCAATATATATATGATCTCTTCCTCTTGTGAGTATATTCTATTTTTTCCTCACTTGATATACATAATTATCACCATTATACGGCGAATTAATTTAACAATAATAATAATCACATTATATATGAACCAACACTTGAAGTTTTGCAAAATTTTTGTTGCCGAGCAGTGAGATTTTGATTCCTGTACATGAAGCAACAACATATAAAAGTGTTGTAGAAGTTGGTTTTATGTGTTGTACTCTTGCAACGGCCCCTTTTACCAACACCAGTATAAGTGTTGCATTATGTGCTAGCAACACTGGATAAGGCAACGCATCCCAAACCATTGGTAAAGACACTAACAACGCATATATGGACCTTTAGATACGGAAAAAAGCGTTGTTATAGGGGGGTTCCTCTTGTAGTGATTGTATACGGGATTGCTTGAATCCTTGACATCATGGTTCATACGATGAGATCATAGTGGAACATGTGGGAGCTGACATGGGTATCCAGATCCCGCTATTGGTTATTGGCCGGAGAACGTCTCGGTCATGTGTGCATGATTCCCAAACCCATAGGGTCTACACACTTAAGGTTCGGTGACGCTAGAGTTGTTATGAGAAATTGTATGTGGTTACCGAAGGATGTTCGGAGTCCCGGATGAGATCCCGGACATCACGAGGAGTTACAAAATGGTCCGGAGGTGAAGATTTATATATGGGAAGTCCAGTTTCAGTCACCAGAATGGTTTCGGGGGTTATCGGTATTGTACCGGGACCACCGAAAGGTGTCCGGGGGTCCACCGGGTGGGGCCACCTGCCCCCGGGGACTTGATGGGCTGAATATGGGAGGGAACCAGCTCCTAGTGGGCTGGTGCGCCCCTCCCCAAGGGCCCAAGGCGCCTAGGGTTGAAAACCCTAGGGGAGGGGGGCGCCTCCACCTTGCTTGGGGGGCAAGCCTCCCCTCCTGGCCGCCGCCCCCCTCTAGATGGGATATATAGGGGCCGACCCCCTCTCCCCTTCACCCTATAAATAGAGGGGGGTGGGAGGGCTGCAGCACCCTTGCCTCTAGCGCAGCCCCTTCCTCCTCCAACACCTCCTCCTCCTCCGTAGTGCTTGGCGAAGCCCTGCCGAAGAACCACGAGCTCCATCACCACCATGCCGTCGTGCCGTCGGAGTCATCCCTCAACTTCTCCTCTCCCCTTGCTGGATCAAGAAGGAGGATACATCCCCAGGCTGTACGTGTGTTCAACGCGGAGGCGCCATTGTTCGGTGCTTAGATCGGAATCAACCGCGATCTGAATCGCTACGAGTACGACTCCTTCATCCGCGTTCTTGCAACGCTTCCGCTTAGCGATCTTCAAGGGTATGAAGATGCACTCCCTCTCTCTCTTGTTGCTAGAATCTCCATAGATTGATCTTGGTGTTGCGTAGAAAATTTTGAATTTGTGCTACGTTCCCCAACAGAGGGGCCCCAGATTGCTTCAAGGAGGATTTCAAATGGAGGAAGCCCAGCCAACGGTGATGTTGCAACCAGGAGCCAGGGAGTGGTGGGGCCTGAGGGTTAGCGAGAGACCAGCCCACGCGATGTGAGGGTTCAAGTTGTGGATGCTGGAACGGTTAGAGATCTGGTCGTGGAAGGATCGGACCGGCCACTAGCAAGAGACCAGGATCAGGTGGACACGTCAAGAGGTCGCCCCATCGTTGCTGCCAGCCAATCACCAGTCGAGGCCTCGGCATCAGAGCCATGTGAGGACGGCAGGAGGACTGTGATGCTGGCGCCAGAGCTGGGCCCGGCTGTTCGGGTTGACGCAGAGCCCAAGGAGGATTCCCGACCAGCTGGTGATAGCCCTGTCGGCTTTGGCAAAGAGCCAATCGCCTCGGTGCACATGGATCCCTGTGGTCAAGCTCTAGAATAGCCGGATCCCAAGAAGCAGATCTATCGAGGCCAAGCAGGATGGCGAAAAACTAGGAGATGCAGCCTGTTGAGGCGGCTCCAGACCCGAGGGCAGAGGGGACATGCGGGATGGGACGTGCGGATGTGAACCATGCACCCACCCAATTGGTGGAGGAGGAAGCTGTTGGGGAACGTAGTAATTTCAAAATTTTCCTACACACACACAAGATCATGGTGACGCATATCAACGAGAGGAGGAGTGTATCTTCATACCCTTGAAGATCGCTAAGCGGAAGCGTTTATCAACGCAGTTGATGTAGTCGTACGTCTTCACGATCCGACCGATCCAAGTACCAAACGCACGGCACCTCCGAGTTCTGCACACATTTAGCTCGATGACGTCCTCGCCTTCTCGATCCAGCAAGACGGGCGAAGTAGTAGATGAGTTCCGGCAGCACGACGGCGTGGTGACGGTGTTAGTGAAGAACAATCTCCGCAGGGCTTCGCCTAAGCACTACGGAAACTATGACGGAGGATAAACTAGAGGGGACGGGGTTGCCGGCACACGGCTTGGTGTTTCTTGATCTCTCTTTGGTGCTAGCCCTGCCCCTCTATTTATATGTTGAGCCTTGGGGTCGAAACTTGGAGTAAAAGCCTCCACAAAGTCGGTTTCACTCGAAAGGCAAGAGTCCTTCTCGGACTCCAGGGCCAGACACCAGGGTTCCTGGCGTCTGGCCCCTGGACTCCGCAAAACTTCCTTTTGCGCTTTCCAAAAACCTTGTGGGATTTCCCCTTTGGCCCAAATAACGTGTTCTCGTACCCAAATATTTCGGGAAACATCCGGAACCCCTTCCAGTGAATTCCGGAACTCTTCCGGAGATCAAACACTATTATCCCATATATCAAACTTTATCTCCGGACCATTCCGGAGTTCCTCGTCATGTCCATGATCTCATCCGTGACTCCGAACAACATTCGGTTACCAACATACATAACTCATATAATACCATATCGTCAACAAAACATTAAGCGTGCGGACCCTACGGGTTCGAGAACTATGTAGACATGAACTAGAACTTGTTTCCGGTCAATAACCAATAGCGGGACCTGGATGCCCATATTGGCTCCCACATATTCTACGAAGATCTTTATCGGTCAAACCGCATAACAACATACGTTGTTCCCTTTGTCATTGGTATGTTACTTGCCCGAGATTTGATCGTCGGTATCCAGTACCTAGTTCAATCTCATTACCGGCAAGTCTCTTTACTCGTTACGTAATACATCATTCCGTAACTAACTCATTAGCTACATTGCTTGCAAGGCTTATAGTGATGTGCATTACCGAGAGGGCCCAGAGATACCTCTCCGACAATCGGAGTGACAAAACCTAATCTCGAAATACGCCAACCCAACATGTACCTTTGGAGACACCTGTAGTACTCCTTTATAATCACCCAGTTACGTTGTGACGTTTGGTAGCACCCAAAGTGTTCCTCCGGTAAACGGGAGTTGCATAATCTCATAGTTACAGGAACATGTATAAGTCATGAAGAAAGCAATAGCAATATACTAAACGATCAAGTGCTAGGCTAACAGAATGGGTCATGTCAATCACATCATTCTCCTAATGATGTGATCCCATTAATCAAATGACAACACATGTCTATGGTTAGGAAACATAACCATCTTTGATTAATGAGCTAGTCAAGTAGAGGCATACTAGTGACGTTATGTTGGTCTATGTATTCACACATGTATTATGTTTCCGGTTAATACAATTCTAGCATGAATAATAAACATTTATCATGATATGAGGAAATAAATAGTAACTTTATTATTGCCTCTAGGGCATATTTCCTTCAGTCTCCCACTTGCACTAGAGTCAATAATCTAGTCCACATCATCATGTGATTTAACACCAATATTCATATATGTATATGATTAACACCCATAGTTCACATCGTCATGTGATCAACACCCAAAGGGTTTACTAGAGTCAATAATCTAGTTCACATCGCTATGTGATTAACACCCAGAGAGTTTTAAGGTGTGATCATGTTTTGCTCGTGAGAGAAGCTTAGTCAACGGGTCTGTTACATTCAGAGCCGTATGTATTTTGCAAATATTCTATGTCTACAATGTTCTGCACGGAGCTACTCTAGCTGATTGCTCCCTCTTTCAATATGTATCCAGATTGAGACTTGGAGTCATCTAGATTGGTGTAAAAGTTTGCACCGATGTAACTTTTACAACAAACTCTTTTATCACCTCCATAATCGAGAAACATCTACTTAGTCCTCACTAAGGATATTCTTGACCGTTGTCCAGTGATCTACTATTAGATCAAAATTGTATTCATTTTCCAAACTCAGAGCAAGGTATACAATAGGTCTGGTATACAACATAGCATACTTTATAGAACCTATGACTGAGGCATAGGGAATGACTTTTCATTCTCTTTCTATTTTCTGCCATAGTCGGGTTTTGAGTCTTACTCAACTTCACACCTTGCAACACAGGCAAGAACTCTTTCTTTAACTGTTCCATTTTAAACTACTTCAAAAAAATTATCAAGGTATGTACTCATTGAAAAACTTATCAAGCGTCTTGATCTATCTATATAGATCTTGATGCTCAATATGTAAGCAGCTTCACCGAGGTCTTGCTTTGAAAAACTCCTTTCAAACACTCCTTTATGCTTTCCAGAAAAAATACTACATCATTTCCGATCAATAATATGTCATTCACATATACTTATCAGAAAGACTGTAGTGCTCCCACTCACTTTCTTGTAAATACAGGCTTTTCCAAAAGTCTGTATAAAACCATATGCTTTGATCAACTCATCAAAACGTATATTCCAACTCCGAGATACTTGCACCAGTCCATTGATGGATCGCTGGAGCTTTCACATTTTGTTAGTACCTTTAGGATTAACAAAACCTTCTGGTTGCATCATATACAACTCTTCTTTAATAAATCCATTAAAGAATGTAGTTTTGACATCCATTTGCCAGATTTCATAACATGTGACAATTGCTAACATGATTCGGACAGACTTAAGCTTCGATACGAGTGAGAAAATCTCATCGTATTCAACACCTTGAACTTGTTGAAAACATTTCGCAACAAGTCGAGCTTAGTAGATAGTAACACTACTATCAGTGTCCGTCTTCCTCTTGAAGATCCATTTATTTAACATGGCTTGCTGATCATCGAGCAAGTCAATCAAAGTCCATACTTTGTTCTCATACATGGATCATATCTCAGATTTTATGGCCTCAAGCCATTTCGTGGAATGTGGGCTCATCATCGCTTCCTCATAGTTCGTAGGTTCATCATGGTCTAGTAACATGACTTCCAGAACAGGATTACCGTATCACTCTGGTCCGGATCTTGCTCTGGAAGACCTACAAGGTTCGGTAGCAACTTGATCTGAAGTTTCATGATCATCATCATTAACTTCCTCGCTAATTGGTGTAGGAATCACTAGAACTGACTTCTGTGATGAACAACTTTCCAATTTGGGAGAAGGTACAATTACCTCATCAAGTTCTACTTTCCTCCCACTCACTTCTTTCGAGAGAAACTTCTTCTCTAGAAAGGATCCATCTTAGCAACGAATAACTTGCCTTCAGATCTGTGATAGAAGGTGTACCCAATAGTTACCTTTGCGTATTCTATGAAGACACACTTCTCCGATTTGCGTTCGAGCTTATCAGGTTGAAAACCTTTTTCATATAAGCATCGCAACTCCAAGTTTTAAGAAACGTCAACTTTGGTTTCTTGCTAAACCACAGTTTATAAGGCGTCGTCTCAATGGATGTTGATGGTGCCCTATTTAAAGCGAATGCAGTTTTCTTTAATGCATAACCCCAAAATGATAGTGGTAAATCAGTAAGAGACATCATAGATTGCACTATATCTAATAAAGTACTGTTATGACGTTCGGACACACCATTAAGCTGTGGTGTTCCAGGTGGCATGAGTTTGTGAAACTATTCCACATTATTTTAATTGAATACCAAACTCGTAACTCAAATATTCGTCTCCACGATCAGATCGTAGAAACTTTATTTTTCTTGTTACGATGATTTTTCCACTTCACTCTGAAATTCTTTGAACTTTTCAACTATTTCAGACTTATGTTTCATTAAGTAGATATACCCATATCTGCTCAAATCATCTGTGAAGGTTAGAAAATAATGATACTTGCCACAAGCCTTAACACTCATCGGATCGCATACATCGGTATGTATTATTTCCAATAAGTCAGTAGCTCGTTCCATTGTTCCGGAGAACGGAGTTTTAGTCATCTTGCCCAAAAGGCACGATTCGCAAGCATCAAATGATTCATAACCAAGTGATTCCGAAAATCCATCTTTATGGAGTTTCTTCATGCGCTTTACACCGATATGACCCAAACGGCAGTGCCACAAATAAGTTGCACTATCATTATTAACTTTGCATCTTTTGGCATCAATATTATGAATATGTGTATCACTACGATCGAGATCCAACAAACTATTTTCATTGGGTGTATGACCATCAAAGGTTTTATTCATGTAAACAGAACAACAATTATTCTTTGACTTTAAATGAATAACCGTATTGCAATAAACATGATCAAATCATATTCGTGCTTAACGCAAACGCCAAATAACATTTATTTAGGTTTAACACTAATCACGAAAGTATAGGGAGTGTGCGATGATGATCATATCAATCTTGGAACCACTTCCAACACTCATCGTCACTTCCCCTTCAACTAGTCTCTGTTTATTCTGCAACTCTTGTTTCGAGTTACTAATATTTAGCAACCGAACAAGTATCAAATACTCAGGGGCTAATATAAACACTAGTAAAGTACACATAAATAACATGTATATCAAATATACCCTTGTTCACTTTGCCATCCTTCTTATCCACCAAATATTCAGGGCATTTCCGCTTCTAGTGAACATTTCCTTTACAGTATAATCACTCAGTTTCAGGCTTTGGTCCAGCTTTGGGCTTCTTCGCAGGACTGACAAATTGCTTGTCATTCTACTTGAAGTTCCCTTTCTTTCCCTTTGCCCTTTTCTTGAAACTAGTGATCTTGTCAACCATCAACACTTGATGCTCTTTCTTGATTTCTATCTTCGTCGATTTCAACATCACGGAGAGCTCGGGAATCGTGTTCGTCATCCCTTGCATACTGTAGTTCATCACAAAGTTCTACTAACTTGGTGATGGTGACTAGAGAACTCTATCAATCACTATCTTATCTGGAAGATTAACTCCCACTTGATTCAAGCGATTGTAGTACCCAGACAATCTGAGCACATGCTCACTAGTTGAGTGATTCTCCTCCATCTTTTAGCTATAGAACTTGTTGGAGACTTCATATCTCTCAACTCGGGTATTTGCTGGAAATATTAACTTCAATTCCTGGAACATCTCATATGGTCCATGACGTTCAAAACGTCTTTGAAGTCCCGATTCTAAGCCGTTAAGCATGGTGCACTAAACTATCAAGTAGTCATCATATTGAGCTAGCCAAACGTTCATAACGTCTGCATCTGCTCCTGCAATAGGTCTGTCACCTAGTGGTGCATTAAGGACATAATACTTCTGTGCAGCAATGAGGATAAACCTCAGATGGATCCAATCCGCATCATTGCTACCAACATCTTTCAACACAATTTTCTCTAGGAACATATCAAAATAAACATATGAAAGCAACAACGCAAGCTATTGATCTACAACATAATTTGCAAAATACTACCAGGACTAAGTTCATGATAAATTAAAGTTCAATTAATCATATTACTTAAGAACTCCCACTTAGATAGACATCCCTCTAATCCTCTAAGTGATCACGTGACCCAAATCAACTAAACCATGTCCGATCATCACGTGAGATGGAGTAGTTTCAATGGTGAACATCACTATGTTGATCATATCTACTATATGATTCACGCTCGACCTTTCGGTCTTCGTGTTCCGAGGCCATATCTGTTATATGCTAGGCTCGTCAAGTTTAACCTGAGTATTCCGCGTGTGCAACTGTTTTGCACCAGTTGTATTTGAACATAGAGCCTAGCACACCCGATCATCACGTGGTGTCTCAGCACAAAGAACTTTCGCAACGGTGCATACTCAGGGAGAACACTTCTTGATAATTAGTGAGAGATCATCTTAAAATGCTACCGTCAAACAAAACAGAATAAGATGTATAACAGATAAACATCATATGCAATCAAAATATGTGACATGATATGGCCATGATCATCTTGCGCCTTTGATCTCCATCTCCAAAATACTGTCATGATCTCTATCGTTACCGGCACGACACCATGATCTTCATCATCTTGATCTATATCAATGTGTCGTCACATGGTCGTCTCGCCAACTATTGCTCTTGCAACTATTGCTATCGCATAGCGATAAAGTAAAGCAATTATTTGGCACTTGCATCTTATGCAACAAAGAGACAACCATAGGGCTTCTGCCAGTTGCCGATAACTTCAACAAAACATGATCATCTCATACAACAACTTATATCTCATCACGTCTTGACCATATCACATCACAACATGCCCCTGCAAAAACAAGTTAAACGTCCTCTACTTTGTTGCTGCAAGTTTTACGTGGCTGCTACGGGCTTAGCAAGAACCGTTCTTACCTACGCATCAAAACCACAACGAAAGTTTGTCAAGTTGGTGCTGTTTTAACCTTCGCAAGGACCGGGCGTAGCCACACTCGGTTCAACTAAAGTTGGAGAAACTGACACCCGCCAGCCACCTGTGTGCAAAGCACGTTGGTAGAACCAGTCTCGCGTAAGCGTACGCGTAATGTCGGTCCGGGCCGCTTCATCCAACAATACCGCCAAACCAAAGTATGACATGCTGGTAAGCAGTATGAATTGTATCGCCCACAACTCACTTGTGTTCTACTCGTGCATATGACATCTACGCATAAAACCTAGGCTCGGATGCCACTGTTGGGGAACGTAGTAATTTCAAAATTTTCCTATGCACACACAAGATCATGGTGATGCATAGCAACGAGAGGAGGAGTGTATCTTCATACCCTTGAAGATCGCTAAGCGGAAGCGTTTATCAACGCGGTTGATGTAGTCGTACGTCTTCACGATCCGACCGATCCAAGTACCGAACGCACGGCACCTCCGAGTTCTGCACACGTTCAGCTCGATGGCGTCCTCGCCTTCTCGATCCAGCAAGACGGCCGAAGTGGTAGATGAGTTCCGGCAGCATGACGGCGTGGTGACGGTGTTGGTGAAGAACAATCTCCGCAGGGCTTCGCCTAAGCACTACGGAAACTATGACGGAGGATAAACTAGAGGGGACGGGGTTGCCGGCACACGGCTTGGTGTTTCTTGATCTCTCTTTGGTGCTAGCCCTGCCCCTCTATTTATATGTTGAACCTTGGGGTCGAAACTTGGAGTAAAAGCCTCCACAAAGTCGGTTTCACCCGAAAGGCAAGAGTCCTTCTCGGACTCCAGGGCCAGACGCCAGGGTTCCCGACGTCTGGACCCAGACGCCAGGGACCCTGGCGTCTGGCCCCTGGACTCCGTAAAACTTCCTTTTGCGCTTTCCAAAAACCTTGTGGGCTTTCCCCTTTGGCCCAAATAACGTGTTCTCGTACCCAAACATTTCGGGAAACATCCGGAACCCCTTCCGGTGAATTCCGGAACTCTTCCGGAGATCAAACACTATTATCCCATATATCAAACTTTATCTCCGGACCATTCCGGAGTTCCTCGTCATGTCCATGATCTCACCCGTGACTCCGAACAACATTCAGTTACCAACATACATAACTCATATAATACTATATCGTCAACAAACGTTAAGTGTGCGGACCCTACGGGTTCGAGAACTATGTAGACATGACCTAGAACTTGTTTCCGGTCAATAACCAATAGTGGGACCTGGATGCCCATATTGGCTCCCACATATTCTACGAAGATCTTTATCGGTCAAACCGCATAACAACATACGTTGTTCCCTTTGTCATCGGTATGTTACTTGCCCGAGATTTGATCGTTAGTATCCAATACCTAGTTCAATCTCGTTACCGGCAAGTCTATTTACTCGTTACGTAATACATCATTCCGTAAATAACTCATTAGCTACATTGCTTGCAAGGCTTATAGTGATGTGCATTACCGAGAGGGCCCAGAGATACCTCTCCGACAATCGGAGTGACAAAACCTAATCTCGAAATACGCCAACCCAACATGTACCTTTGGAGACACCTGTAGTACTCCTTTATAATCACCCAGTTACGTTGTGACGTTTGGTAGCACCCAAAGTGTTCCTCCGGTAAATGGGAGTTGCATAATCTCATAGTTACAGGAACATGTATAAGTCATGAAGAAAGCAATAGCAATATACTAAACGATCAAGTGCTAGGCTAACGGAATGGGTCATGTCAATCACATCATTCTCCTAATGATGTGATCCCATTAATAAAATGACAACACATGTCTATGGTTAGGAAACATAACCATCTTTGATTAATGAGCTAGTCAAGTAGAGGCATACTAGTGACGTTATGTTGGTCTATGTATTCACGCATGTATTATGTTTCCGGTTAATACAATTCTAGCATGAATAATAAACATTTATCATGATATGAGGAAATAAATAATAACTTTATTATTGCCTCTAGGGCATATTTCCTTCAGAAGCCCCATGCAACATCGATCTCCCCAGCCTGTGCGTGATCCCGTTGCAGTCCGCAGGTGGAAATTTACTGTAGGTTTCAGCCGCTCCTGCAGATTTCAATTCTACGGAGGGGATTTTTGCTCAGGAAGCAATTGCCTACGCACGGGTGAAGAGATTCTGCTCCAGCATCGTCAAAAAATTGGCTCCACCCCTGTTGCGCGAGGTGTCTGCGCTTCGTCTAGAGGCTGAACCTTTTACACCCAAGCGTACAACATGGTCCACCAAGAAATCTGCTGGGGCAAACAACGCCAAGTCAAACAAGGTGGAGTGTGTGCTACTGCGAGCACTTGGGTTAGTTCCTGAGGACATGGCTGTGGATGACGAGGCAGTTAAGGATCTCCAAGAACTGTTCGATTCCCCTCTAAGGGAACAACACGTGAGGGTCATAGCGGCGCTATTCGGCAAGTGCGTCCCCAACAATGAGGATCTCTCTCGTGGGACTGAGGTAGTAATCGGCGTGCAATGAGCATGTCGATGGGTGTGGGTGTCGTTGATTCTTTGCTATGGATCACAACCCGGAGATCATTTGCTGGAATGTGCGAGGGTGGAATAACCCTACCAAGAGGAAGGTAGTTAGGGAGTTCCTATCGTCGCTAAGAGTTAACCTAGTTTGCTTGCAAGAGACTAAACTTGACATTGTAGATCAATTCATGGTAATGCAATGTTTAGGGCCATCTGTTGATGGCTTCGCCTATTTGCCAGCTGTGGAGACCCGTGGAGGTATTTTATTAGCTTGGGACACCACACGCATATCGGTGGATAACATCCACCTCGATACCAACTTCCTAACTGGCAAAGTTCATCAGATGGACGACAATGAGTGGTGGATCTCGATGGTGTATGCGCCGCAAGGTGACGAGCTGAAAACTCAATTCCTCCAAGACTTGCATGAAAGAAGGTCGCTTTGCCAGGGCCTTGGATGTGCCTCGGAGACTTCAACATGATCCTTAGGGGATCGGATAAGAGCAATCAGAGTATCAACAGATCGATGATGTGCAAATTCTGAAACTTCGTCGATGACCACGAGCTCAAGGAGCTTTACATGCATGGTCGCTGATTCACGTGGTCGAATGAGAGAAATTTGCCAACCTTCACTAAGATTGATAGGATGCTCGTTTCCGTGGATTGGGACCTGGCTCACCCCAACTACCTGCTCCAAGCGCTATCTACTAGCGTTTCGGACCACGTGTCGTTACACCTCTCCACGAGCAACAACTTTCATGTTAAGCATCGCTTCCACTTTGAGCTATACTGGACTAAACCCGATGGCTTCCAAGAGGCGGTTCAAGAAGCTTGGGTCTGTTATAATGACATGTTCGACCCATTTAAGAGGCTGGACGCGCTCTTTAGAAACACGGCGGCATACTTACAAGTGTGGGGGCAGAGAAAAACGAGCAACATCAAGCTGCACATGAAGATTGCCAACTGGGTGATCGCTCGGTTGGATAGAGCGCAAGAGCTCAGGGTGCTGACCCCGATGGAACTTTGGCTTTGTCGTACCCTTAAGCTGACTCTGCTTGGCCTATCTTCCCTCGAGCACACCATTGAGAGACAGAGATCAAGGATTGTTGGCTGAGGGATGGAGACGCCAACAGTAAGCTCTTCCAGGCCATGGCGAATGGGAGAAGATCCAGGAACTTTATCTCCTGCATCAAGCGGGGCGATGAGCTCATCACCAAGCAAGCTAGGAAAGAAGAGATCTTCTCGGAGGCGTTCGGAAATTTGCTTGACAAGGCGGGATCGAGGAGAGGCTCCCTGGACCTAGAATATCTACAGCTCCCTAGTCACGACTTACAAGAGCTGGAGCTAATGTTCACAGAAAATGAAGTGTGGAAGGTGATAAAGGAGATCCCGACAGGCAGAGCTCCTGGACCGGACGGGTTCATCAGAGCATTCTACCACATTGCGTGGCCAATCATAAAAGGCGACATCATGGCAGCTCTGATGAAGGTGTTCGTTGGAGACGGTAGAGGATTTGACAAACTGAATGGAGCTCACATCATCCTTGTTCCAAAGAAGCCAGATGCCATGGAAGTGGGAGATTATCGGCCGATTAGTCTTCCCCACAGCTTTGCCAAGATCTTCGCCAAGCTGCTAGCTCTGAGAGTTCGGCCCCGCATGTCGAAAATCATCGAGATCAACCAATCCGCCTTCACCAAAGGTAGGAACATTCACGACATATCCTGCTAGTCAGGCAAGTGGCCCGAAAACTTCATGCCAGAAAGGAGGAGAAGGGGCTCTTCCTAAAGCTCGACATATCGAAAGCATTTGACTCTTTATCTTGGCCTTTCCTCATGGAGATCCTACAAGCTAAAGGCTTCGGTCAGAGATGGATTAGGTGGATTTCGATGCTTCTTCAATCAGCCAATACCCGTGTGGTAGTCAATGGGGTCCCTGGTAGACGCTTCCACCATGCCAAAGGGCTTTGGCAGGGCGACCCGGTCTCTCCGCTGCTATTTGCTATTGCTATGGACTCCCTCACCTATATCATGAAGAAGGCAACCGAGGTCGGTGTTTTGAGCTCGTTCAGAGGTATATCGGTGAACCAAAGGCTTTCATTATACGCGGATAACCTGGCCCTGTTCTTAAGACCGTCGTCTCAAGACCTCAATTTTGTGAAGGCCACATTTGACATCTTTGGTGAGGCTTCTAGTCTGAAGATCAACTACAGCAAATCGCAAGCTATCCTCATCAAACAGGATGATATTTACCATCAAAGAGTGGAAACTGTGCTGCAATGCAAGATGGCTAAATTCCCATGTCGTTACTTGGGGCTGCAGCTGGCAGTCCATCAACTCTCCCGAGCAGACTGGCAACCCTTGCTAGACCAGGTTCGGCATTATATCCCGGCCTGGCAGCGTGGCTTCATTCAAAGGCCAGGCAAGCTAATTCTCATCAAGACGGTGATTGCAGCCAAATCGGTTCAT
>NC_041381.1:662986535-662994537 GCF_002162155.2 Triticum dicoccoides
TTGGGTTCTGGAGGACATAAACACATGGATGCGATCCTTCTTTTGGGCTGGTAAGGAGAAGAGTAACGGAGGGCAATGCCTCGTCGCGTGGGAGACGGTTTGCAGGTCGACGAGCTTTGGTGGTATGGGAGTGAAGAATTTGATGTTGCAAGCTCTCGCACTTCGGGTGCATTGGGAATGGCTAAGGAGAACAAACCCGAACAAGCCATGGCAAGGCCTCCATCTGATGGTTGACGAGCAAGCACGCGCAGTCTTTGATAGCCTAGTCAAGATCACTGTTGGAGAGGGATCGAAAGTCATTTTTTTGGAAAGATCGTTGGATACACGGGGTTGCGGTTAATGACATTGCACCGCTGCTTCTTCAACTTGTCAGCACAAGAGATAAAAACAGGAGAACGGTGCGTGAGGCGCTTGTTGACAACGCCTGGGCGAATGATGTCCATGGCGAGCTCTCATTCACGTGTCACATGCAAGTTTACATGCTGACCCAAGCCATCAGCACGGTGGTAAGAAACATGGAGGAGCCGGATCTCTTCGAGTGGCCCTGCGATGCATCACACAAATACACTGCCAACTCCACTTATAAGAGACTTTGCATCGGATACATCCATTCCCCGACGGCCGATTGTATTTGGCGAAGCTGGGCACTGCTCAAGTGCAAAATTTTCATGTGGTTGGCCTGTCAATTCCGCCTGTGGACCTCCGATCGTCGAGCCAGGCATGGTCTTCAAGATGCCCCATCCCCTTGCTACACTTGCCTTCAGGAGGAGGACAATGTGGATCACATCCTCGCACAATGCATTTTTGCTCGGGAGGTGTGGCACTCCTGATTTAGTGCGTGGAGCATCATCGTACACACTCCAGACACAAACATCCCATTCTTGCAATGGCGGCTCGACCAAAGGAGCCGATTCACGGGAAGGACCAAGAGAAGCGTGGACTCAATCATTATCCTCATCGCATGGGCACTTTGGAAGCAGCGCAACGCACGTGTCTTCAACAACAGACCAAGACAGAGAACCCCACTGCAGCTTAGAGATGAGATTCAAAACGAGATTGAGGAGTGGAAGAAGGCCGGTCTTGGTGGTGTCGGAGCTTTAGATCCTTTCATGAGAGAGTAGTCTTCATTTACTAGGGTGTAGGTGTGTTCGGTGTCCCCTTGTTTGGGCTCTTGTACATATATTCTGCCTTTTATAAAAATACAGTATTGTCATTGGCGTACTCTCGAAAGAAAATCCATGATAGAAAGCGGATAAACAACTCTGAAACTCATACAGGCGGACAAATAAAACAAATGTAAGAGACGCCCGCGACACAAAGATGACACGGACGAGTGGCATCATGCCTCAACTCTCACGCCCAGCAATAGAACAAAGCAACCTACAAGTAAGCAGGTGCAAGAAGCCCCCACCGCGTGCTACGCATGGAGTGCAATGCAAGACTGCGAAGACAAACAAAAGACGCGGTGAATATAAAGAGAAAGAAACATGTTGAACACACGACACCATGCATGGCACAGACCGACCTAAAGACACAGGGCAAAAAAGATACCCAAAACGGCGGCAACGAGGCACATACCGACGGACCCGAAACACACAGTACCAGAGCCGCCGCTACGAGCAACTCCCCTGCCCGGCTGAGCGCACATGTCTTGGCCGGTCATGTGAAACGATCACCTTTGTCTGTCGTTGGTAAATATACTCCCTCCGTTCCACAATGTAGCGCATATAGATTTTTCTAGAAGTCAAACTTTATAAACTTTGACCAAGTTTGTAGAGAAAATCATATACATCTAGAATACCAAATACGTGTGCTTAGATACATCACAACACATACTTTCATATTATATACATTTGGTATTGTAGATATAAATAGTTTTTCCTATAAACTTGGTCAAAGTTTATAAAGTTTGACTTTGTAGAAAATCTATATGCGCTACATTATGGAACGGAGGGAGTACATGATGAATATAAATACATTGTTAGACTATGTATAACTTCGGTACCTATGTACGTATTGTAACACAACCATTATATATAATGAGATAAGCCACCCCTAGAGGATTGTGCTGGTTCCCAAAACTTATTGTCTTACATGGTATCACGCTAGGTTACGATCGCTTCCGCTTCTAAACCCTAATACCCGCACCGCCGCCGCAGCCGCCGCCGCCTTCACCGCCGCCGCCGCGCCACCGATCGCGCCGCCGCCATGTCGAGCGCCGCCACCACCGGTTCCACTGCTGCGGGCTTCCTCCCGGCCTCTCTTGCGGCTCTGCTCAACCTCCCGCTCGATGCCGTCTCCGTTCCGGCTCCGATCGGGACAAGGAGCATCGGCTCCGTCTTCTCCACGCCGCCGGCGCCCTCGCTCGGGCGTGACCTCGTGGTCCACACCACGGCGCCGCCGTCCGCTGCGGATTCCGCAGGCGTCGTCCCGCCGCTCCTGCCGCGAGCGGATCACACCGCCCCGCTGGCGGGGTTGGCGGCGTCCGCCCGGCCGCGGGCCTTGCGGCGTCCGCACCGGCCGCGAGCTTTGCGGCGCCCGCCCTGGCTGCGGTCCCGCCTCCTCCCGCATCGGCTTCGGTGCCTCCGGCTGCCTCCACGGTGTTTGCACCCCAGGCAGCCTCCTCGATGGGATCGTCTTCGCCGTCGCCGTTTCACTTCGGTCATCTCATCACCATCAAGCTCTCCGCAGACAACTACATCTTCTGGCGTGCGCAGGTTCTCCCGCTCTTGGGGAGTCACTACCTGCTAGACTACGTCGACGAATCGCTTCCCTGCCCACCCGCGCTGGTAGACAGCGTGCACGGTCCGGTCTACAATCCGGCCCATCGCGTCTGGACGGGGCAGGACCAGGCGAACCTCTCCTCCATCTAGGGGTCGCTCTCGCCGGCAGTTGCCGGCCTTGTTGTCTTCGCGAAGACGTCTCATGAGGCCTGGACCATCCTTGAGCACACCTTTGCAGCGCAGTCCCAGGCTCGTGTCTCTGCACTCCGTCGTCGGCTTGGAGAGTGTCAGAAGCTTGACTCCACGGCCACTGAGTTCTACAACAAGGTCAAGGGCCTTGCCGACACATTGGCCTCCATTGGACAGCCCCTCACCGACTCCGAGTTCAACTCGTTTATTGTGAATGGTCTTGATGAGGAGTATGATGCCTTAGTCGAGATCATCAACGAGCGGGGTAACTCGACACCCATGTTGGCACACGAGGTTTTCTCTCGGCTTCTTCTCACTGAGCAACGGGTCGAGACTCGCCGCACCAGGGGCACTGGCTCTCTCTCGGCCAACGTCGCCACCAAGGGTGGCCGCTCTTCTTCATCACCCCGGTCTCCCTTGGGGCTGCCACCGTCGCCCGCCTCGGCCCCCCCACCTACTGCGACCTTACCGGGGGCTGGCGGTCTACGTGTGTGTCAGCTTTGTGGCCGCGATGGGCACTGGGCCTCCAAGTGTCATAAGCGCTTCCAGCGAAGCTTCCTTGGTCTTGGCAATGACGGCAAAGATACACGCAACAATGCCCGTCAGGTCGCCATGGCTGATCGTCCCGCGCCGCAGAAGCACCAGGGACACACTCAGTCCTACTCCATCGATCCACACTGGTACATGGACTCTGGGGCGACAGAGCATCTGACCAGCGAGATGGGGAAGCTTCACACTCGTGAACCCTATCATGGCTCCGACAAGATCCACACCGCCAATGGAGCAGGTATGCACATCTCTCATATTGGTCAAGCATCTCTTCTCACTAGACATGCCAATAGGAGTCTTCAGCTTCGCAATGTTCTTCGCGTTCCATCTGTGACCCGCAATCTTCTTTCAGTTCCTAAACTCACACGTGATAATAATGTACTTTGTGAATTTCACCCTTTTGATCTTTTTATTAAGGATCGGGGCACGAGGGACATTCTTCTTAGTGGGCGGTTGTGCCAGGGCCTCTACCGTCTGGAGCATCCTGGCGTCGCTCGCGTTTTCAGTGGAGTTCGGGTCTCTCCGTCACAGTGGCATGCTCGTCTTGGTCACCCGGCCACACCTATTGTCCGTCATATTTTGCGTCGTCATGAGCTTCCTAGTTTGTCTAGTAATAAAGATGTAGCAGTGTGTGATGCTTGTCAGCAGGGGAAGAGTCATCAACTTCCTTTTTCGGAGTCCAGTCGTGAGGTGAAACATCCGTTAGAACTTGTGTTTTCAGATGTATGGGGTCCTGCTCAGACTTCTGTCAGTGGTCATAATTACTATATCAGTTTCGTTGATGCTTATAGTCGCTTTACCTGGTTTTACCTTATTAAACACAAATCTGATGTGTTTGATATTTTTGTTCAGTTTCAAAAACATGTTGAACGTCTTCTCAAGCACAAAATTGTTCATGTCCAGTCGGACTGGGGGGGGCGAGTATCGCAACCTCAACTCCTTCTTTCAGTCGCTTGGGATAGCTCATCGTTTAGCATGTCCACATACACATCAGCAGAATGGTTCAGTTGAACGTAAGCATCGTCATATTGTTGAAGCTGGTCTTACTCTTTTGGCCCATGCATCTGTTCCGTTTCGGTTTTGGAGTGATGCTTTCACCACTGCATGCTTTCTCATCAACCGTACTCCTACTCGTGTTTTAAACATGAAGACTCCCATTGAGGTTCTCCTTAATGAACAACCTGATTATACCTTTCTCAAGGTATTTGGATGTGCTTGCTGGCCGCATCTTCGTCCATATAACAAGCGCAAGCTTGAGTTTCGTTCTAAGAAGTGTGTTTTCCTTGGCTATAGCTCTCTTCATAAAGGTTACAAATGTCTTCATGTTCCCACTAATCGTGTCTATATATCTCGGGACGTCGTGTTTGATGAGCATGTTTTTCCCTTTGCCAACCTTCCTGTGTCCACTGTCGAACCACCATCCCTGCATTCATCCTCTGTTGCTTCTGACCAATTTGATGATGTTGCATACTCTCCTTTGCTGTTACCTAACCATGGTGATGGAACCGGACGTGGAGCTCGTTTGGAGCTGTTGGAGGATTCACCATCATCATCGTCGTCTTCTGGTGGGCACGTCGATCGCCCTATGTTGCATGGCATCGATTCGCGTGCCCATGCATGGTCACCCGACGAGCCCGTCGCGCCGAGCATCTCCACTGCTCGGTCTGCTACGCCAGTGATCGCCGAGTCTCCAGCGGCTCGGCCTTTTTCACCAGCGGCCGCCGAGTCGCCCGTGGCTCGGCCCGTCACGCCGTCTTCGCCCGCGGCTCGGGTCCTCACGTCGCCTTCATCAGCGGATCGGCCCGCGACACCGGCCGCGCCACGGCCCACTATGCCGAGCTCGCCATCGGCCCGGTCTGGGATGCCGGAGTCGCCAGCTGCTTCGTCTGCTCTGCCGGTTTCGCCGGTGGGCCGGCCTTCTTCGCCGACTGAGTCCGAGGCTACCGTGCTTGGCTCCTCGTCACTGGCTGACTCATCAACGTCGCCGTCCTCCAGCCCGTTGCAGGCTGCTCCGTCGACCTCGGTGGTTCCTGTGTCTCGACCACATACACGCAGTCGCAGTGGCATTTTCAAACCTAAGGAACGTATGGATGGTACGGTTGCTTGGTTGGCTGCTTGTTTGGCTGCTGCTGTTGCGGATCCATCTTCTGAGCCTCGCTCATATCAGGCTGCCCTGCGCATTCCACATTGGCGAGAGGCTATGGAGCAGGAGTTTCATGCTCTTCTTCGTAACAAGACATGGACTCTCGTTCCTCCACCACCACGGGTAAATGTTATTGACTCAAAATGGGTATTCAAAGTGAAGAAGCATTCGGATGGATCTATTGAGCGTTACAAAGCGCGACTTGTTGCTCGCGGTTTTCGGCAGCGTCATGGTCTTGACTATGATGACACCTTCAGTCCTGTCGTCAAGCCTACCACTATTCGGCTTCTTCTCTCCATTGCTGTTTCTCGTGGTTGGTCACTTCGTCAACTTGATGTGCAGAATGCCTTTCTACATGGATTTTTGGAGGAAGAGGTTTATATGAAACAGCCGCCTGGTTTCTCTGATCCTGATCGTCCTGACTATATCTGTCGTCTTTCCAAAGCACTATATGGTTTGAAGCAAGCTCCTCGTGCCTGGCATGCCCGCCTTGCCTCTGCCCTTCGTGCTCATGGGTTTGTGCCGTCCACTGCTGACACTTCATTATTTCTTCTGCAGAAGCCAGAAGTCACTATGTATCTTTTGGTATATGTCGATGATATTATCCTTGTCAGCTCTTCTCAGTATGCTGCTGATGCTCTTGTCTGCTCTCTTGGTGCTGATTTTGCGGTCAAAGATCTTGGGAAGCTTCACTACTTTCTTGGATTTGAGGTCACTTCTCGTGCTACTGGTCTTGTCCTTACGCAGAAGAAGTACTCCTTGGAGTTGTTACAAAAAGCCGGCATGCTGAAGTGCAAACCGACCACCACACCCATATCGTCTACCGACAAGATAACAGCTGTTGATGGTGAGCTTTTGTCTCCTGCGGATGCCACAGAGTACAGAAGCATTGTTGGTGGACTTCAGTACTTGACGATCACGAGACCAGATATCTCTTATGCTGTTAACAGGGTTTGTCAGTATCTTCAGGCTCCCAGAGATACTCATTGGGCTGCTGTTAAACGCATTCTTCGTTATGTTCAGTTCACTCTGACTTTTGGTATGCATATTCGGCCGACTTCCTCTCGGGTCCTTTCGGCCTTCTCTGATGCAGATTGGGCTGGTAGCCCAGATGACAGGCGATCCACGGGGGGTTATGCAGTATTCTTTGGCTCTAATTTGATCGCCTGGAGTGCTCGGAAACAGGCTACTGTGTCACGTAGCAGTACTGAAGCTGAGTACAAAGCTGTGGCTAATGCTACTGCAGAGATTATTTGGGTGCAGTCTTTGCTTCAGGAGTTGGGTTTGTCTCAATCACAGCCTCCTATTCTTTGGTGTGATAACATCGGTGCTACATACCTTTCTGCAAATCCAGTATTTCATGCCCGAACGAAACACATTGAAGTTGACTATCACTTTGTACGGGAACGTGTATCACAGAAGCAACTCCAGATCAAGTTTATCTCGTCTAAGGATCAACTTGCAGACATCTTCACTAAGCCTTTACCACTGCCACAGTTTGAGGCTTGTAGGCGCAATCTTACCCTTCTCAGTTCTTTAGAAAGTGGCTAAGATTGAGGGAGGGTGTTAGACTATGTATAACTTCTGTACCTATGTACGTATTGTAACACAACCATTATATATAATGAGATAAGCCACCCCTAGAGGGTTGTGCTGGTTCCCAAAACTTATTGTCTTACATACATTATAAACATAATCAAGAAATATCTTTGAAGTAGAAGATTACTGCCTGATATCTGGATTCGCTAGTGCGCCCGGGCGGTGCTTATCCGCGTCGCTTGTTTCGAGTAGGAATCTTTGGTTTCATACTTTAAGTGACATACCGTGGGCGTGCAGTCGTATTTCCTATCGACTATGTTGTTGGGTTGATCTGGTCGAGCCGGCTAAACGCCCGTCCGCACGGCCGGCTCAACGCCCATCCACACAGCCGGCTGAAAACCTCTACCAGTCGGCTCGCTCAACGCCGTCCGCATAGGCGGCCTAACATGGAGGGCGTGGGTGCTGCTATAGTCCGTGCAAGCGGGCCCACCGCACGCACCGACTGTAATGACCTAACCAGGCAGCGTGGGAGAATACGTGAATGCGGGTTCCAACTGGTTCATCCGGGTCCGAGACACCCTTACCCAAGTCCGCCGCACGACGATCTCGGTCCACCCACCGTCGACACGCCTCGACTGTAGCGACCGCACTTCCTCGGTCCACCTGTCATGGACACATGTCGACTATAGCGATTGCATGGCCTCGATCCACCCGTCATGGACCTTCCAGCCGGGTCGCCCAGGCAGCTCTGAGTGCCCCCAAAGGCCCCGCAGCAAGCCATCCGGCAGCACGTTCCACCCATCATGGACTTCCTAGTTGGGTCGTCCATCGCGCGGGGCCTCACCCACGGGCGCGCCTG
>NC_041381.1:662994802-663001518 GCF_002162155.2 Triticum dicoccoides
TGGACCTGTCAGCCGGGTACCCCAGGTCCGAGCTGTCGGGCAGATCGGACAGCTCAGAGCGCTCACGACTGCTCCTCGTGGCACGCCACCGAGCAACGGACACCTCGGAGCTGCTAGTCGGCCGCGAGGTGCTCAGAGAGGCGGGTACTACACCATCTGTTACAGGAGTATAATGATACACACTAGTGCGTATTCAAGAGAACAAAAAATAATAATAAACTCGGGCGAGATTTCTCAAAAGAAAATACTTTTTTTCTTATCGTGTGGAGGTTGGAATTAATCTATGTTTACTTGCATTCATCCAATGGTAAACCAAATAGTACTCGCTAGTCATTTGGCAGCATTGCTTCGAGAACGAAAAACATTTAGCACAGTTTCACGCAAAATACAAACCCAATACGAAGTCGACCAGTACAGAGCAAATCACACATCCCTCAGATTAATACAGTGGAGTACAATTTGTTTAGTTTTCTGCAACACCCAGACACATCAATTCCGAAAATGCTACATCGACGGAATAATGCGGGGGTTTTACGGGTCTTCCCTTAATTCTCTGCACGCCCCGTGATTTTCAGGTGGGTGGGGCCTCTTCCTCCCCTCTTAATCCAATCACAACATGCCAAGTGATAATCACCCTGTAAACTCCCCGTGACTTTCCGTTGATGTAGCATTCACTCCCGACGCAAAAAGAACAAAAGGAATCACTCCCGCCGAAATGGCTAATGCATGGCGGGGCCAGCCAACAGTTCAATACTCACTCCGTTTCTTTTTAATCCGTATATAAAATTTGGTCAAAGTCAAACTACTCAAAATTTGACCAAATCTTTCCCTACTAATAAAGCAGCTAATGCTTCTGGTCGTACGTCGTTGGCGTTTTGCGCAAAAGCCCCTCTATTTCTTTGAAATAAGCCCGCAGCCCCTGTTTAAGTGGCACTCTGGAAAAACGTTTCATGTTTGCGCGACATCACGGGGACGACGCCACCGCCCCGGCGCCTGCCAGATCCAAGCGGGGAAGGGGAGGAGGGGGCATCCCAGCGGTGGTGAAGCTTGGCGGAGTAGGGGGCGGGTCGGCCTGCTGGTTTGCCGGCACTGGAAAGGCTCGTGGCAGGGAGCTCCTCTCCTCTGCTTTGGGAGGTGGCTGAAGCGCTCGGGCTGCAGAGCTGCGGGGCAGGGGCCGAAGGTGGTGGTGCGGACGCTGGATGGGACTTGGTGCAGGTCTCCGGCGAGATGGGGATAGCGTGGATGGGGTCTGGACGCCGGCGGTGCTTGGGCATCGGGCGGCCATGGCCATCTCTCTGCAAAAAATAGAAGACAGAGAGAGAGCTCTTAGAGAAAAGAAGCACGGGGAAGAGAAGAGAGATGGAGGGAAGAAGGGAAGTCTGAAGATATGGCGATGGTACATAGAAGAGCTAACGAGAAGAGAAAACTGGGGGCCTTCACCCGAGCGGCCACAGAATTCTTGGGCCATCGGCAGACGAGCAGCACCACCAGGCCGCCTCCGCCACAGGCCCAGCCAGCTCCTGCATGTGCTGGCCAGCCGCTAGATCTGGCGAGCAACCGAGCCGCCACTGCAAACCAGCACCACAGCCCCCCATAGTCACCAGCCACTCACGGGCACGGGCTCCACCACCACGGCATGGGGACTCCACCCCAGGCCCCTATGCGCCGACGAGCAGGCCACCGCCGCCCCAGCCGCAGCAGTAAACGCACACACCAAAGCTCCGCCCCACCTTTGGCAGCCGGGTGCCGGTAAGTGGCTGTAGCCAGCCACCGAGGCCGTGCACTCCAGGACTGGAGTTCATCATCGGCAGAGCACGGGCGGCTGGTGGGGTGGAGCACGGCCATGCGTGGTAGGAGGAGAGAACTTGGGGTAGGGCAAACGCGCGCCAAGCCGGTAGTGGACGCGCTGTATAGAGAAGAGGAGAGCAGCGCTGGTGGTGAGGTGGATGGATGGAGAAGAGGGGAGGAGTAGCGCTTGGTGGTGAGGTTGCAGGAGGAGGAAGATGGAGGCGGAGCGGCGCTGTGGACTGAGGAGGAATAGCGATGTGGATGGATAAGCTTAGAAGGGGCACGCAGTGGGCGCTTGATGGGGATTTGGCTATTGCTTCTTTTTTAATCATTTGTTGTTGTTAGATGCACAGACTGGAAGAAGCTACTGGAGCGTGCTAGAACCACCGATTAGAATATTTTGTGGTGCTCATCCGTTGGAATTATGTGCGACTGTTCATGGCGTTCCAAAAAATGGTTTATTCTGCTAACGTGTTCTCAGTGTCCTATATTGAACTCCTTTTGCTCCCTTGACCCTTCTCACATTGGTACACTGTGATTATTTGATTGTACCGAGCTGGCACACTTGCACTCTGATGGCAACCGTTCCAAGTTAGTAAGCCATATGCTTATATTCATGTGACTGTAATTTTGGAAATAAATTAAATATTGTACTTCCTGCGTCCCAAAATGTAAGACACTTTTTAACACTATCATAGTATAAAAAAACGCCTTACATTTGTTTCGTGACGGAGGGAGTAGTTCATAGGAAAGGAGCAGAAACATTGACTGAAATTCAATCTCTCTGAAATTTCGACTGTAAACAGCCCTGGTTACACTACATACACGACTATACAATTAGTTAGAAGACAATTCTTTTACTCACTTTGCACCTCACCTTTTTTAGGAAGATTATAATCTGTTCTTTCACAGACATCACAATTTTTTGTATCGACAATGTAAATTTATAGAGTGACCGAATTCCGAATTGAACATTTTTTTCCTAAATAGACGATTCTCGATCGTAAACTAAACTTTTCTTGCTACGAAAGATCCTAAAAAGGTGGAATTGAATGGAGCAAAAACAATAAGCTTCAGGCTAAGAACTCATCGGATTCCGGCGAAGGAGAAAGGAAGCAGGAAAAGGTTGAGAACCACATATAAGCTTTAGATTAACTCTCCCAAACCAGTGTCATGTTTTAGAAAAAATTCGATGTGGATGTTTATTGGCTAGAGGAGTGCGATATCTTTCTTTCTTGCAACGCAAGGTCATATTTGCTATATGTACCTAATAATAAAGGGATTAGTGTTTCTGTCTGTCCTTCCATCTTGAAACTACCTGTAAAGTTGTCATAAATTACTCACCGTGCCACCCATAAGTGAGGAAGAAATGAATCATTTTTCCATCCACAAAGCGACCGTCGCCTTTGATTCAATTATGTTCAACCCGGCCACATAACATAAGGAGTCAAGCAGGCCATCGGATAGAGCATCTCCCTTCCACCTTGGAGACCCAGGTTTGATCCTCCCTTCCCACCCTTTTTCTCCTTTTTCATTCGATAAAAAAATTCAGGTGGGCGCCCAAACCTTAACCAATGTCTTCTTTACATGGGGTATTTTAAAAATGCCTATTGTATATGTTTCCTACCCCATAGATATGATAGTTTGATACTTCAATAAAAACTATTTTTGGAGCCATAGGGGGTGGTGATTCCTACAAGCTATTATATGCTGAAGGTTACAACAGGCACATAAGCATCCTCTATATTTAACAGTGCACCATAACCATACCCCATATGATGATGTACACTAAACTGTTGATTCGAGCTTTTGTAAACCAGTGCCTTGGTGTTGATTTCCATATTCTTTGAAATTTTGCCCATAAAGATTTTTTTTAAAGAATATCGATGTTGATGTAACCTTGAACATTTGGCATGCATGTCCTTACACTTCAAAAATCATACCACCTTCATATTTTTGTGCAACACCACTTATCATGTTGTTTGTGGTGTGGCACCGTGAAAGATTTCAAGTGATATTTTGATGTCATCGGGGTGTGGATGAGGGACAATTTCTTTTCTTCCGTTGCAACGCACGGGCATTTTTGCTAGTTTATATAAAAAATATGAACATCTATAATACTAAAACTATATGGTATGAAAATACGTTTCATAGTGCATCTGATAATATTGATTTCATATTAGGAATGTTTATACTTTTTAATAAAAGTTAGTCAAACTCTATAAAGCTTGATTTTGACCAAACCTTATATACGGACTAAAAAGAAACGGGGAGTACTGTCAGACATACCCACCGTTGACCCGAATGACCTGCCCGTTAACCCACTCGGCGGCGTCCGTGCAGAGGAAGCCGACCACCGGTGCTATGTCGCCTGTCTCCCCGAGCCGCTCCATTGGGTTCGTCTCCGCGACCCGCCTCACGGTCTCGTCGCTCTTCCCGGCGAAGAACAAGTCCGTGGCCGTGGCCCCCGGAGCCACGCAGTTGGCCGTGACGCGCGTGCCCTTGAGCTCCTTGGCCATCGTCCTTACCATCGCCTCCACCGCCGCCTTGGACGCCGTGTAAGGAGAGTACCCCGCCGGGAGCGACCCAACGACGGACGACGTCACGGCCACGATCCGGCCGCCGCCGCCGCGGGGCAGGCGGTTGGCGGCCTCGCGGAGGCAGAGGAACGAGCCGCGCGCGTTGACGGCGAGCACGCGGTCGAAGTCCGCCGTGGCGGTGTCGGCGAGGGGCGGGTACTTGTCGCCGTTCACGCCGGCGTTGGCGACCAGGGTGTGCGGCAGGCTGACTCGGCGGCGTCGAAGAGGGAGCGCACGCCGGCCTCCTCGGACACGTCGGCCCTCACGGCCACGGCCCGTGGGAGCTCCGCGGCGAGCGCGTCGGCGTCGGCCGTGCTGGACGCGTAGCCCAGGACGACGCTCGCGCCGAGGGAGGAGAGGTGGGCCGCGATGGCTCGTCCGATGCCGCGCGACGCGCAGGTCACGATGGCCACGCGTCCGCCGAGCGGCAACGCCGCGGGATTCGACGAGCCGGCGACGGCGGCTGTGTCAGCAGCACCGGAACAACATAGCTGGCAGGTTCGCGGGTCGACCATGCGTTCCCTGACCCGGGGTCGAGCGGCCCCGATCAAGCGGCGGGAACGATGGCGGGTCGAGCAGGAGGGTCCATTGATGGATCGCGACCCCGGTCGATGGTGGCCGGCCCAGATCAGCGTGCGGGAATCAAGGAAGTTCATAGGTAAAACTGGGAAGCCTTACCACCAGGGCGCGTGTTCGTGTGCGGCGGGCCCGCGCTCCACGTTTCTCGTCGTCAACCGCACGAAGCCTGCATCTGCTGTAGCGCAGCCATGGCCCATGGGTGGTCCAGGAGGGCACGACTGGTCTGGTCACGACGGGGTGACGATGATGCATTGATGAGTTTTAAGGAAGTCTCAGTCCATGTCCCCGTCCAATGTATAGCTTCAAGATTTAGGCCGAAATCACTATTCTGACCCTTTCAGCAAACTTTGTCACAAAATAAACTCGACATAAAAGTATTTTACGATCTGACCCTTTTAGCAACGCAATAGCCCGCGACGTTTTTGCCCAAAATAAAAAACGCCGAACTAACTAGCGTTCCTGTCCAAAGAAAAAGCGCCGAGGTAGCTTACGTTGCGGATCACGTGAGAAACGCCATAGGGCTTTGGCTTTTCTGCCCTGGACAGCAACGCCAGGAGCTTTGGCGTTTCCATGATGCGTCGCCTGGTTGTAGCTTCAGAGCAGCACGGCATGCATGCCACTAGTGGTGCTTGCCTGCCTGAATTTGCGGGTCGGTCAGACCACTGACCACTACATGCACGATCGACGTGAGTATGAGGGGCAACATGACAAGGCCATGCTACTGGTATGTTTAGCAACCACCTGGCAGCAGCATGCGTGCATGCACCATGCATGTGGTGTGCTTAGCACTACGCGTAGGGAGACAGGGCCATGCATTTGCACGGCGCGCACACATGCATCTGGCTGCGTGATTATTCCTCCTAGATTGACTAGACGTCTCACTGTATATCCACACCAACAGTGAAGCCGAAACGCCATGGCCCCTGGCGTTTGTAGTCGAGCAAGAAACGCCAACTGTACTGGCGTTTCCAACAAGCCGTGTCAGCGAGCGACGCCAGCTTGGCCTGAGCAGTAACGCTAGCTAGCTCGGCGTTTTCATGTGGATCGGAAACGCGAGCTTGCTCGGCGTTTCTATGTTGGGCTGCAACGCCGCGGGCTGTGGCGTTGCTAAAAGGGTCAGATCGTGAAATACTTTCATGTCGAGTTCATTTTGTGACAAAGTTTGCTGAAAGGGTTAAAACAGTGATTTCGTCCCAAGATTCACACCATCGCTCTTCTCTTGTACGGAGTATTTTGTATTGGAGTATATATCAGTCTGTTCTAGTGGTGCGACCGCCCCGTTTTCTTTTTTTGTTTTTTGGTTTTTGCCTTTTCGTTTGTGTTGAGCAGAGGTATGCGCCGTTGGCAGGCCGCAACGGGTGTCGTGTGGCTTTTTTCTTTGTCTATTTTCCATTTTTTTATAGGCTTTCTTCTAGGTTGGGCTCTTTTCCGGTGCTCCTAATCGACGCTATGGCCGATCCGGCGCCTAAGCAGGCTGAATCCGGGGAGCCCACTAGTTCGCACGTTTTTTTTGACTCTTTCCATTTTTTTATAGGCTTTCTTCTAGGTTTGGCTCTTTTCCGGTGCTCCTAATCGATGCTATGGCCGATCCGGCGCCTAAGCAGGCTGAATCCGGGGAGCCCACTAGTTCGCACGTGTTACGACTATTTCTTCCCTTCGGTAGATCCTATTCGGCGCCTTTAGCGCTCGATATAGGTCTTTCCACAAACGGGCGCACCCCCCCCCCTCCCGTTATTCATTCGCGACAAATGGGCCGGCCCGTCTCCCCTT
>NC_041381.1:663001915-663144823 GCF_002162155.2 Triticum dicoccoides
AGGATCTTCTAGGTTTGGCTCTTTTCCGGTGCTCCTAATCGATGCTATGGCCGATCCGGCGCCTAAGCAGGCTGAATCCGGGGAGCCCACTAGTTCGCACGTGTTACGACTATTTCTTCCCTTCGGTAGATCCTATTCGGCGCCTTTAGCGCCCGATATAGGTCTTTCCACAAACGGGCGCACCCCCCCTCTCCCGTTATTCATTCGCGACAAATGGGCCGGCCCGTCTCCCCTTTCCCGAAGGATTTAAAAAGGTGCAGCAACGTGGAGCAGGATTCGAACTCGCGATCTCATCGCTCCATGCATTCTGCTCTAACCACTAGGCCACCTGCTCCTTGGTGCTTCTGTACTTCCGTTCCTTATTTCTATGTATAAGGAATGCCTTCTGTCCTTTTTAGCATTTTTTCCTTTTTCTGTGTTTATTTTCCTGTTTCTTTAATGCGTGGACTCAAATCGATGGTTATTTTTAAAATTGACGAACTTTTTTCCAATTCACCGAACTCCTTTTCAATTTTGATGAACTATTTTCCAAATTGGAATGAACATTTTTTCAAATTCGATGAACTTTTTCCAAATTCGATGTTTTTTCAAATTCGATGAGCTTTTTTCAAACACGATGAACTCTTTTTTTCATATTCGATTAACTTTTTCCAAATTTGTTGAATTCTTTTCATATTCGATGAACTTTTGTCAAATTCGATGAACTTTTTTCCCAATTCGATGAACTTTTTCAAATGGGATGAACTTTTTTCATATTCGATGAACTTTTTTCCAAATTTGATGAACTTTTTCAAATGTGATGAACTTTTGTTTCAATTTCTATGAAATTTTTTCACATCCGATGAACTTTTTTGCAAAAGATGGATGAACTTTTCCAAATGTGATGAACTTTTTTCTAGTCGATGAACTTTTCTTTCAAATTCGATGAACTTTTTTGAAAATAGATGAACTTTTCTGAAACATCAATGAACTATTTTTTTTATTCGTAAGCTTTTTTCGAAATTTGATGAACTCTTTTTGTTAAAAAAATCAACTTTTCCAAATTGTTTTGAGATAATTCGCAAATCTAATAAATAGAGCGCATGGATTGGTCTTAAAACTTTCGCGACCCTTGTAGTGGTGTGGCACTTAACGGCTGTAGTGGTTAAGAAATCTGTTCTAGTGTTGTGCCTGCAAGTCGCGAGTTCGAGTCCTGTAGCCACAGTATTTTGCGTGATTTTTTCGCGAGGCATTTTCCTTCTACTGCGCGTGGTGGGCCGGCCCATGAGGTGCGGCGCGTGTGCGCCAGCTACCTGTTCGGGCGCTTAAGGCGCCGAACAGGAGCTCTCTCTTTCGATTGGTAGTTTGTGTTTCTTTCGTTTCGTTCACTGGTCCTTGTTGCATTCGTTCGTTTCTATTAGAAATTCAAGAAAAGTTCATCGGTTTTTAAAAAACAAGTCAATTACAACATCAGTGCTTGAACTTGACATGCAAACTCTCTTTAATGCTAAAATTTGTGGTGTACATTGAACCGGTGCAATAATTTAGATTATGCGTGCAAATACGGTGCAAAATGTGGTTGAACATGCCCACAAGGCTGACTAGGCGTGACATTGTGGCGGGGGTCCAATGTCAATGGCCCAAAGTTGGAGTCGAGGGCGCGTTGTCTGTTTTCTTTTCTTTTTTTGCAAAAACACCATCAACATTTTTTTCCTCACAAAGGAGCCACTGACATGTATCATCTACTCCCTCCATTCCCAAATATAAGTCTTTCCAGAGATTCTAACAAATGACTATATACGTAGCAAAACGAGTGAATTTACACTTTAAAATATGTCTACATACATCTGTATGTTGTATTTCATTTGAATTGTCTAAAAAGATTTATATTTATAAACGGAGGGAGTATATCTATACCTATACCTATACCTACCTAATATTGAAGGGACTATTTTGCGTGATTTTTTCGCGAGGCATTTTCCTTCTACTGCGCGTGGTGGGCCGGCCCATGAGGTGCGGCGCGTGTGCGCCAGCTACCTGTTCGGGCGCTTAAGGCGCCGAACAGGAGCTCTCTCTTTCGATTGGTAGTTTGTGTTTCTTTCGTTTCGTTCACTGGTCCTTGTTGCATTCGTTCGTTTCTATTAGAAATTCAAGAAAAGTTCATCGGTTTTTAAAAAACAAGTCAATTACAACATCAGTGCTTGAACTTGACATGCAAACTCTCTTTAATGCTAAAATTTGTGGTGTACATTGAACCGGTGCAATAATTTAGATTATGCGTGCAAATACGGTGCAAAATGTGGTTGAACATGCCCACAAGGCTGACTAGGCGTGACATTGTGGCGGGTGTCCAATGTCAATGGCCCAAAGTTGGAGTCGAGGGCGCGTTGTCTGTTTTCTTTTCTTTTTTTGCAAAAACACCATCAACATTTTTTTCCTCACAAAGGAGCCACTGACATGTATCATCTACTCCCTCCATTCCCAAATATAAGTCTTTCCAGAGATTCTAACAAATGACTATATACGTAGCAAAACGAGTGAATTTACACTCTAAAATATGTCTACATACATCTGTATGTTGTATTTCATTTGAATTGTTTAAAAAGATTTATATTTATAAACGGAGGGAGTATATCTATACCTATACCTATACCTACCTAATATTGAAGGGACTATTGCTTCTGGCTGTTCGTCATGAAAATTGCCCTCAAAGGTACAAAATATTACCCACCAATGTCACCTATAAGTGGTAAAAGCGTTTCACATAAGAGAATCCCCTGCCTGGACCAGCAATGCAGTAGGGACCTCCCAGCGCGCTGGGGGAACACAGAGCGCGCCTGTTTGGGCCGTCACATGTCCAGGTGGCCTGTTCTCTAAATTTTTCTTTTTTCTTTTTTCTTTTTATTTCACGTTTTGGATTTTTTACTTTAAATAATTTGAGACTTCGAAAAATTCCAATATATATATATATATATATTCAGTAATTTTTTAATAAATCAAAAAATTGTATGTAGATTCAACAATGTTAGCAATCTCGTAAAATAATAATTTCTTATTAACAAAATCTTCCAAATTTCGAAAAAAATGTTCAGAAAATAAAAAAAGTGTTCATAATTTTTAAAAAAGTATGTGTATTGAAAAATGTTAATGAAATTGAACAAAATTTTGCCAATTCAAAAATGTTCGGGAGTGGAATGATATCCTAAAAATTAAAAATTTCCTCGTGGCTTACAAAATAGTTTATTCATTCATAAAATGTTCACTGATTCAAAACTTGATCATGCATTTCATAAAATGTTCCTTAATTCAAAAAATGTTTGTGAATTTTAAAAAAAGTCCACCAATTTCCAAAAGAATATTTGTCGATTCTAAAAATGTTCGCCGATTCTAGATTTAAAAAATAATAATATTTGCAAATAGTATAAAATGCTCATGAATTCGAATGTTTGAAAATTTATAATTTTTTTCATAAATTTGAAAAATATTCATGATTTAAATTATATTCATGAGTTTAAAAGAAGTACATGATTTCAAAAATTGTTCATGATTCACAAAATTGAGTGTAATAGTGTATCTCGGCGAGTTAGCAAAATGTGGTCATGGCCATTGGAGATCATGATTTTTATCTCCCGTGTTAACGCACGGGCTCTTTTGCTAGTAAAAATAATTAGTTGTCTCAGCATCCTGCATATATTATATGAAGAAACAAAATCGATCCACTGGGGACTCGAACTGAGGACCTCTAATACATGGTGTGTGTAACTAGCCACTCTAGGCCTGGGAATTTGTTGTTTGAACCATATTTTCCCAAGGAAGCCAAGTTGTTTCACCGGTTCAATGTACATCCCAAGTTTTAGCACTAATAAATGTGACTTTTATAGGCACGTTTAAGCACGGGTAATGTAATTGAGTCTTAAAAAATCACAAATTTGAATTTGTAAAAAATCCATCAAATTTGAAAAAAATCATTGAATTTAGAAGAAGTTCATCAATTATGGAAAAAGTTTAATGAATTTGAAAAAAATCATTTAATTTAAAAAAGTTCATCAAATTTGGAAAAAAAAGTCATTGAATTTGGAAAAAAAATCATCAAATTTGAACAAAAGTTCATCGAATTTGAAAAAATGTTTAAATTTTTTTAAAAAATTCATGAATGTTCAAAAAACAGTCCATGAATTAGCGGATGGG
Organism: Triticum dicoccoides; assembly: GCF_002162155.2. Taxonomy (NCBI): domain Eukaryota; kingdom Viridiplantae; phylum Streptophyta; class Magnoliopsida; order Poales; family Poaceae; genus Triticum; species Triticum dicoccoides. The sequence continues at coordinate 663,006,083 of NC_041381.1, forward strand.
GTGTGCGCTAAGTTGCAAAATACACGTTAAAATGCCGCGATCCATGATTGTTCGCTTCAATCCCATTTTCTCAAGTTGGCTATTCATCTCTCTGTAATATGGCCACATGCAAGTTTTTTTCACAAGCCATGGAAGACAAAATTTCTATTGCCTCCGATCCATATTACTTGTCACTCGAACGGATGTATCTAGACATATTTTAGTGCTACATACACCCGTTTGAGGGACAAGTAAAATAGATCGGAGGTAGTATGTATGTTTTTGTTGTTGTAGTAGTCTACTATGAGCGGGCATATTCATTTTTCACATTTTTGTTTATATCTTTTTGTTGCACCGCATTTGCACATAGTCATGCCGACTGCAATTGTAAGGGTTGCATCACATCTTAAACTATAGAGAGGGGGGCGCCAGTTGCATCTCCAACCCTGAGCTACATTTTCATATAGGTTATAGCTTGTGTTGTGGTCGCTGCCAAAGGGATGACGACAAGGATGCATTTTTTTCGGATTCCCTAAAACTTAGTCGACTTAGTTTTAACAAAGTCTCGGTGGACGTTGCGTCCAGTGGATCGTTCGATGCTTCAGATTCGTGTAGATGAGTGTTTTGTTTCATTTCAGCCTATTAAGACGCATTACCAACTCATTTGTTTGTTTCTTTCTTTTTGTTCTTGGGCTGGGTTCTATACTTTTGCCCTTTTTTGTAGTGCGTGGTGGGCTAGGGTAGGCTTGTGTCCTCGTCCTCGACAGACAACTACCCCGACGATAGCTAGTTGCATTACCGCCCTCGACATTCAATTTCAAGTTGCATGTGCCGCTAGGGGGACTTGTGGAGGACCCGACGAAGCCTTCTTTGTTTCTTTTGAACTTTTTTATTTTTCTCGCGCCCCAATGGTGGGTAGTTGCACGTCCACTCTCGGCATGCAACTACAAGAGGCACAATGTGACTGCAACTTATGCGGCGGGGGAAGGGATGTATTTTTTTGTCAAGTTGCATGTCCGACATTAACACGCAATTGCCCCCGACGGCGCCTAGTCAAATGTCCACCTTTGACACGGAATTGCCTTTGGCGACGCCAGTTGCATGTCCATCATTTTGACACACAACTGCCCGACAATGGCTAGTTGCATGTGCACCTTCAACATGCAACTGCAAGGGGCATACCATGACCGCAACTTATGCATTAAGGAGGGACATCATAGATGGTGTGTGTGTGTGTGTGTGTGTGTGTGTGTGTGTGTGTGTGTGTGTACCGCTAGAGGGAGGGAACCAGTGGCTTGTTTTCTCAGGTCCTACTTCACGAGATCTCCGGTCACATATGTTGGGTAACCACCATGGCAACTCATGTGGGTCTCATACCCAACCCTCTCAATGCATTTTCTATCACAACATGCGATAGCCCTGTTGTGAAGGGATATGTCAGATTCTTAGTTGAGTGGATATAATCCAAAGCTATCACTCTGGAGTATCTTAAATGTCTGACATATTTTAATCTCCTTCTTATGTGCTTTTTGGATTGCATGTTGTCATTTGAACTCTTTTCCTCGACAATAAGGATCTGATCGTCACATTTCATAAGGATAGCCTAAGTTGGCTTTTCAACCACTCGCAAGTCCATCAAAAGATCTCGAAGCCATTCTGCTTCAACACGGGATGTGTCTAATGTTGGGAGTTCTGCTTGCATTGTTGATTTGTTAAGATAGTGTGCTTGCAAGAATTTAAGGAAACAATGCCACCTTCAAGTGTAAAGACATATACACTTGTGGCCTTCATATCATCAACCTCAGAGATCCAATTCACATCGTTCTACCCTTCAAGTACCGACAGATATCTGGCATAGTGAAATCCATAGCTCACAATACCTTTTACATAACATATAACTCTTCCAACAACATGCCAATGTACTGTCAAATCCCAGCTAGTCCATGGATTAGAGTGTTGCATCATGTCTACTTTCCATCAGAAACTTGAATTAGGGAAGCCAGAACCCCCCCCAGAACCCCTCTGAATTCAACTAAAGCTTACTAAAAATATTTTCAATGAACCTGAGATGCCCTTCTAAAAAGTTCACTCTCTTTGTCTTGGGTTAGAACCTCTGGCAAAATTGGTGCACATTTTTCTAGGTCAACAGAAGGTCATTGAATTAAATCATATGTAAATTGCATTTGGGCATTTAAATGCTAGTAAATATTTTGAATGCTCAAATAATTCTGAAAATAAGTGTGGGCTGTTGGATATATTCTAAACAGTGCCCCTGATTATTTTCAGGATTTTTAGAAGTACCTAGCTATTTTTAATAAAGCCACAAACTTACAGAAAAATAGAAAAAGAGAAACAAAGCAAAGCAGAGGCTTACCAGGCGCCACCTGGCAAGCCCACCTGCCAGCCCAGCCCAGCCACCGCTCCAGCGAGCTGCTTGGCTTGGCCAGGAAGGCAGCCAGGTGCTCGACGTCGGCACCAGCGCGCGCCACGCAGCTGCTCGCCGCCCTATTTCCTCCCCTCGCCGTTCTGCCGCCCTGGGTGATCTCCACGTCGTGCCCCGAACCCCCTGGACACCTCACTCACTCACCTGCCTCTCTCCCTCGCTCTCCCGCACCATGGCCCACGCCACCGCAGCCGCACCGTCGCCGTAGTCGCGCTCTCCGTTGTCCCTGTGCCGTGCCACCGTGTCCAGAAGCTCCGCCGCCCTCCTCTCCTTCGAGCAAGCCGAGCCCCGAGCGCTCGCTTGCCCCGAAGCCTCTGCACCGACCTCGCCCATCTCCGTCACCGCCGAAGATCCCCTTTGCCGTCACCGCCGCAACAGTTTGTCCCCGACCTCGCCGTCAGCTTCGTTGCAACCGCTGTGAGCCTAGCTATCTCCCCATCCTCCCCGTTCCCTCTCTCGAGCCCCGTAGCGACTGCACGTAGCTCACCCGCACGCGCCGCCACGGAGCTCGTCGCCGACGAGGCTCCGGCCACCCAACGGCCGCGCCACTTTGTCCACTAACCCTAACACACCCCCAGGAGCTCAATGCCCTAACCCACGCGCCTCGCCGTGCCCCCTAGAGACGAGTCCGAGCTCACCCGAGCTCCGGTCGCCGCCAAACTCGTCGCCGATGATGTTCCCGGCCACCCCTAGCCCAACCACCGCCACCAAACGCTGCGGCTTACTCCCAGCTACCCGTAGATGGTCTCTGCCGACCATTTGGTCGCCGGAGCGCGAATTTGCACTTCTTCCGCCGCGTCTGGCCTCACCGGCGGCTAAACGCCGACGGGTTTGACCCGTTGACCTTGACCGGGTGGGCCCAGGTTGACTCCCCTGAGTCTATGACAAGTGGGACTCCCCCCTGTTAATTAACTCAGATTAGAGCTAACCAATATTAGTTAGTTAAACTAACTACTGACACGCAGGGCCCACAGGTCAGTTTGACCTGGACCAGCCCCGTTGACCACTGACGTCACCCTGACGCACTGCTGACGCAATAACTCATTTTCTGGATTTTTCTTATACATGAAAATCCAGAAAATAACCAAAACTAAAAATCATAGAGAATCAACCGTAGCTCCAAATCAAACAATTTATATATGAAAAATGATCAGAAAAATGCAATCTATCCATCTGTACCATTTTCATGCATGTTAAAACATTTTAACTTTGCTGTTTAGGTGAAACAAGGTAATGCACTAACATAACCTCTTAAAATGGGTTTGCATTTGAATCTTTGGTTCAAATGGACTCATCTCAATCTGTTCTAGCTTGCATTAGCCCAGAACACATTCATATTGCCATGTCATAGCATGCATCATTTTGTGCATTGCATTGATCGTGTTTCTTCTCTGTTTGTCGGTGTTGTTCCCCCTCGGTAGACGTTGTATCGATGTTGTGATCGTTGACACTGATGAAGACTCAATACTATCTTCAGAAGTGCCAGGCAAGCAAAACCCCCTTGTTCATTCCGATACAATCCTACTCTCTCGCTCCTGCTCTCTTTTATTGCATTAGGACAACAACGATTCATCTCTTACTTGCTGCGGTAGCTGAACCCTTTATCCTCTGCATGACCTGTCATTGCCACAGTAAATAGATGAAACCCACTAGCATGAGTAGGAGTTGTTTGAGCCCTGTTGTGCCTACTCATTCATGCTTGTTTGTCATGCCTGCTACTGCTTAGAGTTGAGTTAGGTCTGATTCATCGGGGATGAATCAGAGGTCTGTGAACATGTCCTACTGTGTGAGCTAAGTGTGTGAACACGATTTGGTAAAGGTAGCGGTGAGAGGCCATGTAGGAGTACATGGTGGGTTGTCTCATTGAAGCCGTCCTTAGGAACTGAGTTCTGTGTTTGTGATCCATGAAACAGCTACTACCATGCATTGGGCCCTGAAATATGACCCCGCTCGACTTCTTAATCATCCTTGTCCTCTGTCCAGGAGTTGCAAGTAGTTTCTGGTGTTTGTAGTATGTTGGAGGCCGGGGCAGCGCTGACCCGAGGGGTGGGCTGTGATGCGGTAGGCACGTGGCACGGTGTACCGGGCGCCCATTTGGTGTCTCGGGAACCCTGCACACATCATTCGGGGCCGTATGTGGAAACTTCGGCCGGACTCCCTGCGGATGGAATCTGAATAGGCGATAAACCTGGACTAGAGACTTGAGTGTTTAGGTAGGTCGTGGTCTACACCCACGTCGGCTTTCGCTTGAAGTCTGCCGAGCACATGTCGTGTGCAGATGCTAAGTGGTGGAAACATGTATGAAGAAGTACACCCCTGCAGGGTTAACATCATCTATTCAAATAGCCGTGTCCGTGGTAAAGGACTTCTGGGTTGCCTATAATAGTTCATAGACAAGTGAAAGTGGATACTTTAAAATGCGCAAGATAAGCGTGAGTGCTATGGATGGCGTTCTCGTAGGGAGACGGAAGCGGATCCATAGTGGTGTATTGATATGGTGAATATGTGGACTCGTGTACGCCACCTCAAAGAGTCACTTGCAGTCGTAGTTCAGGATAGCCACCGAGTCAAAGCTGGCTTGCTGTAGTTAAACTCCACCATCCCCTTTATTGATAATGATGCATATGTAGATAGTTCTGATGTAAGTCTTGCTGGGTACATTTGTACTCACGTTTGCCAATTTTATGTTTTTGCAGAGAGACTTCAGTCTCACTAGTAGTTCAACGTGGACTTCGACGTTTAGCTTGTTACCTCAGCTACGATCTTGTGCCCTCGGCAGGATCTTGTAGATAGTCAGGCTTCTCAGCCTTTTTCATTTGTAGACGTTTGTACTCAGACATGTTAAGCTTCCGCATGTGCTTTGACTTGTATGCTCTGAATGTTGGGTCGTGAGACCCATGTTTGTAATATCTCGCTCCTCGGAGCCTATTGAATAAAATACTTGAGTTGTAGAGTCATGTTGTGATGCCATGTTGTATTTGCACATATCGAGCATATTGTGTGTATGTTATTGAAATGCTTGGTATATGTGGGATCTGACTATCTAGTTGTTTATCCTTAGTAGCCTCTCTTACCGGGAAATGTCTCCTAGTGCTTCCACTGAGCCATGGTAGCTTGCTACTGCTCTGGAACACCTAGGCTGGCCGGCATGTGTCCTTCTTCGTTCCTGTGTCTGTCCCTACAGGGAAATGTCACGCGATGAATACCGGAGTCCTGTTAGCCCGCTACAGCCCGGTTCACCGGAGTCCTGCTAGCCCAGTGCAACAGCCTGGATTCACTCGCTGATGACCAACACGTTCGATGTTGGGTCATGTATGCCTGTCCCTATAAGTTAGTGCCACTTTGGGTTCACGACTAGCCATGTCAGCCCGGGCTCCTTGTCATATGGATGCTAGCGACACTATCATATACGTGTGCCAAAAGGCGCAAACGGTCCCGGGCAAGGTAAGGCGACACCCGTGGGAATACCGTGCGTGAGGCCGCAAAGTGATATGAGGTGTTACATGCTAGATCGATGTGCCATTGAGTCGGGGTCCTGACATGTACATCCCCATATTAGAGACAAATCGGCTAGGTTTGCTCACATCAAACGTGATGTCCAGCCTCGTAGCGCTTGCTAGGTACATGAGTGAACCAATATGTCACATCCCAGTTTTTCCCCAAATCTGGTATGTTAAAAAAATTCACAGGGAATTAAAATTTTCCTAGGAAAACCCTTGCTTCCTCTCTAGATAACTAACATTGCCTAGGGTTTTCTTGTGATTGACTCGATTGATCAACCTAGAGGGTCAAATACTGCTTATGTGACTAATGTCTACTACACAATTTATTCTTGTAGACTCGTGTTCGGACTCCAAGCGAAGAGTTTTGTAGGAAAGTAGCAATTTTCCCTCAAGAGGATGACCTAAGGTTTATCAATCCATGGGAGGCGTAGGACGAAGATGGTCTCTCTCAAACAACCCTGCAACCAAATAACAAAGAGTCTCTTGTGTCCCCAACACACCAAATACAATGGTAAATTGTATAGGTGCACTAGTTCGGCAAAGAGATGGTGATACAAGTGTAGTAATGATAGTAGATATTAATTTTTGTAATAGGAACAATAAAAAATAGCAAGGTAACAAGTAACAAAAGTGAGCACAAACGGTATTGCAATGCTTGAAAATGAAGCCTAGGGTCCGTACTTTCGCTAGAGCGATCTCTCAACAATGCTAATATAATTGGATCACATAACAATCCCTCAACATGCGATGAAGAATCCCTCCAAAGTTCCTATCTAGCGGAGAACATAAGAAGAAATTGTTTGTAGGGTACGAAACCACCTCAAAGTTATTCTTTCCGGTCAATCTTTCCAAGAGTTCGTACTAAAATAGCACCAAGTTATCCTTTCCGATCGATCTATCCAAGAGTTTGTACTAAAATAACACCATATGATACACATCAACCAACTCTAATGTCACCTAGATACTCCAATGTTACCACGAGTATTCGTGAGTTGATTATACGATATGCATCAAACAATTTCAAATTCATAATACTCAATCCAACACAAAGAACCTCAAAGAGTGCCCCAAGATTTCTACCGGAGAGACAAAGACGATAACGTGCATCAACCCGTATGCATAGATTACCCCAATGTCACTTCGGGAATCCACGAGTTGAGTGCCAAAACACATATCAAGTGAATCAATATGATACCCCATTGTCATCACGGGTATTCATAGCAAGACATACATCAGGTGTTCTCAAATCCATAAAAGTATTCAATCCGATAATAATGAAATCTCAAAGGGAAAACTAAATTCATCACAACAAGAAAGAGAGGGAGAAACACTATATGATCCAACTATATTAACAAAACCCACGATACATCAAGATCATTCCAAATCAAGAACACGAGAGAGAGAGAGAGAGAGAGAGAGAGAGAGATTAAACACATAGCTACTAGTACAAACCCTCAGCCCCGAGGGTGGACTACTCACTCCTCATCATGGTGGCCATAGGGATGATGAAGATGGCCTCCTATGATGATTCCCCCCCCCCCCCGGTAGGGTCCCGGAACAGGGTCTAGATTGGTATTTCGTGGCTACAGAGGCTTGCGGCGGCGGAACTTATGATCTACGATTATTTCTAGGGGTTTCTATATTTATAGGAATTTTGGGCGTCGGTTTCATGCGAAGATGGCCCTCGAGGTGACCACAACCCACCAGCACACGGGTTGGGCCCCTGGCGCGCCATGGTGGGTTGTGCTCACATCCTTCACCTTCTGGTCCTCCCACAAAGCTTCTAGTGCGTCTTTTCTTCCCAAAAAAAATCATCATAAAGTTTCATTGCATTTGGAGAACTTTTATTTCTGCACGAAAAAACAACACCGCGGTAGTTCTGCTGAAAACAACGTCAGTCCGGGTTAGTTCCATCAAATCATACCAAAACCATATAAAATTGTTGTAAATATAGCATGAATACTTCATAAATTATAGATACGTTGGAAATGTATCAGCGGCCGGCAGCTCCCGCATGGAATGTCGTCAAACGCTCTGTTCTTCTTTCTCTTCTAGCCGATGGAGTCATACGACTACCCATATGAGCGTAGGTGCTCGCATGATACACCATCAAACACTGGACCTTCTCTCTACTTTTGCAAAGCGTTCATACGACTGTGCATAGGAGCGCTTGGGATCACATGGTACACCGTCATTTTCTCAGTTGCCTCTTGTTGTTTTCTGTTGCAACCTCCAAGATGCCATACGACCTCCTCGGTCACATGTTAGGCCATCTTCTGATCTGTTTTCTCTAAAACTTCTCTTTTTCCTCAAATTCCTGTAGGTTTAGTTCCATCATAATACATAGGCATATATCCAGGCTTTCAAATGTCAGTACAACACATAGTAATTTTGCACAAATCACGACCTTCATTAGGATGACTCTTCCAAACTCAAATTCTTTAGCTAAAACTTCAACACTCTTTTTATTGAAAAAAACTTACTTTTCTGCCTTATTCGGGTGGGTTGCCTCTCACGAAGCGCTTGTTTTTGGTCGGATAGCTCGATCGTACTAAAGATCATGTAGGTGCAAATACATTCAAGCATTGATGACAATATCGTCTCCGTTGTTGGTCTTCATTTTCTTTTTCCTGGGGAAATGTCTCGTGGAAGTATCTTTTGCAGGTAAGTCAAATCTTACATTTCCTTCAAACACATTTATCACAACTTTTATAGTCCTTAGAAAAGGTCTACCGAGAATAATAGGAGCAATTGGAACTTCACGCATATCAACTATCACAAGATCAATCATGATAGGGCAATCATTTATTTGAACTATCACTACCAGGGAAAACCCTAGCAGTAGCGCTGGTTTTGTGCTCACTAGTAGCGCGGGTAGGCGCGCTACTAATAAGGCGCTACAACTATTGCTTAGCAGTAACGCATGCCGGCGCACGCTACTGCTAGGACAAATAGCTGTAGCGTTTGTTCATCCCCACGCTACTGCTAATGAAACTAGTGGCAGCGCGTTTTCTGTCCATCGCTACTAGTAATCATTTTTTATTTTCTTATTTTTAGTGTATTTATGCGGTTTTCTCTCCATCGTACAAATATTGGTACAATACCAGTTATGAGGTTTACATCATTATGTCCAGTGTGTCAAATAAAGGTGGATTAGGTTCAAGTGGAGGCAATATGTGGTGCATGTCAAAAGTATACTACTAATCCAAACTTGATCTAGTTTGGACTAGTAGTACTTTCAATGTGCACCACATGTTGCCTCCACTTGAATCTAATCCGCCAGCACAAGCTATTTAATCATCATCATAGTAATTACCGCCAACATTATTTATTTAATCACCACTAACACTAGCTAATAATAATCATCATAGTCATTACCATCAACACTAGCTATTTTATCATCATAGTAAATGTGTAGCACATCATCATCCTCAAACTCATTTCTAGATAGCTAATCACTCCCGCTGCTCTCTATTAGGCAAAATAACATAAAACATGTGTAGCTCTCCTCCTTGATCAAGTTGGCGCATGCAGATGAACCTGTCTCCTAATCGTGGGATGCGCTTCTGTTTGCTGCCCCTAGTACTTCTCTGCGCTCCCCCATCACATATTTGGTCCAGTCTTGCACTATTAAGCACCCGTCGCTAATCTTGAATGCACTACAGTAATCTGTAGGATATCTTGGCCATAAGCTAATAATACTCATGGTACCTTTAGTCTCGATCCCATAAGGCACAACATTCATCGGGACTCCTTGTTGAAGAACATCGTATGGTAACATACTTAGCAACGAAGTTTAGCTTCAAAAATAATGTATGGAAAAGATGCACTGAGGACAAATATTAAAAATCTTACCATCCTTCCTAAATAGATGTGACCATAGTTCAGTACGAACACTATTGGTCGCACATTTTCAGTACTAACATTTCTAAATCCAGGAAGAAAATTTGTCTTGACAGTATCAAGATCCGCAAGCCATGAAACATAATAACTGAGCTCCTCGCAGTTGAGTTCAGCCCCGGCACAGTATACGGTCCTGTCTACCAAGCGCTGGACATGTTTGCTTGCACCGAAATAAGCTATCAATAGAAATTAATTGTCAACTATTTTTGAATAAACAATATCAAAGACATAAATATGGTTGAGAAACTCAAATTTTGGTATAACTGCAGGCGTCTGCACATCGACCTAGATGTCGGTATTACCTTCAATATCATCTTCCGGATGAATATCAAAGGTGATAACCATATCAGGCTCAAATGCATAAGTCTTGCATAGTGCTCGCCATGTTTTGCATCCAAAATAGGTGTAGTCGTCTGAATTGTATAATTTTGTGTGGAAAATATAACCATGCTCGGTCTTCAAGTAAAATTTCTTACCTCCATAGTACGACTGCAACCTATCTTATCCAATACAAAAACTCTTGTATGGTAGGGGATACGCTAGTAGAATAGTAAAAACAAATTATAAGTTGAAGCAAATGAAGCATATGTCATGCTTAATTACGAAAAAAGACTTGTCGTTGTGACTTACTGTATCCACTTCGAAGTTCTCGTCAAGCTTGATGCTGAACTGCCTATCATCATCTAGGAAGATTCCGTCGCACAGGCCGCGCTCGTCTTCACAGTATTTGCAAATACCGAAATCCTTTTCGTCGTCAGACATTTCCTATGTTCATCGTTAAAACATTAATTGAAAATCGATCGAAGAAAAGTACCAGGATACTCAACACACAAATCCGGGCACTTGATATTTCCTACATATTCTGGCACAAGTCATGCCAAAATTCACGGAAAAATCCGGCATGACCTTTGCTAAAATAGGACATATCGAGTGCCTGAAATTTGCCAGAACGGAAATGAATCAACACTCCGGCAAAACACAGGCCACTCGGAGGTGTAAACTGCAAACATGACCGGCCACTTGGGCAAGCACATATCATATTTGAGCAACACAAGATATAAATTTCAAAATATCTTATAGGACTCAAATTAGCATGCATTGAATAAGTAAAAGTAAATCATCTCATGCGTGTTCGTACATCGTCGAATATTATCACTAATACATCCCGAATAGTGTCATACATATAACATCACTAATACAACTAAAACCCTAGCACACGACGGGTATCGGCGCGGGCGGTGGACACCCACAAAGAAGGAACCATCACGGGATCATAGCTCCAGTGAGATGCTTGGAGAACCTGCCAGGTATTGGAGAACCTATGCTCCAACGCAAACAAGTAGCGACGAACGTGCGCGTCCTCCTCACTGACACGGTGACGCACCACCTCCGCGGGGCCCTCGAGCCTCTGGACCATCACTGGCCCACGCGACCGCTACCAAAGAAGGTTCGGGTCAACGACAGGTTGGCTCCTCACCAACCTGCGCCCCCCGGTAGGTAGCGCCTCCCAGTACCACCCCGGCGGAGCCCAGTCCCGGACATGGCCCATCTGGTCAAGCATGTGTCGTCCTCCACCGACTCGACGACGAGGATGCAGGATAGGCATCGTCCACGTCGATGCGGGAAAAATTGCTTTAACTAAAAAAATAGCAACAAGTTCTTACTAACATGTTCTATTAATTCAATTAGTTCTTACTGAAAATAAACTTACTATAAATAAAAATAAACTAGAACCTAGCTAATTAGTACCTAGTTCTTACTAACTAATTAGTACCTAGGAACTACTGCTAAGGGTTCATACTAACTAACTAACACTAAATTAACTAACTAACACTAAAAATAGCCTAGGGTTCATACTAACTAGCACTAAATAGCTAGGGTTCATACTAAGCAAATTAACAAGAGGGATCGGAAGGGGAGAGTGCTTACAAAGGGCGGGGAGAGAGATGGGGTCGGGGGAGACGACGGCGAGGCGGGGTCGGGGGAGACGGCGGCGAGGCGGGTCGAGGGAGACGGCGGCGAGGCGGGTCGAGGGAGACGGCGGCGAGGCGGGGCCGGGGGAGACGGCGGCGAGGCGGGGTCGGGGGAGACGGTCGCGAGGCGGGGTCGGGGGAGACGGCGGCAAGACAGCGACGAGGCGGAGGTGACGAGGGGGAGAAGAGAGAGTGGTGAATTGGGGGAGGAAGAGGATGGAATCAGGCTGCACGGGGGGTTAGGTGAGAATAGATTTAACAGTAGCGTGGGAGGGGAAAACGCGCTGCTGCTAAAATCGGTAGTAGTAGCGCCGTTTCGAGAAGTGCGCTACTACTATACCTAGCACGTCGGGAACGGTGTGGCAATTATAGTAGTAGCGCGTTCAGTTCCTGCCGCGCTACTGCTAAGGGGGTAACAGTAGCGTGGTTTTGGCAGACGCGCTACTGCTAATTAGCAGTAGCGCCTCATTTTAACACGCGCTACTGGTAAGATTATGTGTATAAGGTTTTCCCTAGTAGTGTATAACTCCATGCTTAATTCCTACTACTTGAGTAAAAGTGGAATTAGCCATATTCAATCTAATTTTATTAGGAGCATAAGGACCTAGATTGAGAGTATCAAAACAGACAAAGGGATATTTGAAACACTAGCACCTAGATGACATAAAACACTGGATTTATTCAAACCAACCTCAATCTCTATAGTACTCTCAAAAGCATAATCTTGTTTAGTTGTTACTTTACTGTACAACTTGTTTCTTTCATCATCTAACTGTTGGAAATATGCCCTAGAGGCAATAATAAAATGGTTATTATTGTATTTCCTTGTTCATGATAATTGTCTGTTGTTCATGCTATACTTGTATTAACTGGAAACCGTAATACATGTGTGAATACATAGACCACAACATGTCCCTAGTGAGCCTCTAGTTGACCAGCTCATTGATCAATAGATGGTTATGGTTTCCTGACCATGGACATTGGATGTCATTGATAACGGGATCACATCATTAGGAGAATGATGTGATGGACAAGACCCAATCCTAAGCATAGCACAAGATCGTGTAGTTTGTTTGCTAAGAGCTTTTCTAATGTCAAGTCTCATTTCCTTAGACCATGAGATTGTGCAACTCCTGGATACTGTAGGAATGCTTTGGGTGTACCAAACGTCACAACGTAACTGGGTGACTATAAAGGTGAACTATAGGTATCTCCGAAAGTGTCTGTTGGGTTGGCACAAATCGAGACTAGGATTTGTCACTCCATATGACGGGGAGGTATCTCTGGGCCCACTCGGTAATGCATCATCATAATGAGCTCAATGTGACTAAGTACTTGGTCATGGGATCATGCATTATGGAACGAGTAAAGTGACTTGCCGGTAACGAGATTGAACGAGGTATTGGGATATCAACGATCGAATCTCGGGCAAGTAACATACCGATTGATAAAGGGAATTGTATACGGGATTGATTGAATCCCTGACATCGTGGTTCATCTGATGAGATCATCGTGGAACATGTGGGAGCCAACATGGGTATCCAGATCCCGCTGTTGGTTATTGGCCGGAGAGATGTCTCGGTCATGTCTGCATGATTCCCGAACCCGTAGGGTCTACACACTTAAGGTTCGGTGACGCTAGAGTTGTTATGGCAAATTGTATGTGGTTATCGAAGGTTGTTCGGAGTCCCGGATGAGATCTCGAACGTCACGAGGAGTTCCAAAATGGTCCGAAGGTGAAGATTTATATATGGGAAGTCCAGTTTCAGTCGCCGGAATGGTTTCAGGGGTTATCGGTATTGTATCGGGACCACCGAAAGGTGTCCGGGGGTCCACCGGGTGGGGCCACCTGCCCCGGGGACTTAATGGGCTGAATATGGGAGGGAACCAGGCCCCTAGTGGGATGGTGCACCCCCCCAAGGGCCCAAGGCGCCTAGGGTTTAGAAACCCTAGGGGAGGGGGCGCCTCCACCTTGCTTGGGGGCAAGTTTCCCCCTCCTGGCCGCTGCCCCCCTCTAGATGGGATCTAGAGGGGCCATCCCCCTCTCTCCTTCACCCTATAAATAGAAGGGGGTGGGAGGGCTGCATCACCCTTGCTTTTGGCGCAGCCCCTCCCTCCTCCAACTCTTCCTCCTCCTCCGTAGTGCTTGGCGAAGCCCTGCAGGAATACCACGAGCTCCACCACCACCATGCCGTCGTGCTATCGGAGTTCTCCCTCAACTTCTCCTCTCCCCTTGCTGGATCAAGAAGGAGGAGACGTCCCCTAGCTATACATGTGTTGAACGTGGAGGCGCCGTCCGTTCGGCGCTAGATCGGATCTTCCACGATTTGAATCGCCATGAGTACGACTCCATCAACCGCGTTCTTGTAACGCTTCTGCTTAGCGATCTTCAAAGGTATGAAGATGCTCATCCTATCCCTCTATTGTTGCTAGAATATCCATATATTGATCTTGGTGATGCATAGAAAATTTTGAATTATTGCTACGTTCCCCAACAGTGGCATCATGAGCTAGGTCTATTGCGTAGATTCTATGCACGAGTAGAACACAAAGCAGTTGTCGGCGATGTTTTGCTCAATTTTCTTACCGTTACTAGTCTTATCTTGATTCGGCGGCATTGTGGGATGAAGCGGCCCAGACCGACCTTACACGTACGCTTACGTGAAACAGGTTCCACCGACTGACATGCACTAGTTGCATAAGGTGGCTAGCGGGTGTCTGTCTCTCCCACTTTAGTCGGATCAGATTCGATGAAAAGGGTCCTTATGAAGGGTAAATAACAATTGGCATATCACCGTTGTGGCTTTGCGTAGGTAAGAAACGTTCTTGCTAGAAACCCGTAGCAGCCACGTAAAACATGCAACAACAATTAGAGGACGTCTAACTTGTTTTTGCAGGGTATGCTATGTGATGTGATATGGCCAAAAGAATGTGATGAATGATATGTGATGTATGAGATTGACCATGTTCTTGTAATAGGAATCGCGACTTGCATGTCGATGAGTATGACAACCGACAGGAGCCATAGGAGTTGTCTTAATTTATTGTATGACTTGCGTGTCATTGAACAACGCCATGTAATTACTTTACTTTATTGCTAACCGTTAGCCGTAGTAGTAGAAGTAATAGTTGGCGAGACAACTTCATGGAGACACGATGATGGAGATCATGGTGTCATGCCGGTGACGAAGGTGATCATGCCGCGCTTCAAAGATGGAGATCAAAGGCGCAAGATGATAATGGCAATATCATGTAACTTTATGATTTGCATGTGATGTTTATCATGTTTACATCTTATTTGCTTAGAACGACGCTAGCATAAATAAGATGATCCCTCACTAAAATTTCAAGAAAGTGTTCCCCCTAACTGTGCACCGTTGCGAAAGTTCATTGCTTCAAAGCACCACGTGATGATCGGGTGTGATAGATTTTAACGTTCGCATACAATGGGTGTAAGCCAGATTTACACATGCAAAACACTTAGGTAGACTTGACGAGCCTAGCATGTACAGACACGGCCTTGGAACACAAGAGACCGAAAGTTCGAACATGAGTCGTATAGTAGATACGATCAACATGGAGATGTTCACCGGTGATGACTAGTCCGTCTCACGTGATGATCGGACACGGCCTAGTAGACTCGGATCATGTATCACTTATATGACTAGAGGGATGTCTATCGAAGTGGGAGTTCATTAAATAATTTGATTAGATGAACTTAATTACCATGAACATAGTCAAAAGGTCTTTGCAATTATGTCGTAACTTGCGCTTTAGTTCTACTGTTTTAGATATGTTCCTAGAGAAAATTTATTTGAAAGTTGATAGTAGCAATTATGTGGACTGGGTCCGTAAACTGAGGATTGTCCTCATTGCTGCATAGAAGTCTTATGTCCTTAATGCACCACTCAGTGTGCTGAACCTCGAACGTCGTCTGTGGATGTTGCGAACATCTGACATAGACGTTTTGATGAATACGTGATAGTTCAATAATGTTAAACGGTTTAGAATTGAGGCGCCGAAGACGAATTTTTGAAACGTCGCGGAACATATGAGATGTTCCGAGGGCTGAAATTGGGATTTCAGGCTAGTGCCCACGTCAAGAGGTATGAGACCTCTGAAGAGTTTCTTGGCCTACACACTAAGGGAGAAAAGCTCAATCGTTGAGCATGTGCTCAGATTGTCTGAGTACTACAATCACTTGAATCGAGTGGGAGTTAATCTTCCAGATGAGATAGTGATGTTTCTCCGAAGTCACTGCCACCAAGCTACTAGAGCTTCGTGATGAACTATAACATATCAAGGATAGATATGACGATCCTTGAGCTATTCGCGAGTTTTGACACCGCGAAAGTAGAAATAAAAAAGGAGCATCAATTGTTGATGGTTAGTGAAACCACTAGTTTCAAGAAGGGCAAGGGCAAGAAGGGATACTTCATGAAATGGTAAAACAGTTGCTGCTCTAGTGAAGAAACCCAAGGTTGAACCCAAACCCGAGACTAAGTGCTTCTGTAATAAGGGGAACGGTCACTGGAGTAGAATTACCCTAGATACTTGGTAGATAAGAAGGCTGGCAAGGTCGACAAAAGTATATTGGATATATATTATATTAATGTGTACTTTACTAGTACTCCAAGTAGCACCATGGTAATAGATATAGGTTCAGTTGCTAAGTGTTAGTAACTCGAAATAAAAGGCTACAGAATAAACGGAGACTAGCTAAAGGCGAGGTGACGATATGTGTTGGAAGTATTTCCATGGTTGATGTGATCAAACATCACATGCTCCCTCTACCATCGGGATCAGTGTTAAACCTAAATAATTGTTAATTAGTGTTTGCGTTGAGCATATACATGATTGGATTATGTCTATCGCAATACGGTTATTCATTTAAGGAGAATAATGGTTACTCTGTTTATTTGAATAATACCTTGAATGGTCTTGCACTGAAAATGAATGGTTTATTGAATCTCGATCGTAGTGATACACATGTTCATGCCAAAAGATATAAGATAGTAATGATAGTACCACCTGCTTGTGGCACTGCCATTTGAGTCATATTGGTATAAAATGCATGAAGAAGCTCCATGTTGATGGATCTTTGGACTCACTCATTTTTGAAAAGTTTGAGACGTGCGAACCATGTCTATTGGTATGTGCGCATGAAGAAGCTCCATGCAAATGGATTGTTTGGACTCACTTGATTCTAAATCACTTGAGACATGCAAATCATACCACATGGGCAAGATGACTGAAAAGCCTCGTTTTCAGTAAGATGGAACAAGAGAGCAACTTGTTGGAAGTAATACATTTTGATGTGTGATGTCCAATGAGTGCTGAGGCACGCAGTGGATATCGTTATGTTCTTACTTCACATATGATTTGAGTAGATGCTGAGTATATTTACTTGATAAAACACAAGTCTGAATTATTGAAAGGTTCAAGTAATTTCAGAGTGAAGTTGAAGATCTTCATGACAAGAGGATAAAATGTCTATGATATGATCATAGAGATGAATATCCGAGTTACGTGTTTGGTATTAAGACATTGTGGAAATTGTTTCACAACTAATACCGCCTGGAACACCATAGTGTGATGGTGTGTCCGAACATCATAAATGCATCCTATTGGATATGGGGTAGACCATGATGTCTCTTATCGGATTACCACTATCGTTTATGGATTAGGAATTAGAGACAACCGCATTCACTTTAATAGGGCACCACATAATTCCGTTGAGATGACATCGTGTGAACTATGGTTTAGAGAAACCTAAGATGTCTTTCTTAAAAGTTTGGGGCTGCAATGCTTATGTGAAAAAGTTTCATGCTGATAAGCTCGAACCCAAAGCGGATAAATGCATCTTCATAGGACACCCAAAAATAATTGGGTATACCTCCTAATTCAGATCTGGAAGCAAAAGTGATTGTTTCTAGAAACGGCTCCTTTCTCGAGGAATAGTTTCTCTCGAAAGAATTGAGTGGGAGGATGGTGGACACTTGATAAGGTTATTGAACCATCATTTCAACTAGTGTGTAGTAGGGCACATGAAGTTGTTCCTGTGGCGCCTACACCAATTGAAGTGGAAGCTGATGATAGTGATCATGAAACTTCGGATCAAGTCACTACCAAACCTCGTAGGTCGACAAACACGCGTACTACTTCAGAGTGGTATGGTAATCCTGTCTTGGAGGTCATGTTGCTAGACAACAATGAACCTACGAGCTATGGAGAAGAGATGGTGGGCTCGGATTCCGACGAATGGCTCGAGGCCATAAAATCCGAGAGAGGATCCATGTATGAAAACAAAGTATAGACTTTGGAAGAACTACTTGATGGTCGTAAGCCTGTTGGGTACAGATGGATTTCAAAAGGAAGACGGACAATGATGGTAAGTGTCACCATTAAGAAAGCTCGACTTGTCGCTAAGATATTTTCTAACAAGTTCAAGGAATTGACTATGATGAGACTTTCTCACTCGTAGCGATGCTAATAGTCTATTGGAATTGTATTAGCAGTTACTGCATTATTTATGAAATCTTGCAGATAGGATGTCAAAAACCATTGTTTCCTCGACGAGTTGCTTGAGGAAAGGTTGTATGTGATACAACCAGAAGGTTTTGTCAATCCTAAAAGATGCTAATAAGTATGCAAAGCTCCAGCAATCCTTCTAAGGACTGGAGTAAGCATCTCGGGGTTGGAATACACACTTTGATGAGATAATCAAAGATTTTGGGTTTATACAAAGTTTATGAGAAACTTGTGTTTCCAAAGAAGTGAGTGGGAGCACTATAGAATTTCTGATGAGTACATGTTGTTGACATATTGTTGATCAGAAATGCTATAGAATTTCTGGAAAGCATATAGGGTTATTTGAAAAGTGTTTTTCAATGGAAAACCTGGATTAAGCTACTTGAACATTGAGCATCAAGATCTATAAGGATAGATCAAAAATGCTTAATAGGACTTTCAAATGAATACATACCGTGACAAGATTTTGAAGGAGTTCAAAATAGATCAGCAAAGAAGGAGTTCTTGGCTGTGTTATAAGGTGTGAGTATTGAGTAAGACTCAAGACCTGACCACGACAGAAGAGAGAGAAAGTACGAAGGTCGTCCCCTATGCTTTAGACGTAGGCTATAGAGTATGCTATGCTGTGTACCGCACCTGAAGTGTGCCTTCCCATGAGTAAGTCAAGGGGTACAAGAGTGATCTAGGAATGGATCACAGGACAGCGGTCAAAGTTATCCTTAGTAACTAGTGGACTAAAGAATTTTCTCGATCATGGAGGTGGTAAAAGAGTTCGTCGTAAAGGGGTACGTCGATGCAAACTTTGATACTAATCTGGATGACTATGAATAGTAAACTGGATTCATATAATAGAACAGTTATTTGGAATAGCTCCAAATAGCACGTGGTAGCTGCATCTACAAGTAGACATAGAGACTTGTAAAGCACACACGGATCTGAAAGGTTCAGACCCGTTGACAAATAACCTCTCTCACAAGCGAGATATGATCAAACCCCATGGGTATTGGATTCATTGCAATCACATAGTGATGTGAACTAGATTATTGACTATAGTGCAAGTGGGAGACTGTTGGAAATATGCCCTAGAGGCAATAATAAAATGGTTATTATTGTATTTCCTTGTTCATGATAATTGTCTATTGTTCATGCTATAATTGTATTAACTGGAAACCGTAATACATGTGTGAATACATAGACCACAACATGTCCCTAGTGATCCTCTAGTTGACTAGCTCGTTGATCAATAGATGGTTATGGTTTCCTGACCATGGACATTGGATGTCATTGATAACGGGATCACATCATTAGGAGAATGATGTGATGGACAAGACCCAATCCTAAGCATAGCACAAGACCGTGTAGTTCGTTTGCTAGGAGCTTTTCTAATGTCAAGTATCATTTCCTTAGACCATGAGATTGTGCAACTCCCGGATACCGTAGGAATGCTTTGGGTGTACCAAATGTCACAACGTAACTGGGTGACTATAAAGGTGCACTACAGGTATCTCCAAAAGTGTCTGTTGGGTTGGCACGAATCGAGACTGGGATTTGTCACCCCGTATGACGGAGAGGTATCTCTGGGCCCACTTGGTAATGCATCATCATAATGAGCTCAATGTGGCTAAGTAGTTGATCACGGGATCATGCATTACGGAACGAGTAAAGTGACTTGCCGGTGACGAGATTGAACGAGGTATTGGGATACCAACGATCGAATCTCGGGCACGTAACATACTGATTGACAAAGGGAATTGTATACGGGATTGATTGAATCCCCGACATCGTGGTTCATCCAATGATATCATCGTGGAACATGTGGGAGCCAACATGGGTATCCAGATCTCGTGGGAAGATCCCCTTGTGGATTCAAGACCTCTTCACGGAGAAGATCGGTTACCTTTGTATCCTTACCTTTGTTGATTGTGGATCATATGTATCTCTTTGTGTTCGGTGATCTAGCACTTGTGTGATTGATTCCTTGTTGGTTGAGTGATTTCCCTCTCGTTTCCTCCGTGTTCCCCTTTGTGCTTCCGCGTGTTCTTCATGATTCCCCGTAGGATCCACTCCAAATGTGAAAGATCGTCACCATAGGGTTCCACCCTACATCATCTTGGATCAGAGCAAGGTTGATCACGTTTTGGAGCCCCTACCCCTCCTTTTCTAGCTTGATTTTGTTGTGTTCTTGCCTAAATCCGAAAATCCCCACCAAAAATAGCCCCAATTTTTTTTGTGATTTGTTGGTTTGAGGAAGTTTTGTTGATTTTGATCCATGGATTTGCTTGGTTTCGAGTGGATCTAGCATTTCCCCAAGTTTCCCATCTTTCATCCACGAAATCTCGTCAATTTTGACCTCGAAATCTCCATTTTCCGCCCAAAATCGCGTCCCGGAACTCAAATCTCGCGTTGACCCCGACCCACCGGACGACCGGAGTATTACGGACGTCCGGAGCCCCTGGAACGACCGGACGTCCGACCTTTTCCGGACGACCGGAACCCCTAACCCGAACTGAATTTACGGATGTCCGACCTTTTACGGACGTCCGTAACCTGTAGTTTCAGACTTCGGCTGATTCTTGTTTCGGCCATAACTAATTCAACCGAACTCCGATTTTGACGTTCTTTAGCTCGTTTTGAAGCTCTTGACATCTCCCTTCCCACAAAAATACCATCAACATCATTTGACTCCGTCAAATTTTGTGAATTTTGGCATCTTTGCCTAGGCCCTCCACCATATCATCCGCATAGCCACCCCCGACTTCCGCAACCTAACCCATTTTGTTCCCCATAGCATTATTGGTTGTTTGAGTTGTGATTAGAGTCTCCTAAGGTGTTTTGGCTACTTAGGGACGATTGCTTCTTCATCAACCACCTCCACTTCCGCATAGGCTTACCCACCATACACTTCCGCCACCCCCAACTTAACCCAATAGTTGTTTGAGCTTGTCTGAGTCATGGCTTGTGTCTCCTAAGGTGTTTCGGCTACTTAGGGACGACAACTTCAACTCCGACACGTGTATAGCCCATCATTCCACCCCACATTGCCAAGTGCAAACCACCTCCGCTCTCCACTACCACCATTTTGACATTTGTCATTTGAGATTTTGAGTTCGCAGTTTTTCCGTTTCCTAAGGTGTTTCGGCTACTTAGGGACGAGTCTCCATCTTCTTGGTATCTACATCAAGAACACTGCCACTCATCATCGCAAGGACGGTAACCTCGACGACACGATTGTATATTCCCCTTGCAAATTGCATTGATAACCCCTAGCCCATTTTGCGTTACTTGCCTATCGAGACTAGCCATTTGAGTATTGCCGGCAATGTTACTTGTGCACATTAGTGGTCTATACCTTCCATTACATACCATACCATATCATCTTGGTATCATATCATATCTTGTGTCACAAGTTTGTTCCCGCATATACACAATTGCTATCTTGGTTTGTGCATTGTGCAAAAGTGGCCATAGAAAAAAAAGCTTTTAAGCAAAAGAAAGAGAGCAAAGAAGCTTGTAAGCAAGTGACATAGCATCATACCACATTGCATATAAGATTGCCATATCCGATCATCTTGGATCATCTTGAGAGAAACACCGGGAACCATACATACATAGCATACTTGGGATAGAAAGTTTATCCATTTTGCATCTTATAGGTTGTGCACAAGTGTCGTATCCGCCTATTGAGCAATCGTGCTAGCGTCTCTCTTGAGTTGTGCAACACGAGCGTTTTCCGTGGATTCCACATTTTGTGCTCATTCCTTGATTGCATGACCCCATTTATCTATCCGTGTGTGTGTTTCCGTGTGCCACATATTGCTATTGGTCCATTTGTTTCACTTGCAAATTTGTGAATCTCTTTCAACATTATTGACTCTTGCTAACATTTTGCATTAAATTTTTGTGCCACTATCCTCACCGAGCTCCACCAAAAGCTTTACTTGTGTAGGTGTGAGAACCGACAAGAATTGGTACCAATAGTGCTATTTCATTGTCCGCATTTGAGTGAACTTGATTCATTGTCCACATCGGTCAAGGTACATTGATATAAGTTCTTCTCTTTCTCCCACTCATATTTGCTCGAGTCTTGTGATGGATAGGCAAGGCATTTCCTCTCCGGTCCTCGACAACAACAACGACGTGAACAATTACATCACCAAAGCGTCTATCCTCGATCTACAACGACAAGTGCAAGGCACACAATCAAGATTGCGTGAGTGCATCGAGAACATCTCCATCGACATTCATCACTCCGAAGCAAGGAGAAGGGACTACTTCGACAAGAAGCTTGCCGCACATAAAGAGGAGCAAGATGAAAGAATGGAGGAGATTAGAGACTTGATCAAGTCTTCTTCCACTTCGTCATCTTCAAGGCGGCGACATTCAAGCCACAAGTCTTCGGAGCGGAAACAAGATGCAAGCGCAAGTCGTCCAAGTCAACATCTACATGGCGATCACCATCACATTTGTGATCAACATCGTCATGAAGGGAAAGTCACCTCCAAGCATCATGTGCACGATGATGACGAACGCCAAGGAGCTCAAGCACGACAACGACATCATCAACATGAAGATGCTCCACAAGCGCAAATGCACAAGTCCCAACAAGCCCTACTTCATGCCAAGATCAAGCTTCATAAGCACAAGAGAAGACCGCGAGACGAGCACCACCAAGACGATGCTACGGCTACAACAACCACTTCGGCATCTTCGCCAAGTGCTATCAAGGCATCTTCGCCTTTGGACGTACGGCATCTTCGCCTAGTTCCCACGTGTACGCCTACATCGACTTCATCAAGTCCAAGGCGACCACCTTCGAGCGAGGGCGACACTTCCATCTTCGGAAGCCCCCCAAGGAAGATGGCCGAGCATGGGAAATTCCCTTCGGTCATGGAGACGAGCTATGAGGTGCCACATCATATGGGCCTCCAACACCAAGACGGTGACAAGACGGTCGAGCAAGGGCCATCCCCTTCGACCACGGCTATGAGCGCGAACCTCTTCAACAACACGAAGACGACGCCCACGTTGGACTCATCCTCTGAGTCAAGCTACGTGACCGCGCATGGAGACATTTGCACCTACATCTCTCCGACAACCACATATGTCGAGATGCTCCAAGTGCCATGTGAGGAGAGCCACCACCACATGAGTGACATGAGTGACTCCACCATACGTGACATTGAGAGCATTTCCTTTAAGAGGATGAATGTGACCACCACTAGCCCCACACATGAGAGCATGCCACACATCCTATGTGAGGTTGAGCGCCATTTGAGTGACTCCACCAACCATGTGAGTGAGAGCATCCTTGAGGGAGTGAGTGAGCCACAACACTTAGAGAGTGAGATAGTTGAGACGGCATGTGAGGCCACTATAATTTCTAACGACTTACCCTCTACTCCTAGTGTGTTTTCTTCTTTGGTTCCAGGTCTCCTACATGATGACACGACTATCCTTGATGAGTCTATTCCTCCATTGGAGACACCGATGGCCATGGTGGACGATGATACACCCCCCACATGGTTCCATCAAGATGAAGATGACGACGAGTGGATCTTCAACACCTCACCTACAACACATGAGCGACGCTCCAAAGGTAACATAGGTGATGGTGCTTCTCTTGTCCCACTAGTGGACTCTCTTGACATCGATTGCTCCCATGATGTTGACCCACCTATTACCATGCTTCATGCTAGTGAGACTTCTTCATGCCTTGACTTACCTATTTATGATGAATATGATGATGAGCATGTTGAGTTGCCTAGTTGTGATGCTATGCTTCATAGGATATCATGTGAAAATTCTTTTGGTCACATCATGTTTGACAATCCATTGAACTTGTTATATGCTATGAGTGAGATCTCCCATATTGCATCATTTCAATCTCAACATAGTAACTATGCATGCCCCATTAAAATCAATCTCATTTGCACTAATGGCATAGATGACGAGATGATGGTCATTGGCTTTTGCTTCTCTTGTGATGATATCGCCATGCTTCCTTTACTTGATTTGCGCAATTTATCTACTATGTCATGCCATGATCACATTGAACCAAATATGCTTTGTTTTGGATGTTGTCAATATTCTCCATGTGATGTTTCCATTAATGCTCATGAGGAGACCCCCATAGCTTCCTCATGCATATTAGGAGATTTTGATTCATCCCATCCTTTGCATGATTTCCATGATTGCTTGCACCATATGCATTCCATGAATAACAATGCTCTAGATATTTCTCGTGATGCATTACACAATTTGAGTCTCCATTATGCCATACATAATAACAAACCTATCATGATGGATGACATGTTTCTATATCACGCATCTCATTTATTTGAGCATTGGATATTTTGTGCTAACCGACACATGCCCGTGCGCATCATGATGGATGAGGTGTACATATACCATGCACACACAATTTTCTCTTTGTCTTTGTTTTGTGTAGGTACTTATGAACACTCATCAACCTCACAATCCCATGAGTTGACGAAACGAGCTCTTTAGAGCAACGACGACTTGGGATCCCGTGGACAATCCTTACCACCGTTCCCTTCGCGCAAGGACTACACACATCTCTTCTACTTGGCTCTCACACGGCTATGGGCTATTTACCACTTGTCACCTTATGCTCATTTTCCCGTGTTCACTTTGCATGTTATACTTGCTTCTATGCATTTGCCATGCAATTGTGACCCTTGCTTGCATTTACCCATGATTCACCATTATGATACTTCTATGTGTATTTGCATGCTTGGAGGAGATCCTTGTTGCTTTTGCCATGTTTATCATGTGCCTCATACTATTGTTGATTCTTGTGTTGGGAGAGTCATGATGTTCCATTCCTATTTACATATGGCTTCTCACCAATACGTTCATGCTATTTTCCTCACATCTTG
This sequence comes from Triticum dicoccoides, assembly GCF_002162155.2. Classification (NCBI taxonomy): domain Eukaryota; kingdom Viridiplantae; phylum Streptophyta; class Magnoliopsida; order Poales; family Poaceae; genus Triticum; species Triticum dicoccoides. The sequence continues at coordinate 663,031,314 of NC_041381.1, forward strand.
CTTTCATGCTTGTGCTATGTCATGTGAAGTATTCATGCCCACTATTTGCACACATGACATGCTTGCCATGATTCCTTCTAGTATGTTGCATTTTTGCACTACTAGCATGTTTGACTTGATCGCTATGATTGCTTGCTAAGTTGCCTCACCCATGTTCCACTACTACTTGCTTTCTTGGGTTGATGACATAGATGTTGATGCCTCTCACTTGATTTGTCATGATCATTGCCTCTTGTCTCCATTAGTTGCATCTCTCATATCACCTTGTATTGAGTGCCAACTTGCTATGCTTATTGATCTTGGAGACTTGGACACTTTACTTGTGATGCATGATTGTTTGATTGAGCCTATTGCATTTGGTTGTTATCACATCATATGCCTCCATACTATGAAATGCTCCCTTGTCCTTTCTTATGATGAGCATGATGCATACACTTGTTGGGTATATTACCACTCGAATGATAGGTTTTGCATGTCCACTAACCTCATTTGTTTTTCCAAGTGTTTGTCATGTTCTTTCATTTTGGAGGATTCACAAGGCGGTGCCGTTATGCGACATATTGGTTATGTGAAGGCATACATGATGTACAACTCCAACATCTTTGGGAACTTTCTTAAGGTGACCTCTTTCCCTTTGATCCATCCTCAAATACACATATTGGATGGGTCACTCTTTCATTGTTGTTTACTTCTTGTTGTCTATATGATACATCTCGTGAACGGAGGAGCAACATTGGAGATTGGCTACATGGACCTTCACATTGAGGAGCGCTTGCACTTATTGGATGCACCTTCGGAACTCCACTCATGCCTCGACATCGAGCTTTAGTACACCAACACCTCCATATTTGTTGATTGTGCTCATACATGTCATGCTCGATGGACTTATCATACTCACCACAAGTTTGCACCCTATGCATGGATTGACTCACATTATGATTGCCTTGTTGCATCTATTTCCATGTCATCCATGATATATGAGCTTGTTCACTTCCTTAGCAAATTTGTTGTGATCTTCCTTGATGGCATATTCATACATAATGATCACATTGCCTTCCATCAATTGCATGATAACATACACATATTGAGAATCCATTGCCATATTCATGCTATTGACAAACCGTCTCACTATGACATCATTTTGCACCGTGGTTGCATTGATCATATTTACAACACATTTGTGTGCACAATGATTGCATTTCCTCCCATGAATGCTTTGCATCTCATTCTAGATCATCTTGATAAGCTTCATGCATTTTGTCGTGACCAATCTTGCCGCACGGACTCATTCTTGCATGATGGACACTTTTTGTGCGCTAACCATTGTATTTCCGAGTGTTGCTTGTGTTTGCTCTTTTTGCATGTCTATCACTACGGCGACACCTTGGACTACTTGGATTGCGCAATGCCTTCATCGATGTCCAACTAAGTCCGTCCACGATAACCGTTTCCATGGTGATGAGGATCACGATCCGAGGTCGGATCTTTCCCAAGGGGGGGAGATGATGCGGAGCATCCCACGTTCATCCCCATGTACACTCCGACTACTCTCCAAACCCCAAGTGGACTTATGACGAGACCTCAACTATGCGCCATTGGACACAAGGTGAACTCGCTCCTCTCCGAACGTTCACTTTCTACATGTGAGACATGGCTACTACCTCCAACGTGTGTGATATGCATGTCCAGGAATCAAGAGGAAGGCCATGGAACAGCTACGAGCATTGGACAAGACGGCGAGGACACCAAGTACAAGGACCAAGAGAAGAAGCTGCCCGAAGCTACAGCAGCCGGACGTCCGACCAGGACCGGACGTCCGATGACTCCCAGGCTCCGGACGACGGGCCCCCTCCGGACGACCGTGCCAGCGACCACCGAGCCGAATCTGCGGAAGTCCGAAGAGCACCGGATGCCCGGACCTTCCCGAGCCTTCGGACGACCGGAACCTTCCGGACGTCCGATGCCTGTCTCCGCACAGTGTGTTGGGCCGCAGCCCATGTACCCCTTCACTTACCCCTTCGTGGCCCTAGACTATATATACTCCTCCACCTCCTCCTAGTTAGACTTAGCGTTGATTTAGCTCAAGTTAGAGATAGAGCTTCGCTCATCCATCGGATCTCCTCCTCGTGAGAGACCGCGGCCTCCTCGGAGAAGATCCTATCGGATTCAAGACCCCCTCATGGGAAGATCCCCTTGTGGATTCAAGACCTCCTCACGGAGAAGATCGGTTACCTTTGTATCCTTACCTTTGTTGATTGTGGATCATATGTATCTCTTTGTGTTCGGTGATCTAGCACTTGTGTGATTGATTCCTTGTTGGTTGAGTGATTTCCCTCTCGTTTCCTCCGTGTTCCCCTTTGTGCTTCCGCGTGTTCTTCGTGATTCCCCGTAGGATCCACTCCAAACGTGAAAGATCGTCACCATAGGGTTCCACCCTACATCAAGATTTATATATGGGAAGTCCAGTTTCAGTCACCGGAATGGTTTCAGGGGTTATCGGTATTGTATCGGGACCACCGAAAGGTGTCCGGGGGTCCACCGGATGGGGCCACCTGCCCCGAGGACTTAATGGGATGAATATGGGAGGGAACCAGCCCCCTAGTGGGCTGGTGCGCCCCCCAAGGGCCCAAGGCGCCTAGGGTTTAGAAACCCTAGGGGAGGGGGCGCCTCCACCTTGCTTGGGGGGCAAGTTTCCCCCTCCTGGCCGCCGCCCCCCTGTCGGTGTTAAAACCGGCAGATCTCGGGTAGGGGATCCTGATCTATGCGTCTTAGGCTGATGGTAACAGAAAGCAAGGGACACAATGTTTACCCAGGTTCGGGCCCTCTCGATGGAGGTAAAACCCTACTTCCTGCTTGATTAATATTGAAGATATGAGTAGTACAAGAGTAGATCTACCACGAGAGAGTAGAGGCTAAACCCTAAGAGCTAGCCTATGATGGTATGATTGTAATTGTGATCATCTAAGGACCATCCTCTCCGGTTTATATAGACACCGGAGAGGGCTAGGGTTTACATGGAGTCGGTTACAAGGAAGGAAATACAATATCCGGATCGCCAAGCTTGCCTTCCACGCAAAGGAGAGTCCCATCCGTACACGGGCCGAAGTCTTGAGTCTTGTATCTTCACGCTTCAATAGTCCGTACGATGTATATAGTCCGGCAGTCCAGATACCCCCTAATCCAGGACTTCCTCAGTAGCCCCTGAACCAGGCTTCAATGACGATGAGTTCGGCGCGCAGTCTTGTCTTCGGCATTGCAAGGCGGGTTCCTTCTCCGAATACTCCAAGGTAATTATCGAACATGTAGACCGTGTCCAGATCTGCAAAATGATCTTCATATATCACCGTAGAGAGAACGATATTTCACAAACGTACTCTGCCGACAACTTTTTAGACGTAACATGTCATTACGGTCGGTTCATTATTCGAACCGTTTTCCTTCGACCAGCCACAGCGCATATTGCGAGGCGGTTTCCTTGACACGTTTTATCAAAGCAGAGATCGTGTCCCCTTATCACGGGATTCTCATCAATACGGGTATGGGTAATCCCACCAGGCCATCAATCGTGGCGCTCGGGAGGTGAGCGATTCCCAACGGGCAAGTGGGGAGGCGCACCGCTTCTGTCGCCTCTATAAAGGGATAAGAGTTCCCCATTTTTACCCACGCCTTCTTCCTCCTTTGCCCACTCTTGCCCCCTCGAGCTCCAACGTCCTAGTCCAAGTCTTCTCCGCACAGCTAAACATGTCCGGAGCAGGAGATAAGTGGGTGGCTTCCACCGTGAAGGAGAAGAATATCGCGAATCTTCGGGCGGCCGGATACTTGCCCGTAGACATAGAGCACCGGCTACCAGACGACGGGCAGGTCATTCCAACTCCAGGACCCCATGAGAGGGTCGTGTTTCTCGCCCACTTCGTCCGTGGACTGGGGTTTCCACTTCACCCGTTCGTCCGCGGGCTCATGTTCTACTACGGGCTAGATTTCCATGATCTAGCCCCGAACTTCGTCCTCAACATCTCAGCGTTCATCATCGTATGTGAGGCCTTCCTTCGCATCAAGCCTCATTTCAGCTTGTGGCTGCAAATCTTCTGCGTGAAGTCGAAGATTGTGAGCGGCCAGCAAGCGGAGTGCGGAGAAGCCATGGTGGGCAAGATGCCTAACGTCACCTGGCTTGACGGCTCCTTTGCGGAAACCGTGAAGGGGTGGCAGTCGGGGTGGTTCTACATCACTGAGCCACGCGACGCCAACTGGGTGGCGGCCCCCGAGTTCCGATCCAAAACCCCCATGCGGCTCACCTCCTGGGAACAGAAGGGCATGTCCTGGGGCGAATCTACAGAGCTGACCGGACTCCAAAACTGCATCAAGGGCATGAAGGACAAGAACATCAAGCTTGTCAATGTGATCCAGGTCATGCTCGTTCGCCAGATTCTGCCGTGCCAAAGGCGGGCATTCAATCTGTGGGAGTTCGTCCCGGCCGAACACCAGACGCTTCAGAGGCTCTACCGCATTTAGCACAAAAACACGTGGAAGGCATTGTTCAAGGCCTCCGAAGTACCTCCTCCCATATCCGAGGACCGTGGGTGAGGGAGTCCTGGATTGGGGGGTATCCGGACAGCCGGACTATATACATCATCCAGACTATTGAAGCGTGAAGATACAAGACTCAAGACTTCGGCCCGTGTCCGGATAGGACTCTCCTTTGCGTGGAAGACAAGCTTGGTGATCCCGATATTATATTTCCTTCCTTGTAACCGACTCCATGTAAACCCTAGCCCTCTCCGATGTCTATATAAACCGGAGAGGATGGTCCTTAGAAGGCTGATCACAATTACAATCATACCATCATAGGCTAGCTCTTAGGGTTTAGCCTCTACGATCTCATGGTAGATCTACTCTTGTACTACTCATATCTTCAATATTAATCAAGCGGGAAGTAGGGTTTTACCTCCATCGAGAGGGCCCGAACCTGGGTAAACATTGTGCCCCTTGCTTCCTATTACCATCAGCCTAAGACGCACAGATCGGGACCCCCTACCCGAGATCCGCTGGTTTTGACACCGACATTGGTGCTTTCATTGAGAGTTCCTCTGTGTCGTCGCTTTGAGGCTTGATGGCGTCTTCAATCGCCAACAACACCGTCCAGGGCGAGACTTTTCTCCCCAGATGGATCTTTGTGTTCGGCGGCTTCGCACTGCGGGCCAATTCGCTTGGTCATTTGGAGCAGATCGATAGCTACGCCCCTGGCCGCCAGGTCAGGTTCGGAAACTTGAACTACACGGCGGACATTCGCGGAGACTTGATCTCCGAAGGATTCGGGCCTATGCCAGGAGCGCCAGACAGTCACGACGAGCACGCCCTAGACCCGCTGTCGGACAATATTCGGGACATCATCCCTGTAGTAGCCCCAGATCTAAATCCGGAATAGGTTGCGCTGCCTAAGGACGGAGGGGTGGACCCCTCCCCGCAGGCCGCATATTCATTGGCCTTGGAGCCGAAGACAGGTCTCGCCTCTGTGGCGGCCTGTAACCCTAGGCCCCTGGACTCATCTCCGGTTGTTGGTTCCGATCCGCACCCCCTCGAGCCAGCTGAACCAAGTTGGGCTCTGGTAATGGAGTTTACCGCTGCGGACATCTTTCAGCACTCGCCCTTTGGCGACATGCTGAACTCATTAAAGTCTCTCTCTTTGTCAGGAGGCTCTGGGCCGAACTATGTCCGGCTCGAGTGGGAAGCAGGCGAAGAAGGAATTTGTTGCCCACCCACCACCCACTTCATTGCCACGATCGATGATTTAACCGACGTTCTTGACTTCGACTCCGAAGACATCAACGGTATGGACGAAGATGCAGGAGAAGCTTCATAATCTCTAGGGCACGGAACTACTACCTTGTCAAATGATACGCCCAAGAAGGACGACGGCGATAATCCGGAGGATAAAACACCCGGGCAAAAGCCAAAACGGCGGCACAGACGCCGCTCAAAGTCCAGCAACAACAAAAATAGCGACAAGAGCGCAAGAAGGATCGACATACCAGTAAACCCCGAAGGCAGTAGCGACCACATGGACCCAGCGATGCACCAGGACGAGCCAGGTCACGCCAAACCGAGTTCAAAGAAAATACCCGATCACAATGATCCGGAGGGACGAGCTCATGAAACCGCCCTAGAACAGGAACACAGTCCGACGACGATGCATTCATCATTCTGGATGAACAAGTGGAACGAGACAACCTCCACCGAAAGCTTATGGCCACAGCAAGAAGTCTAAAGAAGCAGAAGCAACGGCTCAAAGCCGCACAGGAAACGCTCAACCGCAGATGGAATAAAGTGCTAGACACTGAAGAACGATATGGCGATGATCGCCATACAAAGAGCTACCCAAAATGCAAGCTACTACCTAAATTCGACGACGAGGCCGTTCCACCAAAGAATAATACGACCAGGAGACCAGACATACCGCTCCACAACCGCAACAGAACGGCTACTAACGCCGCGCACGATCTACGTGAGCATCTGGATAAGAAAGCCAGTGCGGCTAGGTCCATCTACGGATCTAAAGGACACACCCCGGCAAGGGACTATGGTCACCAAAACGACCATACAAGCCAAATACCAGTTCATAATAAACACCGGACACAACAACAGCCGACTGCATGCCACAGCACGTCCAGATACAGAGGGGCTGCTCACCCCCTGTGATTCACCGAAGAAGTACTGGACCATGAATTCCCACAAGGTTTTAAACCTGTGAACATAGAGGCATACGACGGAACGACAGACCCAGGGGTCTGGATCGAGGATTTTATCCTGCATATTCACATGGCTCATGGGGATGACCTCCACACCATCAAATACCTTCCCCTCAAGCTGAAGGGACCATCTTGACATTGGTTGAAAAGCCTCCCCGAAAACTCAATTGGGAGGTTGGAGGAACTCGAGGATGCTTTCAGGGCCAATTTTCAAGGGACTTATGTCCGGCCTCCGGATGCAGACGATCTAAGTCACATAATTCAACAGCTCGGAGAGTCCGCCCGCAAGCTTTGGAACAGATTCCGGACGCCGAAGCCTTAGCGGCATTCAAACACATCATCCGTGACGAATGGCTCGCCAGACACCTCGGCCAAGAAAAGCCAAGGATAATGGCAGCCTTAACAAGCCTTATGACCCGCTTTTGCACGGGTGAAGATAGCTGGCTAGCCCGTAAAGGCACCAGCGACCCCAGCACATCCGAAATAAGGGATGGCAACAGGAAGCCACGGCGTAATAAAAACAAACGCCAAAACAAGGAAGAGAGCCTGGACAACGCAATGGTCAATGCCGGATTCAGGGGCTCTCGACCTGATCAGCAAAACAAGCCATTCGAAGGCAGTAAAGAGGGACCGTCCGGTCTGAACAGAGTCCTGGACAGACTATGCCAAATCCATGGCACCCCGGAGAAACCTGCGAACCACACGCATAGAGAATGCTGGGTCTTTAAGCAGGCCGGCAAATTAAACACCGAACACAAGGGGAGGGAAACACCAAGTGAAGACGAGGATGAACCTCGCCAGCCGAACACTGGGGGACAGAAAAAATTCCCGCCAGAGGTTAAAACAATAAACATGATCCACGCGACTCACACATTCATGAGAAGGCATGAACACGCGCTCAGAGATGCGCATGATGTAGAGCCCATCGTACCCACATCTGACAACTGGATGTCTCGTCCGATCACATGGACGACCAAACTAGTATTCAGCGCGGAGGATCACATGCCTTGGTGCTTGACCCAATAATCGATGGATACTGTCTCACCCGTGTCCTCATGGATGACGACAGTTGTCTCAATTTAATATACGAGGACACTGTCCACAGAATGGGGATAAACCATCCAGAATTAGCCAAAGCAACACCGCCTTTGAAGGGGTGATACCAGGCGTTGAAGCCTACGGCAGGGGCTCCGTCATGATGGAAGTAACATTCGGCTCCCCAGGCAACTCCAGAAGTGAAGAACTACTCTTCACCATCGAACCCTTCCAAAGCAGCTATCACACATTGCTTGGAAGAACGGCCTTCGCCCGCTTCAACGCATTGCCGTACTATGGCTACCTTACAAGCAAGATGCCCGGTCCCTGTGGCGTCATCACCGTTAGCGGAATCATAGAGTGCTCTTCACGCGCAGAGGAACACGCGACGGCCCTGGCGGCCGTACTATAAGCGGCCTCCAATATTAGAAAAATGGTTGGTCATTAAGACCACAAACACGGTTAGACGAGTCCGATAGCCCGGATAAATTTGAACCAAGGCACCGTATATGTAATCCCATAGCGGAAACCAGGGGCTATAAATATCTAATACAGCCCCACACTTGGCTCAACCTTATTGGCAGGCCAACATCTTACACTTTTACTATCCATCGCATACTTACATTGTACTCTCCTATGAGTTTTCCTTTTTCCATAGACAAAGTTTGTGTGATACCCTTCCAGGATACAGCACAACGGAGACAAAGGCGCAGACGTGCAGCAGGGCCCCGTTCAACATATTTCTTTTTAGATTAAGCCCCTGTGTAATCCTTTTCTATTGCCTCTTGTTGTTTAAACCATCCCATGGGTTCCATACCCACAGAGGATACTGTCGTTATTGGCATTTCGCCACGACAGATTACCGCACGTACCTGGAAACACAGGGTTCATATTGAATGGGCATTCTTGAGCCCATCTTCTGTTATAAAGCCCGAACACCTTCGGGAGTGTTCGGCGTCACGAGTTTGGCCTTATATGCATCAGCTCCGAATCATGTCTTGGGTCAAATGTTGGGTTTGCCTGGCTCCTGGGTTTTCCGCCTTATGTTCCGTTATTATCGGCTAAGGCGGCCAAAGGAGAACTACTGCGATTGTGCCCCGGTTATTCCGGATGAGCACCTTAGTAGAGAAAGCTGAAAACTGACTGTCATGATGCAGCGAGAGACTGTTCAACCACTCGAAGACTCACCGGAATCTTTAGGATTCCTCCGCATTAACGAAGGGCCGTTTCTCGGCCATGTACACACGCACCCATATTCGGATGCACGCGAAGGTACCAGGGGCTACATAGTTGTCGGAGTAATGGGCCACAGGTAGGCTAACCCGAGCCCAAGAACCTTTCAAGACATTGGGACAGGCTGCGCCGCTCATGCCGAGTCCCAGGGACGACTCCCAGATATGCCGAGTCCCAGGGACGACTCCAAGATATGCCGAGTCCCAGGGACGACTCCCAGATATGTCGAGTCCCAGGGACGACTTCAAGATATGTCGAGTCCCAGGGACGACTCCAAGATATGCCGAGTCCCAGGAACAACTCCAAGATATGCCGAGTCCCAGGGACGACCCCCAGATATGCCGAGTCCCAGGGAAGACTTCCAGATAAGCCGACTCTCAGCTGATGACTTCCAGATAAGCCGACTCTCAGCTGACGACTTCCAGAGAAGCCGACTGAGGGTAGGCGGCTCGCGACTCCAACCACCCCCTGCCTTCGCCGCGAGGGACAGGGCGGGGAACGGTCATAGCGTGGCCGTCTCTACCCTGCCTACGAAGGACCAGCATGGCTACAGTGCGCCATATCGCTGGAGATCTCCATCGTGGTGTGGCACTGTTGCCATGCCGGCCCTGACCTCAGCCTTAGTGGGTGGCGCACTGTGCCCACGACGCCTGCCTGTACGACCCAAGGACGGTGGGACCGCCTGTCAGCGGGTAGACAGAAGACGGCAAGAGCGCCCTCAAGGCGGACCCGTGGGAGTCGGCCCCCTGGAGTCGGCCGGCCCCTCCCACGGGCCCCGCACGCCATTAATCAGACAAGATGGGGAATGGCGACAGTGAACGCCCGCCAGACGGCGGCACTGTTGCCATGACCTCATGACCAAGCCAGCGTCATCAGGAGCACCGCTACAGTACCAGGCCTGTCCGTGGGGCCCGCCAGTCGGCGGGCCCCAGTAGTCGGCGGAGAAGACGACGGCCTGAGAGACAGACGGCTGGGACCCGCGCCCAGCAGGATTACCATTGTACCCCTGGGGGGTAGGCCCATATAAACCCCCAGGAAGCCCATGCAAAGGGTTCGGACCCAGATAGCAGTAGACCCTAGAACATAGGAAGGAGAGAGCTAGCCTTGCCCTCTCTTACCTCCAGAAACAGCTCTAGGAGCACCATTGTATCCACTTTGCCATAGTGACCATGCGGAGCCCTGAAGCTGGGTAAGATCCGCCGGCGTGCATGTCTTCGCCTCATCCCGCTTCCGGGCACCGGCGACGTTCTACTCGCTCCCACCATGATAAGCCATCCTTTGACATATGTTGTACCCAACCCCCGACATTTGGCGCCCACCTTGGGGCGAGGTGCACCGTCGTCCGGAGACCTGCTCTGGACAGGAACCCCTTTTCTCCCTGGCGAGCACAGCCAGCCCGGCACGCCAGATGGAGTCTGCGCCGACGCACTGCACGACGCTGAGATCGCCTGCGCGGCCAGCTGCCTCGCCGAGCTTATCGGCGAGGTTCGCCTCTCCGATGAGCCTGCGTCCGACGCAGGCACGAGCGGCCCCGAGAGCCTCCTCGCGGGTCTCCTCGACCAACTCCATGTTGCTGGCGAGCCTGCCGTGGACCTGGAGTCCATAGGATCCACCGACCCAATGCTGGTCGACTCCGACACCGTGTCGCTCGACGCGTTCCCCACCAACGTGGTGGTCTACGACGAGCCGCTCCCTTGCGCGGAGAGCGGCGGAAGCACTGTCACGGAGGTCCTCGTCCTCGATCACGGCGAGCATTCCGGCGAGGGAGCTCATGACCCACTCGACGCGGCTCTAAGAGACCTCACAGCGCCGATTCCGGGAGACGCTGACGCCGAGACGCTGGAGGCGCGCCGCCTTCAGCTCATCGAGGGTGCAAAGTAGCTGGCAAGCATGAGACGCTTGTCAGAAGCCTACCAACGCGAGATGGATCGCGCCGTGGGTGGCTCGCCGGCTCCGACTGGGCCTAGCCGCCTAGGCGCGGTCCGGCAGCGTGGTGTGGCAATCGCCAATCTGTTCGGGGCCGATCGCCCTGTGTATGCCAAGCCTGCGGAGAACATCCGCGCCGCCCAGGCGGCGGCAGATGAGCTCGACAACTTCGAGGGCGAAGAGCGCCGCCTGATGACGGAGCGAGTTCAACAACTCCTCGACGCAACTGCCGCGCAGAACAAAACCGGCTGCCGCACGGAGGCGCCGCGGCGAAAAAACGACGACCCGCCCCCCGCCGAGATCAAGGTGCGACGTCTCGGAGGCCGACTGGCGGGGTCCGCAGAAAGAAGGACAAGGAGCCGGCTATCAGCCACAGTCAGACTCGCATCACCATCGAGCGCGACCAAGACGGCGGCCCCAAAGAGGTGGAACGGCGGGACGACTATCTGCCTCCCCCTCCTCGCAGAGAAAGGCGAGTCTCCCCGCCACCCGTAGAGCATCCGACTCTCGGCGACCGTCTTGGTCGCCGAGAGGGAGTCGGAGAGAACGATGCCCGCCACCGGATCGACCGACTCCACCGATCCCTGGCGCTGGAAGAAGACGAGTTGGGTCCTCCCTGTTTCGGACCCTGCATCCGAGATGAGCCTTTTCCCAAAGGGTTCACGCTCCCCCGAGACACGCCCAAATACACCGGCACCGTGAAGCCGGAGGACTGGCTGATTGACTACTCCACGGCCGTCAATATAGCAAACGACAACAAGCGTGTTGCCGTGAGATATGTTCCGCTCATGCTCCAGGGCACGGCCCGGACATGGTTGATCAGTCTAAAGCCCCGTAGCATCAATAGCTGGGTCGACTTCACCGAGGCCTTCGTCCGCAACTTCACGAGCACGTACAAGCGACCTCCCAAGCCTCGCCAACTCTCCTTGTGCGTGCAAGGCCCCAACAAGTCCACTCGCGACTACCTCACGCGCTGGGCCGAGCTTCGGAACTCCTGCGAGGGCGTGCACGAGGTGCAGGCTATCGAGTACTTTACTACCGGGTGCAGAGAAGGCACCCTCCTCAAGCACAAACTCCTCTGCGACGAGCCAGAGACCCTTGATGAGCTGCTGATCACAGCAGACAAGTACGCCACGGCTGACTCCTCCATGAAGGCGGAGATTCAAGTCAGTGCGACTGGCAAAGTCACCCCTCAGGCTCCAAGAACTCCGGCTGGGGACACCAGTCGGCGGCATCAGCAGAACGACCACAAGCGCAAGGCTCCGCAGCCGGCTTCCAACAGTCGGCAAGTGGCAACAGTCGAAGACCAGCAGCCGGAGGGACAACCTCCGACGAAGCGGCAGAAAGGCGGCAAGTCCAACTGGTTGCCGGCCTTCTCCTACGAGCAGACCCTGGATGGCCCCTGCAAGTTCCACAGCGGCGCGAAGCCGTCGAACCACACCACCCGGAAATGCCACTGGCTGACCAGAATCGCCAAGGGAGACGGCCTACTCCCTCCCCCGCCTGCTGGGCCGCCTCCTCCAGAGCCGCCCCAGCAGCCGGCTGTCAGGCCAGTCGGCGTGATACAAGACGAGTTCCCAGATGAGCATGGAGCCTATGTGGTGTTCACCAGTGTGGCTGACGATCGACGCAGCAGGCGCCAGCAGCAGCAAGAGGTAAACGCAGTCGCGTCAAGCACTCCAGAGTTCATGCACTGGTCCGAAAGGCCCATCAGCTGGAGCAGAGCTGATCACCCAGAGGTGATGCCGAATCCAGGCTCCTACGCCCTGGTCTTAGGCGCCACACTCGCCACAGATAGGTGGGCCGCTCGCTTCTCGCGAGTGCTGATAGACGGAGGCAGCAGTATCAACATCCTGTACAAGGATACGATGGAGAAGTTAGGAATCAAGCGAAGAAAGCTTCAGAGCAGCCAGACTGTGTTCCACGGCATTGTTCTCGGCCTTTCCTGCTCACCAATCGGCAAGATCCTGATAGACGTCCTCTTTTGGAACAAAGATCATTTCCGCCGAGAGCCAATTTGGTTTGAAGTGGTGGACCTCGAAAGCCCGTACCATGCGTTGCTTGGCCGACCTGCTTTGGCCAAGTTCATGGTAGTCCCCCACTACGCCTATCTCAAGATGAAGATGCCGAGTTCCAAGGGAATTCTAACCGTGGCCGGCGACTACAGAAAGTCGTCCGCTTGTGCGGCCGAAAGCAGTCAGCTGGCCGAGTCCTTGGTGATCGCGGCTGAGAAGCGACTTCTTGATCGGGTTGTGGCGATGGCCGTCAAGCAGCCCGAGATGTCACCCGACCCCAAGGAGTCGGAAGCAGAAGGATCATTCAAGCCAGCTAGAGAAACGAAGAAGATACCTTTGGACCCGGACCACCCAGAGAGGTACGCTGTCATGGGTACAAACCTTGACCGCAAATAGGAAGGCGAGCTCGTCGATTTCCTCTGTGAGAATCGAGACATCTTCGCATGGTCTCCTAAAGACATGCCTGGTGTACCGACGGAATTCGCCGAGCACAAATTACATGTCCGGTCTGATGTGAAGCCCGTCAGGCAACCCTTGCGCTGCTTGTCAGAAGAGAAGACAAGAGTTGTTGGAGAAGAGATAGCCCGGCTCCTGGCAGCCGGCTTCATTATGGAAGTGTTTTTCCTAGAGTGGCTAGCAAACCCAGTGCTGGTGCTGAAGAAGAACAAGCAGTGGCGGATGTGTATCGACTACACAAGCCTCAATAAAGCCTGTCCCAAGGACCCATTTGCTCTACCGAGAATTGATCAGGTGATAGACTCCACAGCCAGATGCGAGCTGTTGAGTTTCTTAGATGCATATTCTGGATATCACCAGATCAAGATGAACCCGGCTGACAGACTGAAGACCGCCTTCATCACGCCGTTTGGTGCCTTCTGCTACCTGACCATGACGTTCGGCTTGAGGAATGCAGCGCCACCTTTCGGCGTTGCATGCAGAAGTGCCTCCTCAAGCAACTCGGCAGAAATGCCCACGTCTACGTGGATGACATGGTGGTGAAGACGGAAAAACGTGGAACTTTGTTGGAAGACCTCAAGGAAACCTTTGAGAACCTGCGCCGATTCCAGATCAAGCTCAACCTCGAGAAGTGCGTCTTCGAAGTACCAGCCGGCCAGCTCATTGGTTTCCTGGTCTCTGAACGCGGAATAGAGTGCAACCCTGTGAACATCAAGGCCATCGAGAGGATGGAAGCACCCAGACGACTGTTAGATGTGCAAAAGTTCACCGGCTGTTTGGTGTCCATCAGCCGATTCATCAGTCGGCTGGGCGAGAAGGCTCTCCCCTTATATCAGCTCATGAAGAAGACAACCTTTTTTGAATGGACTCCCAAGGCGGACGAGGCTTTTCTCCAACTGAAGAAAATGTTGACTACTTCCCCTGTGCTGGCGGCTCCAACTCCAAAAGACCCCATGCTCCTATACATTGCCCCCACCAGCCGGGTAGTCAGCACAGTCATTGTAGTCGAGCGCAAGGAGGAAGGCAAGGCGCTACCTGTCCAAAGACCGGTATATTACCTGAGTAAAGTACTGTCGGCCTCCAAGCAGAACTACCCCCACTACCAAAAGATGTGCTACGGTGTGCACTTTGCCGCCAAGAAATTGAAGCCTTACTTCCAGGAGCATCCAGTCACCATGGTCTGCACAGCCCCACTAACCGAGATCATCGGAAGCCGAGATGCTTCTGGCTGAGTGGCCAAATGGGCCATCGACCTGGCTCCCTACACCATCTACTACCAGCCCCGCACCGCCATCAAGTCGCAAGCACTGGCCGTCTTCCTCGTCGACTGGGCCGAATCCCAGTATCTGCCACCAACGCCCGACTCCACCCATTGGTGGATGCACTTCGATGGCTCCAAGATGCGCACTGGCCTGGGAGCCGGCGTCATCCTCACTTTCCCCAAAGGCGACAACCTCAGATATGCGCTGCAGATCCATTTTGCCGCCTCCAACAACGTGGCCGAGTACGAGGCGCTCATTCATGCGCTCCGGTTTGCCAAAGAACTCGGCATTCACCGGATCCTGTGTTATGACGACTCTGACTTGTTGGTCCAGCAATCATCTGGCAATTGGGACACCAAGGACACAAACATGGAGAGCTACCGCTTCCTTGTGCAGCAACTCAGCGGATACTTCGAGGGGTGCGAGTTTCTCCACGTGCCTAGGAACGACAATGACCAAGCAGACGCCTTGGCACGAATCGGTCCACCCGCCAAGCAATACCATTCGGCGTCGCCCTTCGGCGCCTCCTCAAGCCGTCTATCAAGTCTTCACCAGAATCAGACTCAATCTTTGTGCCGGCTCCACCCGAAGAAGTCGGATCCGACTCCAAGAAAGCTGCAGTCAAAGCCGGCCCGGGAACTTCAGAACCCGACCCGGGACTACGGCGACCAGGCCAAAGACTCCAGAACTCGGCCCGGGCACTGCTCCAGTCGGCCCGGGGACTTCATCAAGTCAGTAAGTGGCTGCGGACTCCAACCCGCCGCCTCCCAGCCCAGCCGCCCTTGTCCAAGTCGCAATAGTTACAATTGAAGAAATAGCAGCACCCTCATGGGCCCAGCCCATCCTCAAGTTCCTAGTAAACAGAGAGCTGCCAACTGATGAAATCTTGGCTCGGCAAGTGCAACGTCGAGCGGCAGCCTGCACCATAGTCAATAGAGAGCTGGTCAGGCGCAGCGTCGCTGGTGTCTACCAACGTTGTGTCGAGGCAGAGCAAGGCTAGGCAATTCTCAGAGACGTCCATGAAGGCGAGTGCGGTCACCATGCGGCTTCAAGAGCACTCGTCACCAAAGCCTTCCGGCATGGTTTCTTCTGGCCGACTGCCCTAGAAGAGGCCAAGGAATTAGTCCAAAAATGCAAGGGGTGCCAGATGTTCCGTTCCAAGCCGCTTCAGCCAGCTTCCGCACTCAAGACCATCCCCATCGCCTGGCCCTTTGCGGTTTGGGGCCTGGACATGGTGGGACCATTCAAGACGGCACGAGGTGGCTTAACTCATCTACTTGTCGCGGTGGACAAGTTCACCAAGTGGATAGAAGTGAAACCCATCAAGAAGTTGAATGGTCCGACTGCAGTGACTTTCATCGCTGACATCACGACTCGGTACGGCGTCCCACACAGCACCATCACCGACAATGGCACAAATTTTGCCAAAGGCGCCTTGGCCCGTTTCTGCGCGACGCAGGGCATCCGACTGGACTTAGCGTCCGTTGCCCATCCGCAGTCAGACGGCCAGGTGGAGCGAGCAAACGGCCTCATCTTATCTGGCATCAAGCCTCGACTCGTCGAGCCGTTGGAGCGATCGGCCGGCTGCTGGCTTGAGGAGCTGCCGGCCGTCCTCTGGAGTCTACGCACAACTCCAAACAAGTCAACCAGCTTCACACCCTTCTTCCTCGTATACGGTGCTGAAGCCATCATCCCGACGGACGTAGAGTTCGACTCCCCGCGAGTCACCATGTACACCGAGGAAGAAGCAGAAGAAGCACGTCAAGACGGCGTCGATCTGCTGGAAGAGGGCCGGTTGTTGGCACTCAGCCGGTCCAGCATCTACCAGCAGAGTCTGCGCTGATACTACAACAGGAAGGTCAGGCCAAGATCTTTCCAAGAAGGCGACCTTGTGCTCCGACTGATCCAGCGAACAGCCGGCCAGCACAAGCTATCGGCGCCTTGGGAAGGCCCCTTCATTATCAGCAAGGTGCTGGGAAACGACTCCTACTGCCTGATCGACGGTCAGAAGCCCCGAGCACGCAAGAGGGACGACTCCGGCAAAGAGACAGAACGTCCGTGGAATGCAAATCTTCTCCGAAGATTTTACAGTTGATGCAGTATGTACCATGCTACCCTTTGTATTAAAGTACCAAGACTTTGGGCCCCCGAGACGAGCTCGGGGACTACCCTTTGTTGTTATCTGTATGATAAGAATTATGCCTTCGAGTATATTACTCTCTGTTAATGCCACCTGGCACCGGGCTCGACTAGTCGGCCCCGGGACTCGCCGCCTCGCGCTATAAAGTGCTTCCCACAGTCAGACAAGTAGTGTGTGGTGCCTAAACCGTCTCCTGTCAAAGCCGCAGCTCGCAGAGCGACTGTTTGGTAGGTAGGAGTAGGGAAGAACGGGCGCCCACACGAAAAATAGCTAAGGACCCAAAGCACAAACATAGCTTAAGACGGCTTCCAGCATCTTTTAAGTAAAAGCCGACTCATTAGTAGTCGGCTTGCCGCTTTCTACTAGCCTCTATTAAGGAAAGCCGACTCTTTAGTAGTCGGCTTGCCGCTTTCTATCCAACTTGTTAAAGAGACTCTAAAATGGCCGAGTACTTGCCTTCCTAAAGTAGCCAAGCATTTGATCCAGCGGCATTCCGCAGAGCGGTTGTCCGTCTGGCAAGGCGGCAACTAAGGGAAGGCGGCAAAGGGAAAAGCCTAAAGAGCAATGAGCAAGGAAAGATAGAACTCGGATAAATATTTACATAGGCCCTTGGCCGAATCTTCAAGTAGAAGTTCAAGATACACCCCGCGGGTGGAATTGTTCGAATTAACAAAGTTTTTCAAAGACTACTAAGGCAGATAAAGCGAAGGCAAAGACGGCAGCCTAAGAGGCGGCATCCGGGTTCGGAGGGTCGGAGGAGACGGCGGTGTCAGGCACCGGGGCGGCCGGCTGGGCAGTCTCGGTTTGATCGTCTCCGGCGGCAGTCGCCTTCTCCGGACGCGGCTCGTTGCTGGAGGCGCGGTCGAGCTGAGGCTGGTCGCCCGCTCCGTCTTCTGGCGCCTCCGTCTTGCCTTCGTCCTCCGCTCGTCTTCCTCCTCGGTGCTGGAGCCAATCACCTCTGCCGAGTCCTCGTCGTAGTCCGGGTTCATCCCAAACCACTCCGACGGCACCTCCTCGCCGCCTGCAGCCCGCTCGGGGACGAAGACGCTGGTATCTGTGTATTCGGCAATCGCCACCGCACGCTCGACGAGGGCGCCCTCCACAGCCACCAGCTCCGCCTGGGCCTCTGACCGGAACGCGGCCAGCCGGTCCAGGTCCAGCCCCGAATACCACGCCTTGACAAATTCCAAGGCTCGGCGCGCTCCGGCCCGGGCCGAGGAACCCTTCCAGGCTTCAAGACGGCCAGTTGCGACCTCCAGCCAGTCGGCAGTCCGACTGGCAGTGCGCAGAACCGTCACGTCTGGCCACAGAGCGGCAACCGCCTGGGCGCCAGCACGCTGAAGCCGGCGCATCAACCGATGGGCCGGCCGAAGACGGGCCTCGATACACAGAAGCTGCTCGTCGATGGTCAGGGGGGCGTTAGCAACGATCTCCGCGCCATCTGCCCTCCGTGCCTCGCGATCAGCCTCGATGGCCTGTGTGACTGCCTGCGAGTGGCCAGGGAAGAAGTCTGCCAAGACAAAAAAGAAACAAGTCAGAGTCAAAAGTCGACCAACTCAATTCCCAAGAAACCAAAGCCCGCCCCAGGGCGTGGGACCGTATTGGAAGGATGGCTCAACGGGCCGTGTAAGCTTCACAGCACGCCGGACGCTACGCTGACCCATAGCCTTAGAGCATGTTGGATCCTCCGGCAGGTAGCTAAGAGTGGCGAGGATCTCCTCGAGAGCCATAAAGCAGAACCACATCCCGCCAAGGAACACAATACGGTGTTGACAGTCTTCGAGACCTTCGCCTCAAACAATAGGCGCAAGCGAGCGCATCGAAGCTCCACTGAAATTTGCCATGTGGCAAAAGTAAATCCATGGAACGACACTGCTATAACCTTCAATGCCAGTGACGAACCCCAACTCCAGTCCGTCCGGGCGCCGGCCGCTCTGGTCCTCAGCCCAATAGTGAATGGCTTTCGGCTCACTAAAGTACTCAGGGACGGCGGAAGCGGATTAAACCTAATCTATGAATAAACCCTCAAAAAGATGGAGATCGACAAAAGCCGCATTGAACAAAGTGGCCCGACCTTCAGGGGAATTATCCCTAGTCGGGAGGCTCGGTGTGCGGGTAAAATCACACTCGACGTGACGTGGTATTCGGCACCCCAGAGAACTACGGGTCTGAAGAAATCACGTTCCAAGTGGCTCCTTTGAACAGCGGATACCCCGCCCTTCTAGGGCAGGACGCGTTTGCGAGCTTTCAAGCCATACCCCATTACGGGTACATGAAGCTTAAAATGGCCGGACCCAATGGGATCATCACTCTAGCTACTGATCCGGATGTCGCACTCCGCGCCGAAAACAAAACCGCAGCGCTGGCCTTGGAAGCATTATCCGAAGCCCTAGCGGCACAAGAATTAACCATGCTACGTGCCACCGTGGATAGGGACGACGTGATACTCGACAAGCGACCCAAGTCAACCTCATTCAAACCTGCAGATGAGATAGTCAAATTCCAAGTCCACCCAACAGACCCCATGAAGACAGCTTCCATCGGGACACAGTTGAACCCCGCCATGGACGCCGCACTGCGCGACTTCTTGCGCAAGAATTGGCATATCTTCGCCTAGCACCCATCGGACATGCCGGGCATCCCACGTGGATTGGCCGAACACAGCCTGAACATACTAAAGGGATAAAAACCTGTTAAACAGACCCTAAGGCAATTTTCGGAGCCCAAACGACAAGCCATGGGGGAGGAGCTAGCCAAGTTACTTGAGGCTAGATTCATTAGAGATATCAAACATCCGGATTGGCTGGCGAACCTAGTAATGGTACCAAAGAAGGACAAGTCCTAGCGCCTGTGCGTCGACTTCAAAGACCTTAACAAGGCTTGCCCCAAGGATCCCTTTCCCCTCCCTCACATCGATCAAATCATCGATGCCACAGCCGGACACGACTCACTGTGTTTCCTCGATGCATACTCTAGATACCACCAAATAAAGATGGCAGAGTCCGACCAAGCTACAACAACTTTCACAATGCCGTACGGCCCCTTCTGCTTCAACACTATGCCTTTCGGGCTTAAGAATGCCGGAGCAACCTATCAACGCATGATTCAAACATGCCTGGAAAAGCAAATCGGCAAAACAGTAGAGGCATACGTGGACGACGTATTCATTAAAACAAGACACATCGAAACCCTAATTGATGACTTGAGGCTTACGTTCGACAACTTGCGAACATACAACATCAAGCTAAATCCGGAGAAATGCGTTTTTGGCATCCCCTCTAGAAAATTGCTGGGCTTCATCGTCTCCAATAGAGGAATTGAAGCTAATCCGGCAAAAATCCGAGCCTTGTCACAGTTGGCTATACCAACAGACCTCAAACACATCCAGAAATTAGCTGGATGCGTGGCTGCTTTGAGCCGCTTTATCTCCAGGTTAGGAGAAAAGGCATTGCCTCTTTATCGCCTCCTTCGGCGCACCGAACACTTCGTGTGGACGGATGCAGCCGCGGCCGGACTAGATGAAATAAAGACCTTATTGGCCAGTAATCCAGTCCTAACAACGCCAACTATCAACGAACCTATGCTGCTGTACATAGCCGCAACACATCAAGTTGTGAGCACAACACTCGTCGTCGAACGATAGGTTGACGGATACAAATACCCGCTACAGAAGCCGGTTTATTACGTATCCACGGTCCTCACCCCATGCAAATCCCGATACCCACACTATCAAAAAATTGCATACACAGTCTTCATGGCATCCCGAAAGCTATGGCACTACTTTCAAGAGTGTTCGATTACAGTGGCCTCCGAGGTACCACTCAACGATATAATAAATAACCGCGATGCCACGGGCCGGATTGCTAAATGGGCCATCGAACTCCTTCTGTTTGACATAACATACAAGCCCAGGCGGGCTATCAAGTCGCAAGTATTAGCCGACTTCGTTGCCGAATGGACGGAAGCTGAACTCCCTAAAGAGTATGACGCGTACACTAACTGGATCATGCACTTTGACGGCTCCAAAATGCTGGACGGATTGGGAGCAGGTGTAGTCCTGACTTCTCCCACCGGGGACACGGTCTAGTATGTCCTGCAAATCTTATACACGGACTCCAACAATGCTGCCGAATACGAGGCTCTGTTGCACGCTCTCCGGATGGCAGTCTCTATGGGCATTCAATGCCTAGAAGTGCGCGGGGATTCAAACCTTGCAATATCACAAATAAATGGAGACTTTGATGCCAAGGATCCGAAAATGGCGGCCTATCGCAATGCCGTCCTTAAAATGTCAGCTCGGTTCGAGGGGCTCGAATTCCACCATGTGGCTCGAGAAAACAATCAAGCGGCAGATGTCCTTGCACGCATCGGCGCTAAACGCGACCCAGTCCCACCTAACATATTCCTGGAAAGGCTGTTCAAGCCATCCGTGGTATGGGAAGGGGAGTCCGGCAATACCAGCACGGATCTGAATACATCCCCAGATTCTGAACTATCAGAGATAATCGGAGGCTCCACCACCGAAATAACATCGTCAGCCCACGAAATAATGGTTGTCATCGCCTCGTGGACTGAGCCTTTCTTGGCCTACCTAAATAGGCAGGAGCTCCCTGAAGACCAAAATGAAGCACACTACATTGTCCGGCGCTCTAAAGCTTACAAAGTCCATGAAGGAGAACTCTATAAGAAAATTACTACCGGAGTGCTCCAAAGGTGCATCTCCGAAGAGGAAGGGCGGCGGCTCTTGGCTGAAATCCACTCCGGACTGGGCGGGCACCACGCTGCGGCTCGAGCACTAGTCAGCAAGGCCTTCCGTACAGGTTTGTATTGGCCGACGGCCCGAGCAGACGCACATGACCTTGTCCAACACTGCGTCGGTTGCCAGCTCTTCGCCAATCAGAGCCATATGCCCCCTACCGCTCTCCAAACAATCCCCATAACTTGGCCCTTCACGGTCTGGGGGTTGGATATGGTTGGACTCCTTAAAGGGGGAAGCCATAAGAAAACATACTTATTGGTCATGGTTGACAAGTTCACCAAATGGATAGAAGCCAAACCAATAAAAACGGCCGAATCCGGACCAGTTATAGACTTTATATCCGGGATCGTACACCGATACGGTGTCCCCCACAACATCATCACCGATAATGGCTCGAATTTCACAGCTGATGAGGTGAAATCTTGGTGCGGCAAAATGGGCATCAAGCTCGACTATGCTTCCGTCTACCATCCTCAAATGAATGGCTAGGTCAAACGGGCAAACGATCTTATCATGAGCGGCATCAAACCCAGACTAGTGCGATCCTTGACAGAGTCAGATACTCAGTGGGTCGAGGAGCTTGACTCCGTACTCTAGGGGCTGCGGACCACGCCGAATCGCACCACCGGATACACCCCCTTTTTTATGGTGTACGGCGCGGAAGCAGTACTACCATGTGACATAATACATGATTCGCCACACGTACGCATGTACGAAGAGAAGGAAGCCGAGTTAGATCGGCAGGATAATTTGGATGCCCTGGAGGAGGAGCGCGATGTCACTAAGGCCTGTTCCGCATTCTACCAGCAACAGGCTCGACGATACCAAAGCAGAGAAGTGCGGGCCAAGACTTATAATATTGGCGAACTCGTTCTACGCTTACCAGAGAATAAGAAGGACAAGCTCAAACCCAAGTGGGAAGGCCCCTTCATCATCGACAAAGTTCTCACTGGAGGAGCGTACCACCTACGTAATGCATTCGATAACAGACTCGAGCCAAACCCATGGAACGCGGCCAGACTCCGGAGATTCTACGCCTAGCGCCGAACTCAGTGTTCGTCTCCTTACACCCTCCCTTTTCAATTATGCTCCCTCCCTTTTTCCTTTCTTGATCTTTTTCTTTTCACACAAGTATTTCATACAGTGCGGATTCCCGGATTACTCAGGCCGCACTATGTGTGTAAACTTTACCTGGGGGCTTCCTATACGGAAGCTTAATATAAATTACTTTAAGGGCTTCTTGCCCATCACACATGCGTTTCTTTTTCCATGTGTGTCTTTTATTCACCATTATATGCATCGATATGACTTAAGACGTGGCCAAGCTGTGTTGCCTAGCTCCCGTGTTTATGCCCTACATTCCCGTTAATTCGGCTAGGACATAAGGGGAGCACCTCTGCGATTATTACTGCCGGTTGAGCCGGATGTGTACCTCAGACTGGGTGAAGCCGAAAGCTAGTTTCCTTAAGAGAATATTCAGTCGGTGAACAAAAGATGTATTCATTTATTATAAAATTAATCCCCAGAAGTTTCGTATCCTGCGCTTTGGTTCGCAATCCGGACATGTGCCTTGACACATGCTTACCCAGGGAAAGGAACCCTTAACGGAACTATTCTCCCTAGAAGATGTTTCTTGCTAACCATGCAATATAACATAACTAGTTGGGTACTTGTCTGTTCAAGCACTTATGAACCCTATGCCTGGTCTCCACCCATACTCTGGTTTTATATAACCGAGCGGGTATTCGGACATACGACGGACTTTAGGATCCGGGGGCTGAAGCGAAAAGGTCCGCCACGACAAATGATTTTAATCCGGCTAGGGGCTACTTATGTCCTTCGAATTACACAGTCATTTGGACTGATTATATTCATCCTCTATACCATCCAACATGCTATCTAACTTACAATCCTGTTGAGAATACTTTGCGGCTAACGCCACCTGGTCATATACCAGAGTCACTGGAATTTCTTGCCCATCTGGCCTGGCCGGTCCAACTTCGGCCATATGGTTAGGGTCCAGCTTGGTGTAGCGCATCTTCACCATCGCCCATGCTTCTCTTGCACCTTGCCGGCAGGCAGATATCTTCCACAAATGGAAGCGCTGCCGTGCCCCCTAAAGCATGTCCACAAGCCCACCCATGCCCATTGGCAGGGAGCTTGATGGCCACAAAGACAGCGCAATACTCTGCATCACCTGCCGGGCTTGCTCGTGCAGTTGTGAGAGGTCCTGCAGTAAATCACATGCGGATGCGGGCATCTCCTCCTCAGGGTGACCCGTCAGCATTCCTGCAACCATAACTTTTTCAATATGCTTCCTCGCCGAACTATACTAAAGTTCGTTTAGGCACTTACGATAAATGCCGTGGCGAAGCCTTTTGTTCTCCTTCACGGAGTCCGCCAGCTGTGCACGGACGTCCTTCAATTCCACGTCCAGCCGAACATTGGCATTTTGGAGCACATTCTTATCATGCTTCACTTGCGTCAGGATACGCTCACCGGCCTTTAGTTGCCTCTGGAGATGCGACTCGTCCTCCCCGCTGCCCTCCGGATTTACTCCGGGGTTGTCTACAGAACTCTCTGTTAAATTTTTCATACTAGCCGGTTGCCAACTGGTGCATTTTTATATAATTCAGACAAATATTACCACACGAGGCCTTCTGGGATTCCTCTAGCTTGGCAACTGTGGCCCTCAGTTGAGTCTTGCACTCATCTAGCTCCCGAGCCAATTGCTCATTCTTATCAACAAGAACCTACACATGAATTGATACTTAAAACCGTTGTTTCAACCGTTTCAAGTCTCAGGGGCTACTACTATATACATGCTCATCAAGCTTTCTTACCCGTATATCTTTGGTATACTGGACTGTCGCCCGGGCGAGTCCGCTTTGAGCAGCTCAGATGTATGCGTCTCCCGAATTGAAGGCATTAAACGCCTCTTCGGAGAAGATGTTGTTGCGAAGCACGGCCCGTCGATGCTGATGATCCATAGCGCTCTCTACCTCCGAATTGGTGGCGGAGAGCATATCTGCGTCCTCTGCCGGAGGACTATGCGGCGTCGGCCCTACGTCCGCCTCCTCTCTCGAAGTTGGTCTTGGAGCCCGACTGGTGGAGGCGTGGTTGGCAGGATCTCCGGATACAGTCAAGATACTCCTCTTCCTGCCAAGATGCACAGAGGGCGCTGTTATGCTTCAAATGACAGCAAGATTGCATGACAGGTTGTTTTCTTACCTCTGTAGAGGCGTGTCGGCTCTAATCGCTTTCCTCTTGAGCCTGCCCAATCCGGACGGCTGTGGCTGATGGGTCCCTAGGGGCTCGGCCCTGCGCTCCGAACGTCGCTTCTGTAAAAGCACGACATATCAGAGAGAAGGTGTGACATCAGGACAGGATTCTCTTCGGAGGATCGAGTGTTTGGCTTGGCTTACACGCAACAAAGGTAACAGTCCAGGATAATCAGCGGTGATAGCCACTGGGGCGTCATCACAGCTCGTCCGATAAAATATTGCGTCGACAAGCTCCACGGCCGCATCTGGATCTTCTTCGAGTCCTGGATCCAGGGCCCTTTCGGGGTCCTCTGGCTGCGGAGAAGGGCTGGAGATTCCTTCCACGTCCCTCCTCAGTTCCTGCTTGGAAATATTGACGCAGGAAACTTTAGCAAAGAACGCCACGATAAGTGAAGCAATAAAACAAATGACGACTTACCCAGTTTGGGGGATTGTACATGGAGAATCCGTCTTGCGGTTTGATATGGAGGAATTCCTCCTCTTCTCCTTTGTACAGGTCGGACAGTATCCTTGCCAGAGCGGTGGGGGAGTCCGGACCCTTACGGCCACAGTGGGTGGCATCGTCTGTCCTGTTGTAGTGCCACATAGGATTGCTCTAATATTGAAGCGGTTGCACTCCCCGCATTATACATATTGCCATCACCTCGACTATCGCCAGTCCGGATTTGGCCTGTAACTTTATCCTGTTCATCAGGAAATGTACTTCCCTGGAATCCTCTTCTTGGGGGCCTCGGGGGCGCCAGCTTAGACGTGCCCTCGCCGGATAGTTACTGAACTTGGGGAGTCCTGTCTGGATTGGATCCGGAAGAGGAGCGTCGTCAATATAAAACCACTCTGAAGCCCAGTTGTTTGGAGCCTGCTTGGGAGTACCGGACAGGTATCCGGTCTTAGCAATATGCCATACTTCGGCCCCGCCCACTTGACATAGGGATTCTCCCTGGTTGCGGGGGACAAGGTAGAACAACTTCTTCCACAATCCGAAATGATCCTCACAGCCTAGAAATAGCTCGCAAAGGGCAACGTACCCAGCTATATGAAGTATGGAGGCAGGGGTAAGATTGTGCAGCTGGAGGCCGTAGAACTCCAGAAGCCCGCGAAGGAATGGATGAATAGGAAACCCGACGCCCCTTAACAGATGCGGAATTAAGCATATTCGCTCCTCTGGAGACAGATTGGGGGATCTCTCCGCTTGTTCTCCGCTGTTGTAGGTGGCCACTCTGGCTCGCACAGGGACCATAATGCCGGCGGAAGGTGCCCTTGGGTTTGTAACTCTATCAAGCGGCTATGAGAAACTGAACACTCTCCCGAGTCTCCCGACTTGGGGCAAGGGGAGCGAGAAGAAGAGTTGCAACGACCGGCCATGTTGGAATGGTTTTTTGCTGGGCGCTCTGTTGGATGCTTGCTTGAGGAGGGAGAGTGAGGTTTGGATCTAGGAATCCCCATCTCTTCAAATAGGCGGTTAGCCCGAAAGACCAAGGGTGGCAAATGTAAAAATGCCTCGACTCCTCACATTCGTTCGACACGTGGAGATGGTAATTATTGATACACAGAAGCTGAGGAGTATAACATTGATGAAGACGCCGAACATTGTTCATCGTGATGGGAATCTTGGAGTATTCGGAGGAGGAACCCACCTTGCAATGCCGAAGACAAGACTGCGCGCCAGACTCATCGTCATTGAAGTCTGGTTCAGGGGCTACTGAGGGAGTCCTGGATAAGGGGGTATCCGGACAGTCGGACTATATGCATCGTCCGGACTATAGAAGCGTCAAGATACAAGACTCAAGACTTCGGCTCGTGTCCGGATGGGACTCTCCTTTGCGTGGAAGACAAGCTTGGCGATCTGAATATTATATTTCCTTCCTTGTAACCGACTCCATGTAAACCCTAGCTCTCCAGTATCTATATAAACCGGAGAGCATGGTCCTTAGAAGGCCGATCACAATTACAATCATACCATCATAGGCTAGCTCTTAGGGTTTAGCCTCTACGATCTCGTGGTAGATCTACTCTTGTATTCCACATATATTCAATATTAATCAAGCAGGAAGTAGGGTTTTACCTCCATCGAGAGGGCCCGAACCTGGGTAAACATTGTGTCCCTTGCTTCCTGTTACCATCAGCCTAAGATGCACATATCGGGACCCTCTACCCGAGATCCGCCGGTTTTGACACCGACAACGGCCCCAAGGAATTGTTGCACCAAACCAAAATAATTGTCTGTCTTAGGCCCCTTCGGCCAAAGATGGTCTATTACAGACCGCATTGCAAGCCCGGACAGCCTATGAAGCTCCGCCACATCAGCCACCTTCTCATTTAATGGCAGCGGGCGAGTGGGAGCATTGAATTGTGACAAGAAAAGATTATCTACTTGCTTATCACCTTGATCCTCGAAGAACTTGGCAGCGTCAGCTGTACTATTCACCAAGTCCGCATATGCGTCTGCAGGACTCCAGCGCCCAGCCAGGGGAGCATACTTTGGATCCAAAAACTTCGTCCGCAGTAAGTAGGAGCCCCCGACCGCGATTTTGTCGGCCTGTTGGAGCTCCTCCCGCATACCCCGGATGTCGGTCCGCATCTCCTTGGCGGCATTGAGTGCCTTGTCCAGCTCGGCCGAACTAGCCTTATTCTCCTTTTCAAGGAGTACATACCGGTCGGTGGCATTTTTCAACTCCCCAGGCATTTCGGCTATCTTTTCCTCGCTTCGGGGATGAGCAGCCTGTTCGGCTCTTAATTCTTCGGCCGCCTTTAGGGCAGCCGCATTGCTATCCCGAGCTTGTTCCTGGGCCTAAGCAAGTTCCGCCCTCAGGGCCTCCACGACAGCAGCACCATCCGCGGTACAAACACATTGCATTAATATTACACCCCTCTCGCATTTTCCTATACAACATAATAAGGGAAGCAGAGCACATACCCTGGGATTCTTCCAGCCGTTTGTTCACCAGCGTGATATCGGCATCAATAGATCCGATCTGCCTCCTTAGTTCGACAACTTCAACAGACTGGTCGGCTGCCGGATCCTTAGATACCTGCGCAGATGCATGGCGCAGCCATTACTATGTGATCCCCCGTTTGCCGCCTATGGCGTGCAACCAGAGTCTCAGGGGATACTATCCATAGGGAGCACACCTAGCGCGTGCTTCACAACCAAAAAATATTGCATTTTTCACTACATACCTCAAAGCCTTTGAGCAGGCTTGTAAATGCCTCATTCAAACCGCTTGTAGCGGATGAAATCTTTGTGAGCACCGTGCTCATTAAAGAGCGGTGCTCCTCCGAGAGCACGACTTGCTCCAGAAGGCCTGTCAGTACGTCCGGCCGGACATCAAACTGTGCTGGACCCTTCTCATCGCCCCCCGTGGGAGTCAAACGCTCCGAGCTCAGGGCTACTGACGTGTTCGCTTCCGGCTTCGGCAGATCTGGACTCCTCCATGACGACACCTCAGTGTCGCCTGCTTCATGAGGCGGAGAGGTGGGTGCGGTCTCACTCTCCATCATCTCCGGAGGAAGATCCCTCGAAGACGAACTCTGTTTAGAGGAGCTGCTCGCTGGACTGCAAAAGACGAAGTCCCGGTTATGGATCTCAGAGAAACACCACACCTTCGAATTAATGATTAACTTACAACTCGGTGGAGGGCTGGCCCGTTGGTGGGCACGACGCGATGAGGGTGCCCGTTGCGGCAAAGCCCCCTGGTGATGTCTTCTTCCCTTGTTTGGGCATCTCCGCCTCCAAGTCTTCAAAGGCGGCCCTCTTCCTCCCGCGCGGGGAGGAGGCTTTAACCTCCCCTTCCCGACTATCCTCCCCAGGGGAGGTAGCGATTCCCTCGGTTTGGATGCGTAGCGTGTGAAGTTCGGCTTCACCGCCCTTTCCTTTGCCTTTCTCTGAGGGGATTTTGCTGAGCACCTGGCCAAGCATCTTGGCCACAGTTGGGCCAGACGAGCCTTCAGGAAGTGGCGCCGGACACCTGATTCTCTCCGCCTTGGTGAGCCATTCCTGGCCACGGAGGGTTTTTCAGAATAATGGTTATGATAAATGTAAACGAAGCGTCCGGCTTTAAGGTTACTTACTTGGGCGTCCAGGCGATTGCAGCTTAGGCCCGCATCCTCGGCGGTGTACGGACACTTTACTTGCGGTCCGAAGAATAATTTGCACATCCCTTTGAGCTTCAGGCCAAAGAAGTGCTTAATAGTACGCGAACCCTCCGGATTGAATTCCCACATCCGGAGAGGCCGACGTTTGCACGGCAACATCTGTCGGATCAACATGACTTGAATTATGCTGACAAGATTTATGTGTTGGAAATATGCCCTAGAGGCAATAATAAAAGGATTATTATTATATTTCCTTGTTCATGATAATTGTCTTTTATTCATGCTATAATTGTATTATCCGGAAATCGTAATACAAGTGTGAATACTTAGACCACAACATGTCCCTAGTGAGCCTCTAGTTGACTAGCTCATTGATCAACAGAAAGTCATGGTTTCCTGACTATGGACATTGGATGTCATTGATAACGAGATCACATCATTAGGAGAATGATGTGATGGACAAGACCCAATCCTAAGCATAGCACAAAGATCGTGTAGTTCGTTTGCTAGAGCTTTTCCAATGTCAAGTATCTTTTCCTTAGACCATGAGATCGTGTAACTCCCGGATACCGTAGGAGTGCTTTGGGTGTACCAAACGTCACAACGTAACTGGGTGACAATAAAGGTGCACTACAGGTATCTCCGAAAATGTCTGTTGGGTTGACACGGATCGAGACTGGGATTTGTCACTCCGTATGACGGAGAGGTATCTCTGGGCCCACTCGGTAATGCATCATCATAATGAGCTCAAACTGACCAAGTGTCTGGTCACGGGATCATGCATTACGGTACGAGTAAAGTGACTTGCCGGTAACGAGATTGAACGAGGTATTGGGATACCGACGCTCGAATCTCGGGCAAGTAACGTACCGATTGACAAAGGGAATTGTATACGGGGTTGCTTAAATCCTCGACATCGTGGTTCATCCGATGAGATCATCGAGGAGCATGTGGGAGCCAACATGGGTATCCAGATCCCGCTGTTGGTTATTGACCGGAGAGCCGTCTCGGTCATGTCTACATGTCTCCCGAACCCGTAGGGTCTACAAACTTAAGGTTCGGTGACCCTAGGGTTGTATGAATATGAGTGTGCAGCAAACCGAAAGTTGTTCAGAGTCCCGGATGAGATTCCGGACGTCACGAGGAGTTCCGGAAGGGTCCGGAGGTAAAGAATTATATATAGGAAGTGCTGTTTCGGCCATCGGGAAAGTTTCGGGGTCCACCGGTATTGTACCGGGACCACCGGAAGGGTCCCGGGGGTCCATCGGGTGGGGCCACCTATCCCGGAGGGCCTCGTGGACTGAAGTGGGAGGGGAACCAGCCCCTAGTGGGCTGGTGCGCCCCCCCTTGGGCCCCCCTGCGCCTAGGGTTGGAAACCCTAGGGGGGGGGCGCACCACTTGCCTTGGGGGGCACTCCACCCCCTGGCCGCCGCCCCCCTTGGGAGATCTCATCTCCAGGGCCGGCGCCCCCCCTGGGGGCCTATATAAAGGAGGGGGAGGGAGGGAAGCCGCACCCTAAAGTCTTGGCGCCTCCCTCTCCCCTGCTACACCTCTCCTTCTAGCAGAAGCTCGGCGAAGCTCTGCCGGAACCCTGCTGCATCCACCACCACGCCGTCGTGCTGCTGGATCTTCATCAACCTCTCCTTCCCCCTTGCTGGATCAAGAAAGAGGATACGTCATCCGCTCCGCACATGTGTTGAACGCGGAGGTGCTGTCCGTTCGACACTTGGTCATCGGTGATTTGGATCACGACGAGTACGACTACCTCAACCCCGTTCTCTTGAACGCTTCCGCTCGCAATCTACAAAGGTATGTAGATGCACTAATATCACTCGTTGCTAGATGAACTCATAGATGGATCTTGGTGAAACCGTAGGAAATTTTTTATTTTCTGCAACGTTCCCCAACAGTGGTATTAGAGCCAGGTTTATGCGTAGTTCTCTATTGCACGAGTAGAACACAAATCTGTTGTGGGCGTAGATCTTGTAAACTTGCTTGCCACTACTAGTCTTATTTTGCTTCAGCGGTATTGTGGGATGAAGCGGCCCAGACCGACCTTACACGTACGCTTACGTGAGACAGGTTCCACCGACTGACATGCACTAGTTGCATAAGGTGGCCAGCGGGTGTCTGTCTCTCCCACTTTAGTTGGAGCGGATTCGATGAAAAGGGTCCTTATGAAGGGTAAATAGAAGTTGACAAAATCACGTTGTGGTTATTCGTGGGTAAGAAAATGTTCTTGCTAGAACCCAATTACAGCCACGTAAAAGATGCAACAACAATTAGAGGACGTCTAACTTGTTTTTGCAGCAATTGCTATGTGATGTGATATGGCCAAAAGTTGTGATGAATGATGAATGATATATTGTGATGTATGAGATCATGTTCTTGTAATTGGAATCACGACTTGCATGTCGATGAGTATGACAACCGGCAGGAGCCATAGGAGTTGTCTTAATTATTGTATGACCTGCGTGTCAATGATTTAATGCCATGTAATTACTTTATTGCTAAAACATTAGCCATAGTAGTAGAATGTAACACCCACGATGCGGCTATATCTCCCACGTGTCGAAGCACGACTTAGAGGCATAACCGCATTGTGGTTTTGTCGCAAGAAGGGTCATCTTCACACAATCCCATGTAATGAATAAGAATGGGATAAAGAGTTGGCTTACAATCGCCACTTCACACAATGAACATATAATAAATCATACATCATTCAGAGTTCACGCATAGTCCGACTACGGATGAAACCAAAAGAAAAGAAGATAACCCAACTGCTAGATCCCCGATCGTCCCAACTGGGCTCCACTACTGATCAACATGAAACGAAACATAGCAACAACTAAGATCTTCGCTGAGCTCCCATCTGAGCTCGGTTGCATCACCTGCACTGGTATCATCGGCACCTGCAACTGTTGTGATAGTATCTGGTGAGTCACGAGGACTCAGCAATCTCAAAACCCGTGAGATCAAGACTATTTAAGCTTATGGGAAAGGAAAGGGGGTAAAGTGGTGAGGTTGCAGCAGCGACTAAGCATATATGGTGGCTAACATACGCAAATAAGAGCGAGAAGAGAGCAAATGGAACGGTCGTGAAGCTAGCAATGATCAAGAGGTGATCCTGAACTCCTACTTACGTCAAACATAACACAAACCGTGTTCACTTCCCGGACTCCGCCGAGAAGAGACCATCACGGCTACACACGCGGTTGATGCGTTTTAATTCGTATCTGGTGTCAAGTTATCTACAACCGGACATTAACAAATTCCCATCTGCCTATAACCGCAGGCACGGCTTTCGAAAGATTATACCCTGCAGGGGTGTCCCAACTTAGCCCATGACAAACTCTCACGATCAACGAAGGAATAGACCTTCTCCCAGGAAGACCTGATCAGACTCGGAATCCCGGTTTACAAGACATTTCAACAATGGTAAAACAAGACCAGCAAAGCCGCCCGATGCACCGACAATCCCGATAGGAGCTGCACATATCTCGTTCTCAGGGCAACACCGGATGAGCAATCCGTACAACTAAAACCAGACCTCAAATTTCCCTGAGGGGGCGCTGCAAAGGGCTCTAGTTCGGACCAACACTTAGACAAGCACTGGCCCCGGGGGGCTGAAATAAAGATGACCCTTGAGTCTGCAGAACCCAAGGGAAAAAGGCTTAGGTGGCAAATGATAAAACCAAGGTTGGGCCTTGCTGGAGGAGTTTTATTCAAAGCGAACTGTCAAGGGGGTCCCATAAATCACCCAACCGCGTAAGGAACGCAAAATCCGGGAACATAACACCGGTATGACGGAAACTAGGGCGGCAAGAGTGGAACAAAACACCAGGCATAAGGCCGAGTCTTCCACCCTTTACCAAGTATATAGATGCATTAATTAAATAAGAGATATTGTGATATCCCAATATAATCCTGTCCATCATGAAGCAATCTTCAACTTCACCTGCAACTAACAACGCTATAAGAGGGGCTGAGCAAAGCGGTAACATAGCAAAACAACGGTTTGCATAGGAAAGGTGTCAAAGGTTAGAGGCTGACATGGCAATATGGGATGCATGGTAAACAAGTGATAGGTAACGCAGCACAGCGATAGAACGAAGCAACTAGCAAGCAAAGATAGAAGTGATATCAAGGGTAATGGTCATCTTGCCTGAAATCCCGATAGGAAGAAGAATGAGTCCATGAAGAAGACAAACGGACGTAGTCGAACGAATCCTCACAACTCTGGAACGAAACCGAAGGTAACGAGAGAAGCAAACCGGAAAGAAGCAAACAACCATGGTAAACACACAAGCATAGTCAAGGCATGATGCACAATCAAGTATGATGCATGTCCGGTTTAATGAGGCCTGGCATGGCAAAGTGAAGCAAACAACACTACAATTTAAGTGGAGCTCAATATGCAACGAGTTGCATATTGACGGAACACCACATCAATTATTTAGTTCTCTCTCGGTTAGGTACTCAACAATATTAAATGTTATTAAACATGGCAAGAGGTGGAGCATAAATAAACTAACTATTTAGGCAAGCTTAAGTGAGGCCGGAAACAACAAACAACAATTCCGGAAAATCCCCATATGTCATTTAGCAATTTAAAGCAAACACAATTTCAAACATTTTACATGTTGTTATCATGATGCGGATGACATATGCAAGTTTATGCAAGTTTATGCAAGTTTAAGAAAACATTAACATGAGCATGTTGAAACGAGGCATTTGTCACCGTGGTGGAACGAAAGGGGTGCCACGGCAACAATAACGAAAATGGTGCCACGACAACATATCCGAAAATGATGCCACGACAACATATCCGAAAATGATGCCCCGGCAACATATCGGTTCCGGTAGCTCACGGAGATACCGGTGCAAAAGGAAGTGAGCGCGAGCGAGTCATGCAAGATGGTGGGATGATCCCGGCTTCCGGGTTCCCACGGGACGGCGGCATGGAAACGAGTGACAATTCGGACACGGTGCAAACGGTGGATCTCATTCAACACATGCATTCGTTCACGGGCGGTCGTCTCGGGTTATACCTTCGAAGCGTGCGTTTCGGGGCGGAACGAGTTCGGAGCGGTGTAGAGGAAGTAGGCGTTCACGGGACGTCATGGAAGTAGTTGTACACGGCGTCGGTAGAGGAAGTAGTCGTACACGGCGGCGGCGGTAGTGGAAGTAGACGTTCACGGGATCTCGGCGGGTCGTCGTGTAGCCGTACATGTTCGAAGCAGAACTTGGCATATCCATGTAGTAGGCGTTCCGGTCCTGTAGTCATACTAGGCATCCGGTGAACCTGGCGAAATCCACGAAGGCGTAGACGTTCCAAGGTACTTGACGCATCAGCATGTGTAGTCGTACAGGTTCGGAGCGGAACTTGGCGGTCCATGTACTCAAACTTGGCGCGTCCAAAGGGGATGACCGGCTGGGCTGCTACTCCGGTTGGCGTGGCAGCGAGGCAAAGGAGCTAGTGCTCCTTGGCGAAGGGAGGCTCGGGGCATGAGCATGGTCGAAGAGGGCCGAGGCAGGGGGCGAGCCGCGCGGTTGGCTGATGGACTTGGCATGCTGCTGCTCGATGCAGCCAGGGGATGCAGAGGACGCCGGGAAGGCAGGGAGGGGAGCCCGGGAGCAGAGGTCGGGCGTGCCAGCGAGGACGGGCAGCGGGATGACACGAGGTCGCAGGGGAGGCGGGCAACAGAGCAAGGTGGTGGTGGTGGAGGACGCGGGACGGCTCGGGCACGGTGGTCGCGGGGGCGCTCGAGAAGGGGAGGCGCCATGGAGGAGGAGAGGAAGGAGGCGGGATGATGCGGGCGCCATGAGAGGCGCGCGGTGCTCGCGCGCAGAGGCGTCGGGGTCGCCGGAGTTGGCCGCGCTCAGGGACGAGACGAGGCGGTTGGGCGCGCGGGGAGGAGATGGGGGCCTGGCGCTGGGAGGAAGAGAGGCTCCAGAGGCGGCGAGGAGGAGGTTGGGCGCAGGGCCGGCAGGGGCGTCACGGAGGAGGGAGGAGCGGTCGAGCGAAGGGGGTGCTCCCTGGCGATGCGGTCGGGAGAACGAAGGGAGAGATGTGATCGAGAGGAGGGAGAGACCAGGGGATCAAGCGCAGGAGGTGGGGCGCTGCGTGCGGGGCTTGGCGGCGGGCAGGGAACGAGAGGATGG
Organism: Triticum dicoccoides; assembly: GCF_002162155.2. NCBI lineage: Eukaryota > Viridiplantae > Streptophyta > Magnoliopsida > Poales > Poaceae > Triticum > Triticum dicoccoides. The sequence continues at coordinate 663,066,424 of NC_041381.1, forward strand.
ACCGGTTAGAGCTAGGGTTAGGAGGGGCTAGGTGGGCTGGCTTGGGAGGCCGGTTGGGTCGGCCCAGGTGGAGAAAGAAGTGGCCTGGCTAGGCTAGGCTCTCTCTCTCCCTCATATTCTTTTCTTTATCAGAAAACAATTAAAGAGAAGAAAAAGAAAGAGAGGGTTAGGCAAAGGATTTGCGCATGGAGACAATTTTCCCGGACTCGCAAAAATATGCTCGTTCCAAGAAAAATAGAAAGGCCCCGATTGAAAGATTTAAATTCAAATTCATTTGATTTAAATTCAAATGATTTGAATGGAAGTGAGGGTTTGGGAAGGTCCAAAAATGTTCGGATTTTTGGTGGAGCTCCGGAAAATGACGAAATAATTTATTGGACAACGTTTGAGGTCAAAGGCATGGGGAATTATTCTGCAAGTGTGTTATGGTGATTTCCGAAATAAAGAAATATTTAATATAGCTCCCTAATATTGGAGGATATGTTATAAAGAGAAGTCACCATGTGAGTTCCCTCGGTTTAGATAGATCAAAAGATCTATGCAATTTATTTAGCTGAGTTTTAAAAATTAAATGGCATGCTGGCACGAAAGACACATGGCAAAACTCGGAATAGCTGGAAGTCTTCTGAAGCATCGGTCTCGGGGCGTTACAACACTCCACCACTACAAGAGGATCTTGTCCCGAGATCTAGGATGGCACCAGAGAGAAACGAAAGAGGAAGAGAAGAGGTAAAACTAAGTTGCTTCTTTGACAAACGAGTGAAACCAATGAACCTTGAGAGGTTGAAAAGTTGAAAGAAAGAACATAACAGAGTTGAACACAATTGAGAGCACTGCGGTAGAAAATAGAAACAAGGAACACCATGTGAATCTTGGAGGTTGCAAAGCTATGAACGACGAGTACAATGGACAAGAAGGAATTGAAATCACTCTGGTTGAAACGAGATAAACAAGGAACAGGGAAGATCAAAATCGGACAGCACTCCGTTTGAAAAGAGATGCAAGACTTGATACGATGAAAACGAACTTGAAGAGGTGACGCAACACTCCGGTTAAATGGATAAGCAAGAAAAGAACACGATCCTCACAATTCGCGATGATGAGTGAAGAGAGCAACATCACAATGCCTTCGGAAGAAAGAATAGAAGATAGATCATTGGAATAAAGGAATGGAGAAGAAAATGCCAACTTCTGCCACAAATGATGTTGGAAAGCACCCTTCCAAGAAGGTTAGAGTGGAATTGTTGGAAAACCAACAACGAAACGAATAAGCTTATAGTGGGCTTATGGAAAACATCTCAAAATTATGAGGTGACAACCGGCCACTAACGGAAACAATTGCTTGCTTGAGATCAACGAAGAGATGAAAACTAATTTCACCGAGAGGATAGGAGAAAACTTGGATCATTGATAAGCACCACAATAGCAACATTCCTTAGGGAAGGCTTTTAGGTGAAATATGACACAAGATAACTCCAACAAAGAGATTGATGGATTTAAAATACCTCATTCTTGACAACATGTGAATCATGAAACATGAAGGAAATTGTCAAGAGTGACATAACACCACCTCAAAAGATAAGGTAGGAAGAATTGCACTTCGAAATGCACGATAAAGAATGCTTGAACTCCTCACAAAAAAAACATGTGTTGAGCACCATGTTTATTTTAGAGTGTAGCTTGGCGGATCTTAACTTCGAGAGAAATCTTGAAGAACAATTGAAGGATGAAAGGAATCCTTGATGAGCCACCATGTAGAGCCTCCATGAAGAACTCCGGTAAAAGAAAAGATGAAGCATCTCGAACCGAGAAATGTGACATGATGAACAACTCTGGAAAGAAGAAACTAGATCACTTGGATGAAACAATAATAAGAATTATGTCATGCCTATCCTTCACCAATTTAAATTGATGACAAGCAACGGATTTGGCATACTACTTATTCTCATTGAAAAATGATTACAGATAGAGATATAGCGCAAACTTCAGAAGGAATTGATGGAACCACCGATGGGATTGAAATAACAAAAGAACGAGTGAATTGATATGATAACGAAGGAAGAGAAATCTTGAACAAACCACCGTAAGAATTGAAAATGAGATAAGCAAAGGCACAAATCACCGGGAAGAATTGGAAAATGAATGAAGATACTTGACAGAATTTAGATACAAGAGAACAAAGAGATCATGAGCTGACTATAGGATATCTGGACGATGCACCGAAAGAATTCGAGAACGAGAGCTGAAAGCCGAGAATGAATAATATTCATAAAGGATGGCCTTCAGATGATCGAGAAAGGAAAAGAAACTCATGAAATGTGTCGGATGGTTGAAAAGAATTCTCACAATCGAAAACAATTATGAGGATGGCATGAAGCTAGAACCATGAATCTTGAAGAGAATGGAGCAAGATTTAAGAGAACCTCTTCTTCGGTCTTCAAATGTTGAGAATGATGATGAGAACCACCATGCATTGTTGAGATACTCCGGAACAACGAAGAATAGAAATGATGAACCAACGATGAAAATGTTTTAAAAGCGATCTTGAAGAAGGAATATGACTGATGCAAATTCATACTTACGTCAAACTTCAAAAGAATTTGGGAATAGCTCCGGAAAATTAGGAGAGTCAGGAAAGATCCTGGGAAAAGACCTGTGGGTTAGGGCCCACTCAAAAGGAAAACACCGTTGAACGATTTAAAAGAGAGATTGCGTCGGTTGAATTAAATGCCTTGAATGAGATAACAACCTCAAAATAACTTGAATGGATTGAGAATGGAAACACGAATCTTCCGAGATATCTAGAGCACTCCGGATAAGAATAGAGAGAGGTGAACAATTATGAGAGGCACCGGCATGGGATAGCATTTGAACGAGGATAAGGATATGATCAACACCGAAAGCTTGAATTGGATCCACCGGAGAAGAAAAATAACGAAGAATGATGAACTTGAAACTCCTAGCCAACTTCATGATAATCACCGGGTAAGAACATTGAAAGAAACGAATGAAGAGACTTCTCACAAATAAAAGGATACCCGATTAAGAAATCTGAATCCTTGAAGAAAAGAAAGGGTGGGAGGGTGGGTAAAAACAAAGACAACTTGGTGCGGATGAAACAAACACCGTTGAGAAAACTTAGAATTGATCTTGCGGATGGGGAGAATGATGGGATCATCTCAAAGAGAAGCGCACCGGTTGGAAAAGAATTAACATGACGACCTCGATGATCAAGAAGGACTAGTATTCACATAGCAATATGAGAACACCGTTTAGGAAAGGTATGGATTCAACATTTGACTTCGAAGCAACTCGAATACCACAACTCAAAACAAAACAAAGGATTTGGCTTGCAGAATAAGCCGGAACAAACATATGATAGAGATTTCGTCCGAAGTTTTCGTGGTGGGGCCCACACGGGCTCGAGTGTACAGCACCATCATGTACAAGGCAGTGCACATGACATACGAAGTGTCCCTGAACCAGCATAGCCAAGGGTTCTTTATGACACAACGAGACCACTGTAAAAACGACCGTGGAAAGGCGGACCACTAGACGTCAAACCCCAATCTCATATCATGCATCTGTCGAAAAGATATTCTAGGAGCTACTTGAATTCCCACCTATAAAACTCCCGAAAATTTCTGGTTATGCAATCCGGTGTTGGGGATACAGGGGAAGCAATATATATCTCACCCAAAACTAACAATACCTACATCCAAGCTGTATCCATCCGTCAACACATAACCAAGAAACCTTTGGAAATCGTGTACCTCAACCTTCGAAAAGCATCCGTTATACGAGTTATGGCAATACTCTCGAGCTCGCCCCAGTACTGGGTTATCGAGGTTATCTCACCAACAACTGCATAAAAGAGATTTTCGATGTCGGCAAAACTCAGGTATTCCAGAACTGCAACGATAAAATTATGACGACAACACCTCGGAGCTCAACTCCCCGGGTCAATGCCACATAAATAGACAGGAGGCACCAAGAACAATGTTCTCGTCACAAAACCATCGGAACGATTCCAAGATACCCGCGTGATCCTAAATTTTTTTTAGTGAAATTTGAGAAGAGGAAAGACAAAACATCTACGTCAAGAGACCTCACCAGAGCGACGAAGGGACTGAGGAGTAAAAAGAATCCTACTCTCCGATATATATAATCCTAAGACTCAAAACTTTTTTGTTCTAGACTCAACAACGCCAGCAAACAATCAAGCAGGGGGCTCCTAAGTCGGGGATGGCTCTGATTACCAACTTGTAACACCCACGATGCGGCTATATCTCCCATGTGTCGAAGCACGACTTAGAGGCATAACCGCATTGTGGTTTTGTCGCAAGAAGGGTCATCTTCACACAATCCCATGTAATGAATAAGAATGGGATAAAGAGTTGGCTTACAATCGCCACTTCACACAATGAACATATAATAAATCATACATCATTCAGAGTACACACATAGTCCGACTACGGACGAAACCAAAAGAAAAGAAGATAACCCAACTGCTAGATCCCCGATCGTCCCAACTGGGCTCCACTACTGATCAACATGAAACGAAACATAGCAACAACTAAGATCTTCGTTGAGCTCCCATCTGAGCTCGGTTGCATCGCCTGCACTGGTATCATCGGCACCTACAACTGTTGTGATAGTATCTGGTGAGTCACGAGGACTCAGCAATCTCAAAACCCGCAAGATCAAGACTATTTAAGCTTATGGGAAAGGAAAGGGGGTAAAGTGGTGAGGTTGCAGCAGCGACTAAGCATATATGGTGGCTAACATACACAAAATAAGAGCGAGAAGAGAGCAAATGGAACGGTCATGAAGCTAGCAATAATCAAGAAGTGATCCTGAACTCCTACTTACGTCAAACATAACACAAACCGTGTTCACTTCCCGGACTCCGCCGAGAAGAGACCATCACGGCTACACACGCGGTTGATGCATTTTAATTCGTATCTGGTGTCAAGTTATCTACAACCGGACATTAACAAATTCCCATCTGCCTATAACCGCAGGCACGGCTTTCGAAAGATTATACCCTGCAGGGGTGTCCCAACTTAGCCCATGACAAGCTCTCACGATCAACGAAGGAATAGACCTTCTCCCAGGAAGACCCGATCAGACTCGGAATCCCGGTTTACAAGACATTTCAACAATGGTAAAACAAGAATAGAAAAGCCGCCCGATGCGCCGACAATCCCGATAGGAGCTGCACATATCTCGTTCTCAGGGCAACACCGGATGAGCAATCCGTACAACTAAAACCAGACCTCAAGTTTCCTTGTGGGGGCGCTGCAAAGGGCTCTAGTTCGGACCAACACTTAGACAAGCACTGACCCGGGTGGGCTGAAATAAAGATGACCCTTGAGTCTGCAGAACCTAAGTGAAAAAGGCTTAGGTGGCAAATGATAAAACCAAGGTTGGGCCTTGCTGGAGGAGTTTTATTCAAAGCGAACTGTCAAGGGGGTCCCATAAATCACCCAACCGCGTAAGGAACGCAAAATCCGGGAACATAACACCGGTATGACGGAAACTAGGGCGGCAAGAGTGGAACAAAACACCAGGCATAAGGCCGAGTCTTCCACCCTTTACCAAGTATATAGATGCATTAATTAAATAAGAGATATTGTGATATCCCAACATAATCCTATCCATCATGAAGCAATCTTCAACTTCACCTGCAACTAACAACGCTATAAGAGGGGCTGAGCAAAGCGGTAACATAGCCAAACAACGGTTTGCATAGGAAAGGTGTCAAAGGTTAGAGGCTGACACGACAATATGGGATGCATGGTAAACAAGTGATAGGTAACGCAGCACAGCGATAGAACGAAGCAACTAGCAAGCAAAGATAGAAGTGATATCAAGGGTAATGGTCATCTTGCCTGAAATCCCGATACGAAGAAGAATGAGTCCATGAAGAAGACAAACGGACGTAGTCGAACGAATCCTCACAACTCCGGAACGAAACCGAAGCTAACGAGAGAAGCAAACCGGAAAGAAGCAAACAACCATGGTAAACACACAAGCATAGTCAAGGCATGATGCACAATCAAGTATGATGCATGTCCGGTTTAATGAGGCATGGCATGGCAAAGTGAAGCAAACAACACTACAATTTAAGTGGAGCTCAATATTCAACGAGTGGCATATTGACGGAACACCACATCAATTATTTAGTTCTCTCTCGGTTAGGTACTCAACAATATTAAATGTTATTAAACATGGCAAGAGGTGGAGCATAAATAAATTAACTATTTAGGCAAGTTTAAGTGAGGCCGGGAACAACAAACAACAATTCCGGAAAATCCCCATATGTCATTTAGCAATTTAAAGCGAACACAATTTTAAACATTTTAAATGTTGTTATCATGATGCGGATGACATATGCAAGTTTATGCAATTTTAAGAAAACGTTAACATGAGCATGTTGAAATGAGGCATTTGTCACTGTGGTGGAACGAAAGGGGTGCCACGGCAACGATAACGAAAATGGTGCCACGACAACATATCCGAAAATGATGCCACGGCAACATATTCGAAAATGATGCCACGGCAACATATCGGTTCCGGTAGCTCACAGAGATACCGGTGCAAAAGGAAGTGAGCGTGAGCGAGTCATGCAAGATGGTGGGGTGATCCCGGCTTCCGGGTTCCCACGAGACGACGGCATGGAAACGAGTGACAATTCGGACACGGTGCAAACGGTGGATCTCATTCATCACATGCATTCGTTCATGGGCGGTCGTCTCGGGTTATACCTTCGAAGCGTGCGTTTCGGGGCGGAACGAGTTCGGAGCGGTGTAGAGGAAGTAGGCGTTCACGGGACGTCGTGGAAGTAGTTGTACACGGCGTCGGTAGAGGAAGTAGTCGTACACGGCGGCGGCGGTAGTGGAAGTAGACGTTCACGGGATCTCGGCGGGTCGTCGTGTAGCCGTACATGTTCGAAGCAGAACTTGGCGTATCCATGTAGTAGGCGTTCCGGTCCTGTAGTCGTACTAGGCATCCGGTGAACCTGGCGAAATCCACGAAGGCGTAGACGTTCCAAGGTACTTGACGCATCAGCATGTGTAGTCGTACAGGTTCGGAGCGGAACTTGGAGGTCCATGTACTCAAACTTGGCGCGTCCAAAGGGGATGACCGGCTGGGCTGCTACTCCGGTTGGCGTGGCAGCGAGGCAAAGGAGCTAGTGCTCCTTGGCGACGGGAGGCTCGGGGCATGAGCAGGGTCGAAGAGGGCCGAGGCAGGGGGCGAGCCGCGCGGTTGGCTGATGGACTTGGCATGCTGCTGCTCGATGCAGCCAGGGGATGCAGAGGACGCCGGGAAGGCAGGGAGGGGAGCCCGGGAGCAGAGGTCGGGCGTGCCAGCGAGGACGGGCAGCGGGATGACACGAGGTCGCAGGGGAGGCGGGCAACAGAGCAAGGTGGTGGTGGTGGAGGACGCGGGACGGCTCGGGCACGGTGGTCGTGGGGGCGCTCGAGAAGGGGAGGCGCCTTGGAGGAGGAGAGGAAGGAGGCCGGCTGATGTGGGCGCCATGAGAGGCGCGCGGTGCTCGCGCGCAGAGGCGACGGGGTCGCCGGAGTTGGCCGCGCTCAGGGACGAGACGAGGCGGTTGGGCGCGCGGGGAGGAGATGGGGGCCTGGCGCTGGGAGGAAGAGAGGCTCTAGAGGCGACGAGGAGGAGGTCGGGCGCGGGGCCGGCAGGGGTGTCACGGAGGAGGGGGGAGCGGTCGAGCGAAGGGTGCGCTCCCTGGCGATGCGGTTGGGAGAACGAAGGGAGAGATGCAATCGAGAGGAGGGAGAGACCAGGGGATCGAGCGCAGGAGGTGGGGCGCTGCGTGCGGGGCTTGGCGGCGGGCAGGGAACGAGAGGATGGACCGGTTAGAGCTAGGGTTAGGAGGGGCTAGGTGGGCCGGCTTGGGAGGCCGGTTGGGTCGGCCCAGGTGGAGAAAGAAGTGGCCTGGCTAGGCTAGGCTCTCTCTCTCCCTCATATTCTTTTCTTTAGCAGAAAACAATTAAAGAGAAGAAAAAGAAAGAGAGGGTTAGGGAAAGGATTTGCGCATGGAGACAATTTTCCCGGACTCGCAAAAATATGCTTGTTCCAAGAAAAATAGAAAGGCCCCGATTGAAAGATTCAAATTCAAATTCATTTGATTTAAATTCAAATGATTTGAATGGAAGTGAGGGTTTGGGAAGGTCCAAAAATGTTCAGATTTTTGGTGGAGCTCCAGAAAATGACGAAATAATTTATTGGACAACATTTGAGGTCAAAGGCATGGGGAATTATTTTGCAAGTGTGTTATGGTGATTTCCAAAATAAAGAAATATTTAATATAGCTCCCTAATATTGGAGGATATGTTATAAAGAGAAGTCACCATGTGAGTTCCCTCAGTTTAAATAGATCAGAAGATCTATGCAATTTATTTAGCTGAGTTTTAAAAATTAAATGGCATGCTGGCATGATGACATGATGCGATGCAAAAAAAAAAGAGCAAGCACGAAAGACACATGGCAAAACTCGGAATAGCTCGAAGTCTTCTGAAGCATCGGTCTCGGGGCGTTACATAGAAGTAATAGTTGGCGAGCAACTTCATGGAGACACGATGATGGAGATCATGATGATGGAGATCATGGTGTCATGCCGGTCACGAAGATGATCATGGAGCCTCGAAGATGGAGATCAAAGGAGCTATATGATATTGGCCATATCATGTCACTACTATATAAGTGCATGTGATGTTTATTATGTTTATGCATCTTGTTTACTTAGAATGACGGTAGTAAATAAGATGATCCCTGATAATAATTTCAAGAAAGTGTTCCCCCTAACTATGCGCCGTTGCTAAAGTTCGTCGTTTCGAAGCACCACGTGACGATCGGGTGTGATAGATCCTTACGTTCACATACAATGGGTGTAAGACAGTTTTACACATGCAAAAACACTTAGGGTTAACTTGACGAGCCTAGCATGTAAAGACATGGCCTCGGAACACAGAGACCGAAAGGTCGAACATGAGTCGTATGGAAGATACGATGAACATGGAGATGTTCACCGATGATGACTAGTCCGTCTCACGTGATGATCGGACACGGCCTAGTCGACTCGGATCATGTAACACTTAGATGACTAGAGGGATGTCTAATCTGAGTGGGAGTTCATTAAATAATTTGATTAGATGAACTTAATTATCATGAACTTAGTCTAAAATCTTTGCAAAATATGTCTTGTAGATCAAATGGCCAACAGTCATGTCAACATGAACTTCAACACGTTCCTAGAGAAAACCTAGCTGAAAGATGATGGCAGCAACTATTCGGACTCGGTCCGGAACCTGAGGATCATCCTCATAGCTGCCAAGAAAGCATATGTCCTAGAAGGACCGCTAGGTGAAGCACCCATCCCAGAGAACCAAGACGTTATGAATGCTTGGCAGTCACGTGCTGATGATTACGCCCTCGTTCAGTGCGGCATGCTTTACAGCTTAGAACCGGGGCTCCAAAAGTGTTTTGAGCAACACAGAGCATATGAGATGTTCGAGGAGCTGAAATTGGTTTTCCAAGATCATGCCGGGTCGAGAGATATGAGGTCTCCGACAAGTTCTATAGTTGTAAGATGGAGGAAAACAGTTCTGTCAGTGAGCACATACTCAAAATGTCTGGGTTGCACAACCGCCTGTCCCAGTTGGACATTAAACTCCCGGACGAGGCGGTCATTGACAGAATCCTTCAGTCGCTCCCACCGAGCTACAAGAGCTTTGTGATGAACTACAATATGCAGGGGATGGTGAAAACTATTCCTGAAGTATTTTCAATGCTGAAGTCAGCAGAGGTAGAAATCAAGAAAGAACATCAAGTGTTGATGGTCAATAAAACCACCAAGTTCAAGAAGGGCAATGGTAAGAAGAACTTCAAGAAGGACGGCAAAGATTTTGCCGTGCCCGGTAAGCCAGTTGCCGGGAAGAAGTCAAGGAATGGACCCAAGCCTGAGACTGAGTGCTTTTATTGCAAAGGGAAGGGTCACTGGAAGCGGAACTGCCCCAAATACTTAGCGGACAAGAATGCCGGCAACACCAAAGGTATATGTGATATACATGTAATTGATGTGTACCTTACCAGTACTCATAGTAACTCCTGGGTGTTTGATACCGGTGCCATTGCTCATATTTGTAACTCACAGCAGGAGCTGCGGAATAAGCGGAGACTGGTGAAGGACGAGGTGACGATGCGCGTCGGGAATGGTTCCAAGGTCGATGTGATCACCGTCGGCACGCTACCTCTACATTTACCTACGGGATTAGTTTTAAACGTCAATAATTGTTATTTAGTGCCAAGTTTGAGCATGAACATTGTATCTGGATCTCGTTTAATGCGAGATGGCTACTCATTTAAATCCGAGAATAATGGTTGTTCTATTTATATGAGAGATATGTTTTATGATCATGCCCCGATGGTCAATGGTTTATTCTTAATGAATCTCGAACGTAATGTTACACATATTCATAATGTGAATACCAAAAGATGTAAAGTTGATAACAATAGTCCCACATACTTGTGGCACTGCCGACTTGGTCACATTGGTGTCAAGCGCATGAAGAAGCTCCATGCTGATGGACTTTTAGAGTCTCTCGATTATGAATCATTTGACACATGTGAACCATGCCTCATGGGCAAAATGACCAAGACTCCGTTCTCCGGAACAATGGAGCGAGCAACCAACTTATTGGAAATCATACATACTAATCTGTGTGGTCCAATGAGCGTTGAGGCTCGCGGAGGATATCGTTATGTTCTCACTCTCACTGATGACTTAAGCAGATATGGGTATGTCTAATTGATGAAACACAAGTCTGAGACCTTTGAAAAGTTCAAGGAATTTCAGAATGAAGTAGAGAATCAACGTGACCGAAGGATAAAATTCTTACGATCAGATCATGGAGGAGAATATTTAAGTCATGAATTTGGTACGCACTTAAGAAAATGTGGAATCGTTTCACAACTCACGCCGCCTGGAACACCTCAGCGTAATGGTGTGTCCGAACGTCGTAATCGTACTCTATTGGATATGGTGCAATCTATGATGTCTCTTACTGATTTACCGCTAGCAGTTTGGGGATATGCTCTAGAAACAGCTACATTCACTTCAAATAGGGCTCCATCTAAATCCGTTGAGACGACACCGTATGAATTATGGTTTGGGAAGAATCTTAAGCCGTCGTTTCTAAAAGTTTGGGGATGCGATGCTTATGTCAAGAAACTTCAACCTGGAAAGCTCGAACCCAAGTCGGAAAAATGCGTCTTCATAGGATACCCTAAAGAAACCATTGGGTATACCTTCTACTTAAGATCCGAGGGCAAGATCTTTGTTGCCAAGAACGAATCCTTTCTGGAAAAAGAGTTTCTCTCGAAAGAAGTAAGTGGGAGGAAAGTAGAACTCGATGAAGTACTACCTCTCGAACCGGAAAGTAGTGCAGCTCAGGAAAATGTTCCTGTGGTGCCTACACCAACTGGAGAGGAAATTAATGATGATGATCAAGGTACTTCGGATCAAGTTGCTACTGAACTTCGTAGGTCCACAAGGACACGTTCCACACCAGAGTGGTATGGCAACCCTGTCCTGGAAATCATATTGTTAGACAATGGTGAACCTTCGAACTATGAAGAAGCGATGGCGGGCCCAGATTCCAACAAATGGCTTGAAGCCATGCAATCCGAGATAGAATCCATGTATGAAAACAAAGTATGGACTTTGACAGACTTGCCTGATGATCGGCGAGCGATAGAAAACAAATGGATCTTTAAGAAGAAGACGGACGCGGATGGTAATGTTACCATCTATAAAGCTCGACTTGTCGCTAAGGGTTATCGGCAAGTTCAAGGGGTTGACTACGATGAGACTTTCTCTCCCGTAGTGAAGCTGAAGTCCGTCCGAATCATGTGAGCAATTGCCGCATACTATGATTATGAGATATGGCAGATGGACGTCAAAACGGCATTCCTTAACGGCTATCTTAAGGAAGAGTTGTATATGATGCAGCCGGAAGGTTTTGTCGATCCTAAGAATGCTAACAAGGTGTGCAAGATCCAGCGATCCATTTATGGGCTGGTGCAAGCATCTCGGAGTTGGAACATTCGCTTTGATGAGATGATCAAAGCGTTTGGGTTTATGCAGACTTATGGAGAAGCTTGCGTTTACAAGAAAGTGAGTGGGAGCTCTGTAGCATTTCTCATATTATATGTGGATGACATACTTTTGATGGGAAATGATATAGAACTTTTGTACAACATTAAGGCCTACTTGAATAAGTGTTTTTCAATCAAGGACCTTGGAGAAGCTGCTTACATATTAGGCATGAAGATCTATAGGGATAGATCGAGACACCTCATAGGTCTTTCACAAAGCACATACCTTGATAAGATTTTGAAGAAGTTCAAAATGGATCAATCCAAGAAAGGGTTCTTGCCTGTATTGCAAGGTGTGAGATTGAGCTCGGCTCAATGCCCGATCACGGCAAAAGATAAAGAAGAGATGAGTGTCATCCCCTATACCTCAGCCATAGGATCTATTATGTATGCCATGCTGTGTACCAGACCGGATGTAAACCTTGCTGTAAGTTTGGTAGGAAGGTACCAAAGTAATCCCGGCAAGGAACACTGGACAGCGGTCAAGAATATCCTGAAGTACCTGAAAAGGACAAAGGACATGTTTCTCATTTATGGAGGTGACGAAGAGCTCGTTGTAAAGGGTTACGTCGACGCTAGCTTCGACACAGATCTGGATGACTCTAAGTCACAAACCGGATACGTGTATATGTTGAATCATGGAGCAGTGAGCTGGTGCAGTTGCAAGCAGAGCGTCGTGGCGGGATCTACATGTGAAGCGGAGTACATGGCAGCCTCGGAGGCAGCACATGAAGCAATATGGATGAAGGAGTTCATCACCGACCTAGGAGTCATACCCAATGCGTCGGGGCCAATCACTCTCTTCTGTGACAACACTGGAGCTATTGCCCTTGCCAAGGAGCCTAGGTTTCACAAGAAGACCAGGCACATCAAGCGTCGTTTCAACTCCATCCATGAAAAATGTTCAAGATGGAGACATAGATATTTGCAAAGTACATACGGATTTGAATGTCGCAGATCCGTTGACTAAACCTCTTCCGCGAGCAAAACATGATCAACACCAGAACTCTATGGGTGTTCTATTCATCACAATGTAACTAGATTATTGACTCTAGTGCAAGTGGGAGACTGTTGGAAATATGCCCTAGAGGCAATAATAAAAGGATTATTATTATATTTCCTTGTTCATGATAATTGTCTTTTATTCATGCTATAATTGTATTATCCGGAAATCGTAATACACGTGTGAATACTTAGACCACAACATGTCCCTAGTGAGCCTCTAGTTGACTAGCTCGTTGATCAACAGATAGTCATGGTTTCCTGTCTATGGACATTGGATGTCATTGATAACGGGATCACATCATTAGGAGAATGATGTGATGGACAAGACCCAGTCCTAAGCACAGCACAAAGATCGTGTAGTTCGTTTGCTAGAGCTTTTCCAGTGTCAAGTATCTTTTCCTTAGACCATGAGATCGTGTAACTCCCGAATACCGTAGGAGTGCTTTGGGTGTACCAAACGTCACAACGTAACTGGGTGACTATAAAGGTGCACTACAGGTATCTCCGAAAGTGTCTGTTGGGTTGACACGGATCGAGACTGGGATTTGTCACTCCGTATGACGGAGAGGTATCTCTGGGCCCACTCGGTAATGCATCATCATAATGAGCTCAAAGTGACCAAGTGTGTGGTCACGGGATCATGCATTATGGTATGAGTAAAGTGACTTGCCGGTAACGAGATTGAACGAGGTATTGGGATACCGACGATCGAATCTCGGGCAAGTAACATACCGATTGACAAAGGGAATTGTATACGGGGTTGCTTAAATCCTCGACATCGTGGTTCATCCGATGAGATCATCGAGGAGCATGTGGGAGCCAACATGGGTATCCAGATCCCGCTGTTGGTTATTGACTGGAGAGCTGTCTCGGTCTTGTCTACATGTCTCCAGAACCCGTAGGGTCTACACACTTAAGGTTCGGTGACGCTAGGATTGTATGAATATGAGTATGCAGCAAACCGAAAGTTGTTCGGAGTCCCGGATGAGATCCCGGACGTCACGAGGAGTTCCGGAAGGGTCCGGAGGTAAAGAATTATATATAGGAAGTGATGTTTCGGCCATCGGGAAAGTTTCGGGGTCCACCAGTATTGTACCGGGACCACCGGACGGGTCCCGGGGGTCCACCGGGTGGGGCCACCTATCCCGGAGGGCCCTGTGGCCTGAAGTGGGAGGGGAACCAGCCCCTAGTGGGCTGGTGCGCCCCCCCCTTGGCCCCCCCTGCGCCTAGGGTTGGAAACCCTAGGGTGGGGGGGCGCACCACTTGCCTTGGGGGGCACTCCACCCCCCTGGCCGCCGCCCCCTTGGGAGATCTCATCTCCAGGGCCGGCACCCCCCCTGGGGGCCTATATAAGGGAGGGGGGAGGGAGGGCAGCCGCACCCTGAAGTCTTGGCGCCTCCCTCTCCCCTGCTACACCTCTCCCTTTCGCAGAAGCTCGGCGAAGCTCTGCCGGAACCCTGCTGCATCCACCACCACGCCGTCGTGCTGCTGGATCTTCATCAACCTCTCCTTCCCCCTTGCTGGATCAAGAAGGAGGAGACGTCATCTGCTCCGTACGTGTGTTAAACGCGGAGGTGTTGTCCGTTCGGCACTTGGTCATCGGTGATTTGGATCACGACGAGTACGACTACCTCAACCCCGTTCTCTTGAACGCTTCCGCTCGCGATCTACAAAGGTATGTAGATGCACTAATATCACTCGTTGCTAGATGAACTCATAGATCGATCTTGGTGAAACCGTAGGAAATTTTTTATTTTCTGTAACATTCCCCAACATTATGTCACTCTCAAGAAGCTCCCGAATGCGACTCTGCAGTACTGGTATATCACCAGCGTGCCCCAAATTCCGTCCTGGGTCGGTCCAAGACGCCAACTATGACGGAGGGCCTGAGCAGAACTCGGGGGCGGCTACCCACTTTGTGCCTCTAGGAGCCGTAACATAAAACCACCTCCGTTTCCATACACCGGATACTTCCGGGAAAGAACCCTCTGGCCATGGGGTATCGGCATTCCAGCTTATTATAGCACCCCCTCACTCCGCATGTCGCCCCTCGATTATCTTCGGCTTCACATTGAAGGTCTTGAGCCATAAGCCGAAGTGTGGGTTGATGTGCAGAAAAGCCTCGCACACAATAATGAACAACGAGATATGGAGGATAGCGTCTGGAGCCAGATCATGAAAATCCAAGCCATAGTAGAACATGAGCCCCCTCACAAGGGGGTCGAGGGTGAGGCCCAGGCCTCGGAGGAAGTGAGGGACAAACACAAGGCTCTCATTGGGCTCCGGCATGGGGATAACTTGCCCTGGAGCAGGAAGCCTATGCCGGATATCGGCGGTCAGGTACCCGACCTCCCTAAGCTTCGTAATGTCTTCCTCTTGGATCGAGGAGGCCACCCACTGGCCTTGTGCATCGGATCCGGACATATTGGAGGATCTAGGGTGTTGGAGCTTAGGTCTTGGGTGTTAGAGCTCGAGGTGCGAGAAGGAGCAAGGGAGGTGGAAAAAAGGCATAGGCCTTGACCCCTTTATAAAAGGGATGAATATCAAGAGTCCACAGCGTGACCGCTTGAGACTTATCTAAAATACACGGAGTCATACCAACGGACGCTGTCGGTGTCAAAACCGGCGGATCTCGGGTAGGGGGTCCTGATCTGTGCGTCTAGGTGGATGGTAACAAGAGACGAGGGACACGATGTTTTTACCCAGGTTCGGGCCCTCTTGATGGAGGTAAAACCCTACGTCCTGCTTGATTAATATTGATGACGTGGGTTACAAGAGTAGATCTACCACGAGATCAAGGAGGCTAAACCCTAGAAGCTAGCCTATGGTATGATTGTTGTTCGTCCTATGGACTAAAGCCATCCGGTTTATATAGACATCGGAGAGGGCTAGGATTACACAGAGTCAGTTACAATGGTAGGAGATCTACATATCCGTATCGCCAAGCTTGCCTTCCACGCCAAGGAAAGTCCCATCCGGACATGGGACGAAGTCTTCAATCTTGTATCTTCATAGTCTTGGAGTCCGGCCGATGATGATAGTTCGGCTATCTGGACACCCCCTAGTCCGGAACTCCCTCAGTAGCCCGTGAACCAGGCTTCAATGACGACGAGTTCGGCGCGCATGTTGTCTTCGGCATTGCAAGGTGGGTTCTCCCTCCGAATAATTCATAGAAGATTGTGAACACCAGGATAGTGTTCGACTCTGCATAATAATTTCCACATACCATCGTAGAGAGAATAATATTTACACAAGTTCAATCTGCTGACGTATTTGATGGCGTGACATCACACCACTACCAAGCCTTTACTTAAATTGTCTTTATTGTACCACCTCAGCACGTTTAGCGAAGCGGTTTCGTTGGCACGTCTTGTCGAAGCAGAGATCGTGTTCCCCTTATTCCGGGATTCCCATCAATACGGACGTGGGTAACCCAACCGCGCCCGTCGCCACGGCCCCTCCATCGAAGGCGGGTTCCAAACGGTCACGGGGACGGCTCTCGGTATTCTTCCTCTTTATAATGAGACCAAGGCCGGTTCTTTTCCTTCAATCCTCAATCGAATCCGCCCCTCGCCCCCGAGTTCCAACACCCATGGCTCCAGATTCGGGTACCTTCGACCTTCAGCAATGTGCAGCTCCGACCCATGGGGCCGGTGGATGCCCTCCTCCGTCACGGAAGAAGACGTGTTGAAGCTGAGAGACGCCAGGTATTTGACCTATGAGATTTCACATAGGTTGCCTGCCCGAGGGCAAGTTATCCCTACTCCCGAGCCCGGCGGGAGCGTTGTGTTCGTGTCTCACCTCCGTAGGGGTTTAGGCTTCCCGATGGATCCCTTCGTGAGGGGGCTCATGTTTTACTATGGGCTGGAATTCCATGACTTGGCTCCGGAGTCCATCCTCCACATCTCATCGTTTATTGTCGTTTGCGAAGCTTTTCTCCGCACTACCCCTCACTTTGGCTTGTGGCTCAAAACCTTCAATATGGAGCCAAAGATGATCGAGGGGCGTCAGGCAGAGTGCGGAGGGGTGTTTATAAGCAAGAGGGCCGATGCTCCATGGCCCGAGGGCTCTTTTCAAGAGGAGCTCGACATGTGGCAACAGGAGTGGTTCTATATCACCGCTCCCAGGGGCAGCAGGCAGAGGCCGCCGCCCGTCTTCCGCTCGGGCCCTCCACAACATTTGACGTCATGAGTCAACATGGGGCGTGACTGGGGGCCGCCCAAAGACGTACCCCTTTTGCAGGACCGGATTCGAGGCCTCCAAGAAAGGGAGATCAATCTAGTCGCAGTAGTACAGGTTATGCTGATCCGGCGCCTACTACCCTGCAAACGTCGCCCCCTCCGCCTGTGGGAATTTAATCCGGAGGGGCCACGAGCTCTTCAACACTTTATGGATTTGACACCCATGGAGATGTACAAATTGTTCTTCGGAACGCAAGAGATGCGTCCGGACTTGATCGAGGATGCTGGCCTAAGCTGCAATCGCCCGGATACTCAAGTAAGTAGCCCCGTGTCCGGACACACTATCCACTTATTTATCGTGGGTTTGCCCTTTAACCAGCTATCCCTTGAACATGAGTGGATAGCGCTAGCGAAACTGATACGGTGTCCGGGCCCCCTCCCTGAGACCACGAAAGATCCCGTGTTAATCAAAATGTTGGAAGTTGCGCCCTCAGAGGAGGGCGAAGGGGGGCACAGGGGAACTACCACCTCTGCCTAGGAGGCTTTCAGTAAGGGAGGAATCGAGAGTCCCTCCTTCCAGGGGGAGAAGAGGACAGCTTCCGAAGACCCGGAGGCCAAGGCCTCGAAGCGGGGAAAGAAATCTGTGCCGGAAGGTCCTGTACCGGGGAGAGCCCCGGCCGCACTGTCTCCTTGGAGGAATCAGCCCTCCAGCGAGCCGTAAGTAAAAAAGGAGGAATTTTTTAATAGTGGATACCCCTGCTTAATTATTGAGGGTAACCGAAGTTTTCGTCTTGTAGTTCGGATCTCAGCCTGTCTAAGCACAACTCATCTTTGGGGGACATTCGTCCAGAGATGATGGAGAGTGAAACGCCTCCATCTGCCGCCCCATCGTACGGGGCGGACGACCCTGAGGTGTCGTCGCGGAGGGTCTCCCCGAGTCCGGCGGGGCCTGAGAGTTTGGCACCCACTGGAGTATGGCCGGTGGAACTGCAGGATTTGCTTAAGAGGGCGTCCATCTTGGAAGATCACCGCACATTAATGAGTACGGTTATTGAAAGGATCTCGTCCGCCGAGAGCGGGCTGTATGAGTCCGTCGGAAGCTTGCTGACGGGCTTTGAGGTATGCAAAAAATAACGTACCTTTTGACAGTTTTGCACATGAAGTGCGCCCTGTATAGATAGTAGCCCCTGAGACTTGGTATGCTGTCAAAAGCGATAGCGTGCCAAGGATCGTAATCTCAGTTATAGAATGCCGCCTTTCCTATGCAGGTGGCGGATCGTCCGGTGGCCAGCCGGACTGATGGATTTGCCGAGCTGAGAAGGCAACTCATCATTGCGGATGTGGACATCTCGCTGGTCAATAAACGACTTGATGAGTCACAAGGTACATGGTTGCTCCGCGGTCGCCTAGTAAGGGAGCTGACGCCCGTGCCTTACAATTTGTATGCTTGATGCAGATGGTGCTGCTGCTATGGAAGGCCTTCGAGCCGAACTTTCTCGGGCCAAGGAGCAAGCCAGAAAAAGCGAGGCGGCTGCCTCGAAGGCAGCGGAAGAGCTAGAAGCCGAGAAGGCTGCTCACTGCCGAAGCAGGGAGGAGATGGCCGGAATGGCCGCGAAATTAAAAGTTGCTACCGACCGCCAAGAGGTTCTTGAAAGAGAACATCGAGCGGAACAAGAGGACCTCAAGAAGGCCGACGCCGAAGCCAAGGATGCCCGTAGTGCGATGCGGGCTATGAAGGAGGAACTGCGTCAAATCCGAGACATTGTGGCTGGAAAGCCCTTTATGCTGCGCAGGAAGTTCACGGATCCGAAGTATGCTCAGCTTGGCCGATTGTATGGTGCGGAGGATCCTTATCTGGACTTGGCAGCGAGTGCGGCGGACGTAGTCGTGCACTTCCGAAGCCAGAAGGGTCATGAAATGGAAGAGCTTTTTTGGTCTCAATTCCATAGTCCAGAGCGTCAACTTCCGCTGAGTGATCGGCTGGTTGAGTGGGCTGAGCTAAATAGATTGTCCGGACTTGCCATGATGGATGTGGTCACTCATATGTGGCCGGGAAAACCCAAGCCGAAGAGTTATTTTGGCTTGTTGCAGCAATTCCTTGGGGCGGTGCCGCGTATTGGGGTGGTGAAGCGGTCGGCGTGTATAGAAGGTGCGCGGATGGCTCTTGCCCGTGGTAAGACATACTGGGCTCAGATGGATGCCACCGCTGTTGCATCCCGGGGTTCGGATAGAAGCCGGTTCCCCACCGAGCACTATTTTGAGGAAGTCCTGCAGGGCGCTCGTTTAATAGAGTCGCGTGCTCAAAAAATGTTATGTTTAAGTGACATGTATGATTTCTGAGATCATGTTTATAATACAATATCTTTTTATACTTGTGATCTCAAGTATTGAACTATCTCTTGTGCGGTCGTATGTTTATGTATAATCTGAAAGATGGCAGTCTTTTGCTTCAGCCCCCACGCACATGGTGCGGGGGTGTTTGCAAAAAGAAAAACGCTTTGTCACACTTAATCCAACGTCTTGGTCCTTTTAAGGAGGTGATAGCGTAGCAAACTAGGCAACCGGACTATGATGCTTTATCACTTTCACTTAGCCATAGGAGCTCGAACGTGGGGCTACTATGTAGCCCCTGGCGGCACCGCTCATCTCCGAACGCGGGGTGCGTATGTGCCTGACCGGGAAGCGGTCCTTCGTCAAAGCGGAGGAATTCTAAACATTCCAATTGTTGATCGAGTGGTTGACCAGACTCTCGCTATATCATGACAGTCAGTTTTCGGCTTTCTCTACTGAGGTGCTCGCCCGGCCGAACCGGGGCACAATCGTAGTAGTTCTCCTGGTGCCGCGTTAGCCGGTGATACGGAACGTAAGGCAGCAAAACACAGGAGCCGGGCAAACCCAACATTTGACCAAAACATAATTCGGAGCTGATGCATATAAGGCCTAACTCGAGAGGCCGAACACTCCTTGAGGTGTTCGGTCTTTATGATACCGGGCAGAACAATGCCCTAAGCCCGTAGTGTCCAGGTACAGACGGGAACTTCTGACGCGGCCGATGCCAAAACGCCAGCCTCCTCCTCGGCTATGGTAGGAAACCGGGGGATGTGTATCAACAAGAGACAGTAAGAAAGGTTTACACAGGGTTTTAATCTGAAAAGAATCCTTGCAACGGGTCCCTACTACACGTCTGCGCCTGTGTCTCCGTTGTGTTGTGTCCTGGACGGGTGTAGCACGTGCTTCATCTATAAAAGAGAAGGACTTAGTTTCTAAGAAATATCGTGCAAAAGTTATGTTAAAATAGAGGATAATTTGGTAGATAAAGAAAGTTGAGCTTTATTGGCTCTCATTGTTGAAACGCGCGGCCCCTTATAAAAGGGGGTATGCGGCCGGGAAGCCCCTTGTTTATTCACGCCGGACTCACCTAACCGTGTCCGGGGTCTGAATGACCCGTATTTAGGGGCCTTGGCTGGCAAGGTCGGAGTGGCTGTCAAAGCAGCCCCGCGCTCTCCGTGGTCGAGGAACACTCGTGGTTATTCTTTAATGAGATTATGCCGCGTTAACCGGGCATCCTAGGTATAGGAGCCGTGTAGTGTGGTAAGGCGTTAAAGCGGGCGAAAGCTTTGCGTCCCAGTAGTGCTTGATGGCAACTGTGTAATGGGGCACAGCGAAGAGTGAGCCTTTCGTGACGGCGGTTGTCGGATGAGCCGAACACAACCTCTGGTGGTACAGAGCCCGTATCGTTGGCTTAAAGGCCTGGCGTCGCTCCTTTGAAGGGAGTGCTGTTATGGCGAATGTTGGTAGGGTCTATCCCCATTCTGCGGACAGTGTCCTAACATGGCAGGAGCTTCGCTTTGTTGTCGTGTTATCACATGAAGTGAGTTCACTGTTTTGACTTCTAGTGGGAAAGTCTTCTGTTTTCCGGAGTGCTGCTTTTGGGGTTCGTCACTTTCGCTTGGTGTATCGAGCCCCTTGTGGTCGGCGTTAAGTCTGCCGGACTGCTTGAAGACCCAACAATCTCTGTTGGTATGGTTTGCAGGCTTTGCGGAGGTACCATGTATTTGACATAGTCTGTCTAGGATCTTGTTTAGGTTGGATAGCTCGTCATTGTTGTCCTTGAGGGACAGCGTTTTGTTGTTCGGCCGAGAGTTTTTGAATCCGGCGTTGACCGCCGTACTGTTTGGGCCATTTTCCTTATTCCGGCACTGATCCTTTCTGCGTCGAGATTTCCCATTTCCATCCCTGACTTCGGATGTACTCGGGTCGCTGCTGCTGCATCTAGCCAGCCAGCTGTCTTCCCCCGCGCAAAAGCGGGTCATGAGGCTTGTTAGTGTGGCCATTGTTCTTGGTTTTTCCTGGCTGAGGTGTCTGGCAAGCCATTCGTCTCGGACGTTGTTAAAGGCTGCTAAGGCTTCAGCGTCCGGACAGTCGACTATTTGGTTCTTTTTAGTGAGGAACCTGTTCCAGAATTTGCGTGCTGACTCTTCGGGCTGTTGAGTTATGTGACTTAAATCGTCTGCATCCGGAGGGAGGACATAAGTCCCTTGAAAATTTGCTCGAAACGCGTCTTCAAGCTCTTCCCAACTTCCAATGGTGTTTTCTGGGAGGCTTTTAAGCCAATGCCGAGCTGGCCCTTTGAGCTTGAGGGGTAGGTATTTTATCGCATGGAGATCGTCTCCTCTGGCCATATGTATGTGTAGGATATAATCCTCAATCTAGACTCCGGGGTCAGTCGTTCCGTCATATGCCTCTATGTTTACGGGTTTGAATCCTGCTGGAAATCCATGATCCAGTACCTCGTCGGTGAAACATAGTGGGTGTGCAGCGCCCCTGTATTTGGGTGTGCCGTTGTCTTCAAATGCTCTGCGGGTTGTGTTGCTTCCTGGAGTCTTGTTTTTTGGCCCATAAATAGATCTGACTGGATCGTCCTTCTTCCGAGGATCTTTATGCTGATCGTGTGCCGGTTTGTGTGCGGCGCCCCTTGTTGCTCTTGGCCTGTCATCTGGTCGTCTATCCGGCCAGGCGGCTTCTTTGTTTTTTGGCAGCGGGGGCTCTAAGGCCTCCTCGTCAAATTCGGGCAACAACTTGCGCTTCGGGTAGCTCTTTGTCTGGTGACTGGCGCCATGTTTATCTGCGCTGTTGAGTACTTTGCTCCATCTCATTCTGAGTGCATCCTCCGCTGTTTTGAGCTTCCGCTTTTGCTTCTTCAAACTTCTTGCCGTGGCGACGAGCCTTTTATGAAGATTCGTATGCTCTGGTGATGTGAGATCATCTTCTCCAGGGATGGATTGCCTGTCCGGTTCATCATGTTCGGATGGCTGCTTGGTGGCACGTGCGTCATCCACTGCTTCACCCTGCTCTAAGGCCGGGTCCGTATGGGTGCCGTTTTTATCGAGGCCGGTCCTTGGGCGGCGCTTGCGTCACCGTTTTGTTTGTTTGTTGGGGGAGTTGTCCTTCGCCACATCCCGTTTTCCCTCATTATCACGTCCTTTTGGTGTATCCACCATGTATACGTCGTGAGTTGGGGTGGCTTTCCAGTGCCCAGTAGGCGCTGGTTCTTGGTCATCTCCGGCATCGTCGTCCATACCGTCGATGTCTTCGGAGTCGTAGTCTAGCATGTCGGTTAGATCATCGACAGTGGCTACCAAGTGGGTGGTGGGTGGGGTTTGAATTTTCTCGTCGTCCGCATCCCAACCGTCCTGGCCGCAGTCCGGCCAGGGCTCTCCTGATAATGAGAGATACCTTAACGGACTCAGGATGTCGCCAAAAGGCAAGTGTTGAAAGATGTCTGGGGCCGTAAACTCCATGATCGGCGCCCAACCGGATTCGATTGGTGGGGGCGCGGGAGGTTCGGAGTCCGGCAAGGAGTCCGGTACCTCAGAGTTGCGAGCCTCGTGAGGGACAAAATTAGTGTTCGGCTCTATCGCCGTAGAGGTTGCGGCACCCGAGGCGATTTCTAGCCATCCATCCTTGATCTGCGTGGCCGGCTCCGAATTGAAGATCGGAGCGGGCTCGAGTGCGGCCTCCAAGGTACTGTCCGGTGGCAGAGCTAAATCATGCCCGACGTGACAGTGCGACGCGCTCGGCCGTGGCTCAAATCCGTCGAAGATCAAGTCCCCGCGGATGTCAGCCGTGAAGTCCAAACTTCCAAATCTGACCTGACGTCCCGGGGCGTAACTTTTGATATGCTCTAGATGGCCAAGCGAATTGGCCCGCAGTGCAAAGCCGCCGAATACGAAGATCTGTCCGGGGAGGAAGGTCTCACCCCGGACTGCATCGTTGATGATGATCGAAGAAGCCATCGAGCCTATCGGTGACGGCACAGAGGAACTCTCAATGAAAGCACCAATGTCGGTGTCAAAACCGGCGGATCTCGGGTAGGGGGTCCCGATCTGTGCGTCTAGGCGGATGGTAACAGGAGACGAGGGACACGATGTTTTTACCCAGGTTCGGGCCCTCTTGATGGAGGTAAAACCCTACGTCCTGCTTGATTAATATTGATGATGTGGGTTACAAGAGTAGATCTACCACGAGATCAAGGAGGCTAAACCCTAGAAGCTAGCCTATGGTATGATTGTTGTTCGTCCTATGGACTAAAGCCATCCGGTTTATATAGACACCGAAGAGGGCTAGGGTTACACAGAGTCGGTTACAATGGTAGGAGATCTACATATCCGTATCGCCAAGCTTGCCTTCCACGCCAAGGAAAGTCCCATCCGGACACGGGATGAAGTCTTCAATCTTGTATCTTCATAGTCTTGGAGTCCGGCCGATGATGATAGTTCGGCTATCCGGACACCCCCTAGTCCGGAACTCCCTCAGACGCCGTGGGGTCACACACGCCTGTATTGATGAAAAATCTCGTAATAAGAGGAACACGATCTTTGCTCTGGCAGGATGTGCCAATAAAACCGCCTCGCAGCACGAGTCGAGGTGGGGCAAGAAATGCCGGTTCGTGTTGGACCAGGCCACGATGCAAGAGCACGACGCACGAAGATTGCCAGCAGAACGGATTTATGCTATGTTCCCTACAATGGTGTGTGAAGATCATTTTGCAGATCCGGACACGGTCTACGTGTTCAATAATAACCTTGGAGTATTCGGAAGGAGGAACCCTCCTTGCAATGCAGAAGACAAGACTGCGCGCCGGACTCATCGTCATTGAAGCCTGGTTCAGGTGCTACTGAGGGAGTCCTGGATTGGGGGGTATCCGGACAGCCGGACTATATACATCGTCCGGACTATTGAAGCGTGAAGATACAAGACTCAAGACTTCAGCCCGTGTCCGGATAGGACTCTCCTTTCCGTGGAAGACAAGCTTGGCGATCCGGATATTATATTTCCTTCCATGTAACCGACTCCATGTAAACCCTAGCCCTCTCCAGTGTCTATATAAACCGGAGAGGATGGTCCTTAGAAGGCCGATCACAATTACAATCATACCATCATAGGCTAGCTCTTAGGGTTTAGCCTCTATGATCTCATGGTAGATCTACTCTTGTACTACTCATATCTTCAATATTAATCAAGCAGGAAGTAGGGTTTTACCTCCATCGAGAGGGCCCGAACCTGGGTAAACATTGTGCCCCTTGCTTCCTGTTACGATCAGCCTAAGACGCATAGATCGGGACCCCCTACCCGAGATCCGCCAGTTTTGACACTGACAGTTGGCTCCACGCCGCGTGGCCTCCTAGTCAGGTGAGTTCTCAGGCTGCCACCGGATTCGGTTCTTCCCAATGTATTCATGGGGGAGCCTTAAGTAATTGTGCATATTTGTTCAGGATTATGTGGAGACAGCGGAGCAGATTGACTGTCCGGCCCCGCTGCCAGAAAGCCGAGCTAATGCTCTCCTGACGGAGATGCTGGTCCCAGCGCCCTACAAGGGGCCAGAGAAGAAGGATGATAAGAAGGCCCCGGAGATCCGAAAGGGTCTCTGACGTAAGGTTGCGCCAGAAGCCTCGTCCGAAGACGACGAGGCACACTCCTCCGCCGAAGGGGAAGAAGAAGAAGAGGAGGCCGCCCCATCCAGAAAGGACGAGGGGCCTGAGAGGGCAGACCAGGGGGCTAGGAGAGGCCCCCGATGCAAGGCCGTCATACCCTTGTCGTCCGATGACGACGAGGCAGATTCCTCCCACGGAGGCGGGGGGAAACAAGAAGAAACTCCACCTCCTTGTATTGGGGGGGGGGAGGAGAGGAAGGCCGCCCCGGAGGGGGAGGCTGGGACGTCCAAGAAGGGAAAGGCATCCCTTCCGGACTACTCCGCCACCGCCGCCGATAGCGAGGAGGGGTGGCTGCCCAGGAAGAAGCCCCTAGTGCGATCATAAGTATCCGCACTCTATCGTAATTTTCCTTCATAGTTTTTTTATAACGCTAAACTTGTATGCAGTCCGGCCAGGGTCCATCCCGAGGTGTCGTCTTCGGACGGGTCCTTGAGTGAGTCGGCAATGAACTCACTTCCGACGACCACTACTCCTCGGCCTGCGGATGACACGGAGGTGTTGTCCCAAAGGCTCCTAGAGCGGGGGGAGGTGGATCTGGAGGCGCCCCAAGGCGGCATTCCAAACGTCGGACACGCGGGGTTCAAGATCCCCGCGGATCGTGTTGATGAGAGCCGCAGTAGGCCGGGCTCTCAACCGAACACTGTTCCGGAGCCTTCAATGGTTCCGGACTCAGGCGGGCAGCCCCTCGTTAGGGAGGGAGAGCCGTCTGTGTCGAAGACTTTCATTGCGCCCGAGGCGCCGGATTGTTTGCTAGAAGCGCTTCATGGCGCTTCCATAGATGAAGAGCACCATACTCTTATGAGTGCGGTGATTCAGAAGGTTTCGTCCACCAAGAGCGGACTAACCAAAGCCTGCACCAGCCTCCTGACAGGCTTTAAGGTAAGTAATAAAAATGTGTGAAATTACCACCCGATAGGTAGTAGCCCCTGATACTCTGTTTGGTGTTCGAAAGGAAAAACCAAATGGATGGTCAATTATAATCCTCAGGAGTCTAACAATAAGTTTGAATGTGAATAAGCAGGCTGTGCTGCTTGCCCTGCGGTCCGTACGGCCGAGATTGCTGGACTAAAACAGGACCTGGAGCAGGCGCAGGGAGAGCTCAACCTCACGAGGAGGCAGCTCGAAAAGAACAAAGGTGAGTGATTCCCCGCTCTCATATAATGAAGGATAGATAAAATTGGTTATTCTAATGATGAAGCATCGCGATTTTGTAACAGGGGCCACCAGCGAAGTGGCGTCTCTCAAAAAAGCGTTGTCCGAGGCTGAACACAAGGCGGCCTTGGAATGCAAGGAGCGCGAGAGGCAAGATGCCCGAGTGGGCGAGGTACAACAAGAGCTCCAGGAGCTCGGCAAAAAGTTCAAGTCCGTGGAGCATGAGCTTAAGGCGAAAGAGGCCGAGCTTGCGAAGGCCCTTGCAAGTATAAAAGATGCCAATGCCAAAGCCGAGAAGGCACAACAGGAAATCCAGGAGGCCAAAAAGATAGCGTAGGGTAAGAAATTCTTTATGCAAAGAAAACATGTGGAGGAGGCGTTTCTTTTACTTACCCGAGTCCGGAGCTCTCTAGGGGCATTCGCAGATCTACCACGCAGCATATCAGATGCCACGGAGTTCTACCGTGCTCAGGAGGGGAGCTCAACAGAGAAGTTGTTCTGGTCCTAGTATGCCGGGGCCAAACATCCAATGCCTCTGAGTGACCAACTGAAGTAGTTGGTCGAACTCCACAGGGCGGCCGAAGTGGCTATCAAGGATTTCATAGTCCGGATGTGGCCTGGTGAGCCCCTGCCCACCAGCTACTTCGGCCTGATCAAGCGGATGGTGAATGCTTGTCCGCGACTGGAAGTCATCAAGCGATCCGTTTGCATTGAGGGTGCCCGCCGGGCCTTTGCCCGTGCGAAGGTGCATTGGGGCAAGCTGGATGCGCAGAAGATGGTGAAGGACATGCTGCCGGAGGGCAAGGCGCATCGCTATCCGGAGAAGTATTACGATGGCGTTATAAAGGGCGCTCGCCTCGTGGCCGATGAATGTACCAAGGACATAATTATAGAATGAATTCACTTCTGTCATGTTTGTAATTTAAGGATGAAGTTACTTGCGCTATGTAGCGCTTTTGTTATTTAAAATATTACCTTCTGTGCGGCTATTTATAAAATTCTGAAAGTAGGCCAGTCGTCGGCTTCCGCCCCCATGCAACTAGTACTGGGGTGTTCGTGGAAAACCTGGACCCTCTTTATCCAAATGTTTGGTCCCTTAAGGAGGTGTCCGGCGTAGCGAACAAGGCAATCAGACTATGCGGCTTTATAACCTGCACTTAGCCATAGAAGTCTACAATTTTAAATTTCGGCGTAGCCCCTAGAATCGGGAAGGCTGAATTGGGGCGCTATATACACCTAGATCGGACGAAGCCGAATTATCGCCTAAAGCGGAAAAATCTTTAAGGATTTTAAGACCTCTCGAACAGCGACCAGCTCTCGCCACATCATGCCGGTCATTTTTCGGCTTTCTCTACTGAGGTGCTCGTCCGGAAGAACCGGGACACAATCGTAGTAGTTCTCCCTGCGCTACCTTAGCCGATATAACGGAACGTAAGGCACCAAAACAAGGGAGCCGGGCTATCCCAACTGTAGACCCAAGACATGATTCGGAGCTGATGCATATAATGCTATAAGTTCGGGGTGCCGCACTATTGAAAGTGTTCCAACTTGTCTTGCCGTATTATGGGGTGCCATAATCAGCCCCTGGCAAACTGAACGTACCAAGGTGTACGGATGCAATATCACATAGACATGTGTAAGAAAAAAAATGCTCAAATAAGAATAATAAGCTGACGCTATATATGATCTCCCATTTATGAATAATACGTTTAAGCGTATGTTTACAATGAATGCATTAAGCGGAGATAAATAGGATTATTTGACATACCCTATCTAGGGGCAGGCTACGTACAGATAGATAAAGCAGGTATAACGATCGTAAATAGATTCCACCTGGGTATTTCCTTCTGTGCGCAAAGCCTGTTGCCTCCTTGGTTTTATCTCCTATGTAAGTCCGACAATCCGGCTCTTCTTGAGAGGCTGTACTAAAGCAATATCCTGAAAGGTGAAAGGAAAGGTTATGAAGGTATGTGGCGGTGATACCGCACTGTTGACTGAGCCACTGCTACACCTCCACCTGTGCCCATGGTATTTTAAGTGCGTAATTGTGTACGCGTGGCACGAATGCTTCTTTGATGGGATTTGAGCGGAGGCCGGACTGTTAGTCGTGCTCTTGGCATGCCTGGTGGTCCTGTTTGTTGGAAATATGCCCTAGAGGCAATAATAAATTAGTAATTATTATTATATTTCCTTGTTCATGATAATAATTTATTATCCATGCTATATTTGTATTGATAGGAAACTCAGATACATGTATGGATACATAGACAACACCATGTCCCTAGTAAGCCTCTAGTTGACTAGCTTGTTGATCAATAGATGGTTATGGTTTCCTGACCATGGACATTGGATGTCGTTGATAACGAGATCACATCATTAGGAGAATGATGTGATGGACAAGACCCAATCCTAAGCCTAGCACAAAGATCGTGTAGTTCATATGCTCAAGCTTTTCTAATGTCAAGTATCATTTCCTTATACCATGAGATTGTGCAACTCCCGGATACCGTAGGAATGCTTTGGGTGTGCCAAACGTCACAACGTAACTGGGTGGCTATAAAGGTGCACTACGGGTATCTCCGAAAGTATCTATTGGGTTGGCACGAATCGAGACTGGGATTTGTCACTCCGTGTGACGGAGAGGTAGCTCTGGGCCCACTCGGTAGGACATCATCATAATGTGCACAATGTGATCAAGGAGTTGATCACGGGATGATGTGTTACGGAACGAGTAAAGAGACTTGCCGGTAACGAGATTGAACAAGGTATCGAGCTACCGACGATCGAATCTCGGGCAAGTACTATACCGCTAGACAAAGGGAATTGTATACGGTATTGATTGAATCCTTGACATTGTGGTTCATACGATGAGTTCATCGTGGAACATGTGGGAGCCAACATGGGTATCCATATCCCGCTGTTGGTTATTGACCGGAGAACGTCTCGGTCATGTCTGCATGGTTCCCGAACCCGTAGGGTCTACACACTTACGGTTCGATGACGCTAGGGTTATAGGGAATAGATATACGTGGTTACCGAATGTTGTTCGGAGTCCCGGATGAGATCCCGTACGTCACGAGGAGTTCCGGAATGATCCAGAGGTAAAGATTTATATGTGGGAAGTCCTGTTTTGGTCACCGGAAAAGTTTCGGGTGCTATCGGTAACGTACCGGGACCACCGGGATGGTCCCGGGGGTCCATCAGGTGGGGCCACTGGCCCTAGAGGGCTGCATGGGCCAAGTGTGGGTGGGGACCAGCCCCAGGTGGGCTGGTGTGCCCCCACTAGGGCCCAAGGCACCTAGGGTTTGGGGAGGGGGCGCCTCCACCTTGCTTGGGGGCAAGTTTCCCCCTCTCCCCCCTTGGCCGCACCCTAGATGGGTTTTGGGGCTGCCGCCACCCCTAGGGAGGGAACCCTAGATGGGGGCACAACCCCTCCCCTTTCCCCTATATATACTTGAGGTATTGGGGGCTGCAAACACATGAGTTTCCACCTCTCCCTGGCGCAGCCCTACCTCTCTCTCTCCTCGTCTCTTGCAGTGCTTGGCGAAGCCCTGCTGGAGTGCCACACTCCTCCTCCACCACCACGCCGTCGTGCTGCTTCTGGATGGAGTCTTCCCCAACCTCTCCCTCTCTCCTTGCTGGATCAAGGCACAGGAGACGTCACCGGGCTGCACGTCTGTTGAACGCGGAGGTGCCGTCCGTTCGGCACTAGGATCTTCGGTGATTTGGATCACGACGAGTACGACTCCCTCAACCCCGTTCTCTTGAACGCTTCCGCTTAGCAATCTACAAGGGTATGTAGGTGCACTCTCCTTCCCCTCGTTGCTAGATTACTCCATAGATTGATCTTGGTGATGCGTAGAAATTTTTTGAATTTCTGCTACGTTACCCAATAGTGGCATCATGAGCTAGGTCTATTGCGTAGATTCTATGCACGAGTAGAACACAAAGTAGTTGTGGGTGTTGATTTTCTTCAATATGCTTACCGTTACTAGTCCAATCTTGTTTCGACGATATTGTGGGATGAAGCGGCCCGAACCGACCTTGCACTTACACTTACGTGAGACAGGTTCCACCGACTGACATGCACTTGTTGCATAAGGTGGCTAGCGGGTGCCAGTCTCTCCCACTTTAGTCGGATCGGATTCGATGAAAAGGGTCCTTATGAACGGTAAATAGCAATTGACATATCATGTTGTGGTTTTTGCGTAGGTAAGAAACGTTCTTGCTAGAAACCCATAGCAGCCACGTAAAACATGCAAACAACAATTAGAGGACATCTAACTTGTTTTTGCAGGGTATGCTATGTGATGTGATATGGCCAAAAAGAATGTGATGAATGATATGTCATGTATGAGATTCATCATGTTCTTGTAATAGGAATCACGACTTGCATGTCGATGAGTAAACCAACAGGAGCCATAGGAGTTGTCTTTATTTATTGTATGACCTGCGTGTCACTGAACAATACCATGTAATTACTTTACTTCATTGCTAAACTGTTAGCCATAGTAGTAGAAGTAATAGTTGGCGAGACAACTTCATGGAGACACGATGATGGAGATCATGGTGTCATGCCGGTGACGATGTTGATCATGGAGCCCCGAAGATGGAGATCAAAAGGAGCAAAATGATATTGGCCATAGCATGTCACTATTTGATTGTATGTGATATTTATCATGTTTATGCATCTTATTTGCTTAGAACGACGGTAGTAAATAAGATGATACCTCATTAAAATTTCAAGAAAGTGTTCCCCCTAACCGTGCACTGTTGTGAAAGTTCGTTGTTTCGAAGCACCACGTGATGATCGGGTGTGATAGATTCTAACGTTCACATACAACGGGTGTAAGCCAGATTTACACACGCGAACACTTTGGTTGACTTGACGAGCCTAGCATGTACAGACATGGCCTCGGAACACAAGAGACCGAAAGGTCGAGCATGAGTCGTATACTAGATACGATCAACATGAATATGTTCACCGATGATGACTAGCCCGTCTCACGTGATGATCAGACACAGCCTAGTTGACTCGGATCATGTAATCACTTAGATGACTAGAGGGATGTCTGTCTGAGAGGGAGTTCATAAGATGAACTTAACTATCCTGAACATAGTCAAAAGGTCTTTGCAAATTATGTCATAGCTCGCGTTTTAGTTCTACTGTTTTAGATATGTTCCTAGAGAAAATTTATTTGAAAGTTGATAGTAGCAATTATGCGGACTGGGTCCGAAAACTGAGGATTGTCCTCATTGCTGCGTAGAAGGCTTATGTCCTTAATGCACCACTCGGTGTGCTGAACCTCGAACGTCGTTTGTGGATGTTGCGAACATCTGACACACACGTTTTGATGACTACGTGATAGTTCAGTGGGTAATGTTAAATGGTTTAGAAATGAGGCACCGAAGACATTTAGAAACGTCGCGGAACATATGAGATGTTCCAAGAGCTGAAATTGGGATTTCAGGCTCGTGCCCATGTCAAGAGGTATGAGACCTCCGACAAGTTTCTTAACCTGCAAACTAAGGGAAAAAAACCCAACCGTTGAGCTTGTACCCAGATTGTCTGGGTACAATAATCACTTGAATCGAGTGGGAGTTAATCTTCCAGATGAGATAGTGATGTTTGTCCAAAGACATTGCCACCAAGCTACCAGAGCTTCGTGATGAACTATAACATAACAGGGATAGATATGATGATCCTTGAGATATGCGCGATGTTCGACACCGCGAAAGTAGAAATCAAGTAGGAGCATCAATTGTTGATGGTTAGTAAAACCATTAGTTTCAAGAAGGGCAAGGGCAAGAAGGGATACTTCATAAAACGGCAAAACAGTTGCTGCTCTAGTGAAGAAACCCAAGGTTGAAACCAAACCCGAGACTAAGTGTTTCTGTAATGAGGGAACGGTCACTGAAGCAGAACTACCCTAGATACTTGGTAGATGAGAAGGCTGGCAAGGTTGACAGAAGTATATTGGATATACATTGAATTAAATGTGTACTTTACTAGTACTCCTAGTAGCACCAGGGTATTAAGATACCGGTTCGGTTGCTAAGTGTTAGTAACTCGAAATAAAAGAGCTACGGAATAAACGGAGACTAGCTAAAGGTGAGATGACGATGTGTGTTGGAAGTGTTTCCAAGGTTGATGTGATCAAGCATCGCCTGCTCCCTCTACCATCTAGATTGGTGTTAAACCTAAATAATTGTTATTTGGTGTTTGCGTTGAGCATAGACATGATTGGGTTATGTCTATCACAATACGGTTATTCATTCAAGAAGAATAATGGTTACTCTGTTTATTTGAATAATACCTTCAATGGTCTTGCACCTAAAATGAATGTTTATTGAATCTCGATCGTAGTGATACACATGTTCATGCCAAAAGATATAAGATAGTAATGATAGTACCACTTACTTGTGGCACTGCCATGTAAGTCATATTGGTATAAAACGCATGAAGAAGCTCCATGTTGATGGATCTTTGGACTCACTCGTTTTTGAAAAGTTTGAGACATGTGAACCATGTCTATTGGTGTATACGCATGAAGAAAGTCCATGCAGATGGATCGTTTGGACTCACTTGATTTTGAATCACTTGAGACATGCAAATCATACCACATGGGCAAGATGACCGAAAAGCCTCGTTTTCAGTAAGATGGAACAAAAGAGCAACTTGTTGGAAGTAATACATTTTGATGTGTGCTGTCCAATGAGTGCCGAGGCACGCAGTGGATATCGTTATGTTCTTACTTCACAGATGATTTGAGTAGATGTTGAGTATATTTACTTGATGAAATACAAGTCTGAATTATTGAAAGGTTCAAGTAATTTCAGAGTGAAGTTGAAGATCGTCGTGACAAGAGGATAAAATGTCTATGATATGATCATAAAGATGAATATCTGAGTTACGTGTTTGGTACACAATTAAGACATTGTGGAAATTGTTTCACAACTAATACCGCTTGGAACACCATAGTGTGATGGTGTGTCCGAACATCATAGCTGCACCCTGTTGGATATGGTGCATACCATGATGTCTCTTATCGAATTACCACTATCGTTCATGGGTTAGGCATTAGAGACAACCACATTCACTTTAAATAGGGCACGACGTAATTCTGTTGAGATGACACCGTATGAACTATGGTTTAGAGAAACCAAAGCTGTCGTTTCTTGAAAGTTTGGGGCTGCGACGCTTATGTGAAAAAATTTCATCCTGATAAGCTCGAACCCAAAGCGGATAAATGCATCTTCATAGGACACCCAAAACAGTTGGGTATACCTCCTATTTCAGATCCGGAAGCAAAAGTGATTGTTTCCAGAAACGGGTCCTTTCTCGGGGAAAGGTTTCTCTCGAAAGAATTGAGTGGGAGGATGGTGGAGACTTGATGAGGTTGTTGAACCATCACTTCAACTAGTGTGTAGCAGGGCACATGAAGTTGTTCCTGTGGCACCTACACCAATTGAAGTGGAAGCTGATGATAGTGATCATGAAACTTCCGACCAAGTCACTACCGAACCTCGTAGGTCGACAAGGACGCGTACTGCTTCGGAGTGGTACGGTAATCCTGTCTTGGAGGTCATGTTGCTAGACAACAATGAACCTACGAGCTATGGAGAAGCGATGGTGGGCCCGGATTCCGAGAAATGGCTAGAGGCCATAAAATCCGAGAGAGGATCCATGTATGAAAACAAAGTATGGACTTTGGAAGAACTACTTGATGGTCGTAAGGCTGTTGGGTACAGATGGATTTTAAAAGGAAGACGGACAATGATGATAAGTATCACCTTTAAGAAAGCTCGACTTGTCGTTAAGATGTTTTCCGACAAGTTCAAGGAGTTGACTATGATGAGACTTTCTCACTCGTAGCGATGCTAAGAGTCTGTTGGAATTATATTAGCAATTACTGCATGATTTATGAAATCTTGCAGATAGGATGTCAAAAACCATTGTTTCCTCGATGTTATTCTTGAGGAAAGGTTGTATGTGATACAACTAGAAGGTTTTGTCAATCCTAAAAGATGCTAACAAGTGTGCAAAGCTCCAACAATCCTTCTAAGGACTGGAGTAAGCATCTCGGAGTTGGAATATACGCTTTGATGAGATGTTCAAAGATTTTGGGTTTATACAAAGTTTATGAGAAACTTGTATTTTCAAAGAAGTGAGTGGGAGCACTATAGCATTTCTGATGAGTATATGTTGTTGACATATTGTTGATCGGAAATGATGTAGAATTTCTGGAAAGCATATAGGGTTATTTGAAAGGTGTTTTTCAATGGAAAACCTGGATTAAGCTACTTGAACATTGAGCATCAAGATCTATAAGGATAGATCAAAACGCTTAATAGTACATTTTAATGAATACATACCGTGATAAGATTTTTAAGGGGTTCAAAATAGATCAGCAAAGAAGGAGTTCTTGGCTGTGTTATATGGTGTGAGTATTGAGTAAGACTCAAGACATGACCACGGCAGAAGAGAGAGAAAGGACGAAGGTTGTCCCCTATGCTTCAGATGTAGGCTCTATAGTATGCTATGTACCGCACCGGAAGTGTGCCTTGCCATGAGTCAGTCAAGGAGTACAAGGGTGATCCAGGAATGGATCACAGGACAGCGGTCAAACTTATCCTTAGTAACTAGTAGACTAAGGAATTTTCTCGATTATGGAGGTGGTAAAAGAGTTCGTCATAAAGGGTTACACCGATGCAAGCTTTGACACTAATCCGGATTATTTTGAGTTGTAAACCGGATTCGTATAGTAGAACAGTTATTTCGAACAGCTCCAAATAGAGCATGGTAGTTGCATCTAGGAGATGACATAGAGATTTGCAAAGCACACACGGGTCTGAAAGGTTCAGATCCGTTGACTAATAACCTCTCTCACAAGCATAACATGATCAAACCCAGAACTCATTGAGTGTTAATCACATAGTGATGTGAACTAGATTATTGATTCTAGTAAACTCTTTGGATGTTGGTCACATGGCGATATGACCTATGAGTGTTAATCACATGGCGATGTGAACTAGATTATTGACTCTAGTGCAAGTGGGAGACTGTTGGAAATATGCCCTAGAGGCAATAATAAATTAGTTATTATTATTATATTTCCTTGTTCATGATAATCATTTATTATCCATGCTATAATTGTATTGATAGGAAACTCATATACATGTGTGGATACATAGACACCACCATGTCCCTAGTAAGCCTCTAGTTGACTAGCTCGTTGATCAATAGATGGTTATGGTTTCCTGACCATGCACATTGGATGTTGTTGATAACGGGATCACATCATTAGGAGAATGATGTGATGGACAAGACCCAATCCTAAGCCTAGCACAAAGATCGTGTAGTTCGTATGCTAAAGCTTTTCTAGTGTCAAGTATCATTTCCTTAGACCATGAGATTGTGCAACTCCAGGATACCATAGGAATGCTTTGGGTGTGCCAAACGTCACAACGTAACTTGGTGGCTATAAAGGTGCACTACGGGTATCTCCGAAAGTATCTGTTGGGTTGGCACGAATCGAGACTGGGATTTGTCACTCCGTGTGACGGCGAGGTATCTCTGGGCCCACTCAGTAGGACATCATCATAATGTGCACAATGTGATCAAGGAGTTGATCACGGGATGATGTGTTACGGAACGAGTAAAGAGACTTGCCGGTAACGAGATTGAACAAGGTATCGGGATACAGACGATTGAATCTCGGGCAAGTACTATACCGGTAGACAAAGGGAATTGTATAAGGGATTGATTGAATCCTTGACATCGTGGTTCATCCGATGAGATCATCGTGGAACATGTGGGAGCCAACATGGGTATCCAGATCCCGCTGTTGGTTATTGACCGGAGAATGTCTCGGTCATGTATGCATGGTTCCCGAACCCGTAGGGTCTACACACTTAAGGTTCGATGATGCTAGGGTTATAGGGAATAGATATACGTGGTTAACGAATGTTGTTCGGAGTCCTGGATGAGATCCCGGACGTCACGAGTAGTTCAGGAATGATCCGGAGGTAAAGATTTATATATGGGAAGTCCTGTTTTGGTCACCGGAAAAGTTTCGGGTGCTATCGGTAACGTATCGGGACCACCGGGAGGGTCCCGGGGGTCCACCAGGTGGGGCCACCGGGCCCAGAGGGGGGACCAGCCCCAGGTGGGCTGGTACGCCCCCCACCAGGGCCCAAGGCGCCTAGGGTTTGGGGAGGGGGCGCCTCCACCTTGCTTGGGGGGCAAGTTTCCCCCTCTCCCCCCTTGGCCGCACCCTAGATGGGTTTTGGGGCTGCCACTACCCCTAGGGAGGGAACCATAGATGG
The DNA here is from genome assembly GCF_002162155.2 of Triticum dicoccoides. Taxonomy (NCBI): domain Eukaryota; kingdom Viridiplantae; phylum Streptophyta; class Magnoliopsida; order Poales; family Poaceae; genus Triticum; species Triticum dicoccoides. The sequence goes on from NC_041381.1 coordinate 663,103,274, forward strand.
GGGTGCAGCCCCTCCCCTTCCCCTATATATACTTGAGGTATTGGGGGCTACAAACACATGAGTGTCCGCCTCTCCCTGGCGCAACCCTACCTCTCTCTCTCCTCGTCTATTGCAGTGCTTGGCGAAGCCCTGCTGGAGTGCCACGCTCCTCCACCACCACCATGTCGTCGTGCTGCCGCTGGACGGAGTCATCCCCAACCTCTCCGTCTCTCCTTTCTTGATCAAGGCACGGGAGACGTCACCGGGCTGCACATGTGTTGAACGCGGAGGTGCCGTCCGTTCGGCACTAGGATCTTCGGTGATTTGGATCACGACGAGTACGACTCCCTCAACCCCGTTCTCTTGAACGCTTCCTTTTAGCGATCTACAAGGGTATGTAGATGCACTCTCCTTCCCCTCATTGCTAGATTACTCCATAGATTGATCTTGGTGATGCGTAGAATTTTTTTGAATTTCTGCTACGTTACCCAACACTGTTGCGGGGTGCTCTGAACTCGCTTGAAGGTGCTTGAGGTTGTCGTCGCCGGATTGGTGGTTTGCCGAAGGAGGCCGCTTTGTACTTCTGCCGCGAGGGCTGCAGTATGCTCTTCTGTACGAAGAGAGTGGTCCATGTTTCCGTTGACTGCTATGACCCCGCGTGGGCCCAGCATCTTGAGCTTGAGGTATGCATAGTGTGGTACCACATTGAATCTAGCGAATGCAGTTCTCCCGAGCAGTGCGTGGTAACCACTACGGAAAGGGACGATATCAAAGATTAAGTCCTCGCTTCGGAAGTTGTCCGGAGATTCGAAGACCACTTCCAATGTTATAGAGCCTGTACAACGGGCCTCTACTCCAGGAATTACACCTTTAAAGGTGGTTTTGGTGGGCTTGATCCTTGAAGGAGCGATGCCCATTTTGCGCACTGTGTCCTGGTAAAGCAGGTTCAGGCTGCTGCCGCCGTCCATATGGACTCGCGTGAGGTGGAATCCGTCGATGATTGGGTCTAAGACCAATGCGGCCGAGCCGCTGTGACGGATGCTAGTAGGATGATCCCTACGATCAAAGGTGATCGGACAAGCTGACCATGGGTTGAATTTGGGGACGACTAGCTCCATCACGTAGACGTCCCGTAGGGCTCACTTCCATTTCCGCTTGGGGATGTGAGTGGCATAGATCATGTTGACCGTTTTCACTTGAGGGGGGGGGGATTTCTTCTGTCCCCCCGTGTTTGGACGCCGGGGCTCCTCGTCATTGTCGCTGTGCAGCCCCTTGTCCTTGTTTTCGGCGTTTATTTTGCTGGCCTGTTTAAATACCCAGTAGTCTCTATTGGTGTGGTTGGCTGGCTTGTCCGGGGTGCCATGAATTTGGCACGAGTGCTCCAGTATACGGTCTAGACTGGACGGTCCCTGATTTTTTCTTTTGAATGGCTTCTTGCACTGACCGGATTTAGATCCGCTGAATCCGGCATTGACTGCCATGTCTTCGGTGTTGTCGCCATTGTTCCGTCGCTTGTGTCTGTTGTGCCATAGCTTGCCATTATTGTCACGGACATCTAACGTGCCAGAATGTGGCGTAGTGCTGCTGCGAGCCAACCAGCTGTCCTCGCCCGCGCAAAAGAGGGTCATTAGTGTCGTGAGAGCTGCCATGGACTTGGGTTTCTCCTAGCCGAGGTGTCGGGCGAGCCACTCGTCGCGGATATTGTGCTTGAAGGCCGCCAGGGCTTCGGCGTCCGGACAGTCAACTATTTGGTTCTTTTTAGTTAGGAACCGGGTCCAGAATTTCCTGGCTGATTCTCCAGGCTGTTGATTGATGTGCCTCAAGTCATCGGTGTCCGGAGGTCGCACATATGTGCCTTGGAAGTTGTCAAGGAATGCATCTTCTAGGTTTTCCCAACTGCCAATGGAATTTGCTGGCAGGTTGTTAAGTCAGTGTCGGGCGGGTCCTTTGAGCTTAAGGGGAAGATACTTGATGGCATGTAGATCATCTCCGCGGGCCATGTGGATGTGGAGAAGGAAGTCTTCAATCCATACCGCGGGGTCTATTGTGCGATCGTATGATTCGATGTTTACGGGTTTGAACCCTTCTGGGAATTCATGATCCATCACTTCATCAGTGAAGCATAGGGGGTGTGCGGCGACTCTGTGCCGGGCTATGTCACGACACAGTCAGGCCAAATCTGGATGGTTGTGTCCGGGCCGGCCAGATTTACTGTTAGTGTATCCGGTATGACGGTCATCGTCATGTGCTGCAGCGTGCCCCCGTGATCCGTAGATTGATCTTGGTTGTCCTGCGGTGCTATCCAATCTATCACGCAGGTCCTGAGTATTGCCCCGGGCTGTAAACTGGCGCGGGCGTGCAGGCTGGTATTCGGGCTGATATGCCGTTTTATCCCGACCTCGAGGCGGCCTATCAGCCGTGTGGCGCTCGAGTCCATATTCCTCAGCTGCCAGGACTTCTGTCCATCTGTCTGTGAGCAGATCTTGATCAGCTTGAAGCTGCTGCTGCTTCTTCTTCAGGCTCCTCATAGTGGCAATAAGCCAGCGCTTGAAGCGCTCCTGCTCCGCGGGGTCCTCAGGCACGCCGAACTCGTCGTCGCTGAGGCTAATCTCGTCTTCGGAGGGGGGCATGTAGTTGTCCTCCTCCGGATACCCGTCCGTCGCCTGTTCATCTGGGCTGTCCTGCCCATCCTCCTGCTCGGCCTGCTCGAAGGCGGGCTGATCGGGGTTGTATTCATCTTCGGCACCGTCCGGATTGTTTTCGTCTTCGGTGCCGGTATTGCCTGGGCGGGATTTGGAGCGGCGCTGGTGATGCCCATGTTTTGCTTTCTTCTTGGAGGGGTTATCCTCCATTGCCTCATCGCCATTTGTTTCTTTCGGAGTGTCCGCCATATATATATATATATCGTATGAAGAGGTGGCTGTCCACCGCCCTGTGGGCGGTGGCTCCTGTGTGTCTCCTGCATCGTTGTCCATACCGTCGATGTCTTCGGAGTCGAAGTCAAGCACGTCGGTTAAATCATCGACCGTGGCAATGAAGTGGGTGGTGGGTGGGCAGCGAATTCCTTCATCGCCTGCTTCCCACTAAAGCCGGACATAGTTCGGCCCAGAGCCTCCTGACAAAGAGAGAGACTTTAATGAGTTCAGCATGTCGCCAAAGGGCGAGTGCTGAAAGATGTCCGCAGTGGTAAACTCCATTACCGAAGCCCAACCTGGCTTGGCTGGCTCGAGGGTGTGCGTGCGGACCGGAACCAACAACCGGATACGAGTTCGGGGGCCCGGGGTTACATGCCTCCATAGAGGTGAGACCAGTGTTCGGCTCCACCGTCGACGAGTATGCGGCTTGTGGGGCGGGGTCCACCCCTCCGTCCTTGGGCAACGCAACCTGTTCCGGATTTAGATCCGGGGTTACTGCAGGGATGATGTCCCGAGCATTGTGCGACAGCAGGTCTAGGCTGTGCTCGTCGTGACTGTCCGGCGCTCCTGGCACAGGCCCGAATCCGTCGAAGATCTAGTCTCCGCGAATGTCCTCCGTGTAGTTCAAGTTTCCGAACCTGATCTGGTGGCCAGGGGCGTAGCTGTCGATCTGCTCCAGTTGACCAAGCGAATTGGTCCACAGTGCGAAGCGCCAAACACAAAGATCTGTCTGGGGAGAAAAGTCTCGCCCTGGACCGTGTTGTTGGCGATTGAAGACGCCATCAAGCCTCGAAGCGACGACACAGAGGAACTCTCAATGAAAGCACCAATGTCGGTGTCAAAACCGGCGGATCTCGCGTAGGGGGTCCCGATCTGTGCGTCTTAGGCTGATGATAACAGGAAGCAAGGGACACAATGTTTACCCAGGTTCGCGCCCTCTCGACGGAGGTAAAACCCTACTTCCTGCTTGATTAATATTGAAGATATGAGTAGTACAAGAGTAGATCTACCACGAGATCATAGAGGCTAAACCCTAAGAGCTAGGCTATGATGGTATGATTGTAATTGTGATCGGCCTTCTAAGGACCATCCTCTCCGGTTTATATAGACACGGAGAGGGCTAGGGTTTACATGGAGTCGGTTACAAGGAAGGAAATATAATATCCGGATCGCGAAGCTTGCCTTCCACGCAAAGGAGAGTCCCATCCGGACACGGGCCAAAGTCTTGAGTCTTGTATCTTCACGCTTCAATAGTCCGGACGATGTATATAGTCCGGTAGTCCGGATACCCCCTAATCCAGGACTCCCTCACCCCCTCTAGATGGGATCTAGAGGGGCCGGCCCCTCTCTCCTTCACCCTATAAATCGAAGGGGGTGGGAGGGCTGCAACACCCTTTCTTTTGGCGCGGCCCCTCCCTCCTCCAACTCTTCCTCCTCCTCCGTAGTGCTTGGCGAAGCCCTCCAGGAATACCACGAGCTCCACCACCACCATGTCGTCGTGCCGTTGGAGTTCTCCCTCAACTTCTCCTCTCCCCTTGCTGGATCAAGAAGGAGGAGACGTCCCCGGGCTGTACGTGTGTTGAACGTGGAGGCGCCGTCCGTTCGGCACTAGATCGGATCTTCCGCGATTTGAATCGCCGTGAGTACGACTCCATCAACCGCGTTCTTGTAACGCTTCCGCTTAGCGATCTTCAAAGGTATGAAGATGCTCATCCTCTCCCTCTCATGTTGCTAGAATCTCCAGAGATTGATCTTGGTGATGCATAGAAAATTTTGAATTATTGCTACATTCCCCAACACTAACTCACATACCTTGGCTGCAACATGATCAACAAAGACATTATATGCCTCATCACTGGATACCTCAGGTAGTGGGTGTTTCATTGCTATCGTCTTCACGAAGTCTGCAACTGTATAAGTATATTCTGGCACATGGCTTTTATCTAGCTCTTCTACTTTTTCTTCGTTACTTCTCATCATCTTGATATCTTCAACCGGGTTAGGTTTCGATTTACCTACAAACTTGACTAAGATTAAAGTTTGGCTCTCTGCAATTTTAGCCACTTGTGCTTCCATACTCTTGGTTCTTCCATCAGGAATTTGCACATCATTTGTTAGACCAACAATCTGACTGGTTAACTGACCAAGTAAGTTATCATAATTCTTGGGAATATTTTTGAATGTATCATTCTGCTTATCTTGACTAGCTATAAATTTTTTTAGAGCATTTCTATTGCTACTGCTAGCTCCATTAAAATTGTTAGGTTCTCCACTATTATGAGGATAAGGTAATCTTGGAGCATACCCAATATTTTCCTGTTGGGATCATAGCTATCACGAGCAATGAAATTCACATCATTAACATGTTCATCAGTGATGGCATTCATGTTTACCTCTTATTTACCTTTCATGACGGGATGAGTTCATTAAGTTTAGCGGGCAACTCCGTACTCTTTTCTTCAACTACATTGACTCTCTTGGTGGTAGTTCTTTCAACATGCCATCAGGCATGGTTCTCTTGCATATCATCAAGCAACTTTTTGACATCATCTATGGGCTTACCCATGATAGTTTCTCCCACACCTATATCAAGCATAGTTTCTGACATAGGATTTAAACCATTATAAAACATATCAAGGATTAACCATTCTTCCATTCCATGGTTAGGAAAATTCCTTACAGCTTCCTTCATGCGATCCCACGCAAGTGCTAGTAGCTCACGATCTTACTGCTTAAAACTTGTTATCTCCGAACGAAGTTGCATAATTTTTGCAGGTGGGCTAAAATTAGATAAACAATTGTTGCAAAAATCACCCCAAAAATTTATATTACCTGTAGGTAAAGATAGAAGTCATTCTTGTGCTTTTCCTCTCAAGGAGAAAGGAAAATATGCAACTTCAAAGCGTCAGGTTCATAATTTCTTATGCGTGTCATGTTGCACAATTCAGTAAAATTATGCAAGTGCATACCGGCATCTTCAGAAGCAGAGTTTCCAAATTGGTCATGTTGAACCATAGAGACTAGGTTCGGTTTTATCTCATACTCAGCGATAGCAACATCAGTTTATGTTATAGGTTCACACATGAAGTTATTGCTGGGAGTAGCCAAACTTTCAAGATTATTCGTGATGGTAATATTTTTGGGGTTTCAACTGCCAAGACCTGCAACAAAAATAAAAACTAAAAACTAAAACTAAACTTTAACAAAAACTCTAAACACGAAGGCTAGACACACAAAGCTTCCCCGGAAACGGCGCCAGAAAAAGGTTTGTTTACTTCCTTTGATGATCCGGAAATGGAGCAAAAAAGATTCTTCCCTTTTTTCACAAAGGTGACCTTGAGTTATCGAACCCATAGGAGGATTATTCCCTTTAAGCTAGGGTCTTTTACAAGCTTTTGTTAGAGAAACAATTATAGCTTTTGACTGGATTACAATCAAACAACTGAAGGAGAACACTTATTAAATAGGCATGGGTATGAGGTCTTAATTCTTACAACCATTTGTTTGTGTAGAGACCAGATATGATCTTAATTTGTGTGCTGGAAGTCACCCATCAAGATGTGCTTGTTATGAACTGAAGTGGGGGATGTGTCCAAATTACATTTCGATCGGCACACATCCTGCATCAAGAGTCAGTTGTCCAACCGAAGGCCCTATCTGTCTCGCGGGGTTACCGCAATAATTAAGATTGCAATCATTCGACAACAATGTTGGGCTTTTAATGACTACACCTCTTGAATCCCCACAGATAGGATCCGTGTTATCGTACTAAACCTTTCTGTCACTGGTGTTCACAATAACACTTCACGGTCTCCATTCCCTTAACCTCTTCGTGGCTCACTCTTCGTGATCCTAGATGCCTGCAGGCATCAAGAACGCGAATGAGACAAGAGACATCTACGGAACAATTTTATTTCACACATACAGGATGTTAATTCAAAGCACTTCCATTGCCCTCCAATAAATACAGCGGGTTCCAAGGCTCTTGTCTCAACCCATACCTTACCGAACTACTCACATGTGGAGATCAGATCACACGAAGAACTCATCATGAAGGTAGATTGATTGATAATATTTCTTACAATGAATTTCGTGTGTGATACATGATTACAAGTATGACTAGAGGAGGAAGAAGTATGGCGGAGATGCAGATGGTGGCTATGGAGATGGGAAATGGCAGCAGCTAGGGTTGATGAAGATGAAGATGACTTTTTCTGTTCTATGGCTCCTCTCTCGGTTGTTCTTTTAACATTTCTTCCTCAACCCCTTTATAAAGTTTGTTTAGGTGGACTAGAGATATTAGTTTCCACGCCATATGATCGCTCATGCGAGCAGGCACAGTCGCATGATGAACTGTCTTTTGTTCTATTTTGTCTGGTGCACCTCCTCGTGATTTCTTCTATATCCTCCTTTACCCCTTTCCTTGTTATCACTTTTCATCCATATTTATCCCATTTACTAAAATAAATAAATAAAGAGAGTGTAGCGACCGAGAATATATAACCAAAGGGGGGTGAATGGTAGATTCAAAATTTCTTCCGAAAGTACCGAACCCAATCACAATAGTGGAATAAGTTCGGTAGATCAAGTACAAAACGATGAGAGCAGATCTAAGCAATTATTTCAAGGAAACATTCTATAACTGTCCGAGTATAATAGCTCACTATTTTGACAATCACTGTGGTAATGTTGTATGCTAATAGATGGAACAACATGTGAGAGCAAAAGAAATGACCTAGAATGCTTGCGAGTGAAAGAGATGCGAATGACAACTGACGAGCAGACAAAGATGCAAGCAAGATAAACTAAACACAATACCGATGAGAGCAACTATTGTGAGATGTTACTAAGAATATAACTCGGTTGAATGACAAAGTAACACCGCAAAACAAGGAGACACACATACAAACATACACCCTTCAGAACAACCAACTTAAACATACTCCCTCCGTCCCAAACTAAGTGACTCAACTTTGTAGTAACTTTACTACAAAGTTAGTACAAAGTTGAGTCACTTATTTTGGGACAGAGGAAGTACGAAACAACATAGATGATATAGACGAGAAATAGAAGACATAATATAATAGATTGGAGATATCTATCGATTCAAAGCACTGATTGTAAACTACTGAAGGAAATGTAGTAGAGTAGAATGAAATGGTGGTGCTTGATGGTGACATATGAATTTGCTTGACTAGTTCGCCCTTCTGCTAAAGGACTACGTCTGGTTGGAGGGACTTGTGATTGAACATAGGAGCAAACCTCTCTCCTTCCTATTCTCCTTCAACTCGAAGCTGATCAGACTTCGGTTGATTCACTTGTGGTAGATACTTGTCGGCGATCTCCAAACCTTCGACAGACTTCTTCGTGAATCACAATTACTCTTGGTTGCTAAAGACTTTTCTTGGTGAAGACAATTACTCTTTGTCACTCAAGCCGACACCTATCCATCTATAGAGTGTGCAACTCTCAAGAGTAATAGGTAGAATAACTCTAACTCAGATCTACAAAGATGCTCAACCACTTTCTAAGTTTTGGCTCTTGGTTTTATATTGGTGGATCCTAAACTCAAATCTCTCATGGGGGGATGCTCAATAAATCTTCTTAGATATCTTAAGCGGAGCAGCCAATGATCAACGTTGGAGTAGTGTGGCTATTTAAATTGGACATGTGGATCAGCCAATGACCGACATTTCCAACGGTTGGATTTTGAGCACAATAGTAACATTTCTTGCAGAGCAAGAAATGCTAACTCCTTGGTCCAAAAGATATCTCCTACAGCTTTGAAGAACAACATCTTCTGCAACAGGTAATCATTCAGATCACAAAGAGATTTCTCTTAGTCTTTCATAGGTTTCGGCTAAGCGTCACAATGGACATAAGCTTCGAGAACCTATAACCATCTTAATAGTACGGAGGCCCTATGACTCAAATAAGAGAAATAAGAACAACGAAAGGAATGCTACATCTTTACTTTGCTTCCATCTTCTCGACTGCGGTCCTTTTTGCTCAGACGAACGGAATGAATATTACTTGACGTCAGAAAACAATTAAGAGGTCAATTCCTTTGATACAATCTTCTCCCTTTTCACATCTTCTTGAGATGTAGCTCATCCTTCTCTGCTACATAGATAATATTTGGTGAAGTTCTTCGAACTTCACACCGAGTATAAGATTCTCCTCGGGCTTGTATGGACTATTTTCTCTGTGTGCATTAGCAAACAAATTAGTACATACATGTTTCTAACAACAATCTCTAAAGCACAAGGGGGCAAACCATTGCACCAGCAGAGAGGATTTGGGAATCCTATGCATTCATTAGTTTATTAGTGGGCAAATATATTGGTTTAATGAAACATATCTGTTAAAACTAACGGTAAAGGAGTGTAAAAATATCACTCATCAAGCATTCCTTGAAGATCATTGCAGGATCGGGAACCGACAAGTTCATACTCAGCTCCAAGATGTTCTTATTGAGCATCACTGTCCGCTTCATAGCGCTTCCTAGTTGTTCTTTCACATGTTATTTGCTACATTTGGACCATTCGGTGTGTTTAAATTTTAATAATTCTGTTTGTAAACTTTGAATTTGGTTTGTAAACTATATTCGTGATTTTCTTGAACATTCATATTTATGTTTAGCTTCTATATGAGTGCTAATACATAGTTGCAACGTATACTAGAAGTGCATATGTTTATAAAAAACAAAAATTTACTCCGTTATATTTAGTGGATCAGTTAGGTCCAGCCAAAAGTTAGTGGAGTAAATATACTTCATTAAGATTATCTCCAATAGATGATGTATATTTAGAGATGTAAAAGTAGGTGTTGTACCAAAAAGTGGCTTTTACATCTCCAAAAAAGAGCGAACTTCAATAGATGATGTATATTTGGTGATGTAAAACTACTACTCCAATAGATGATGCATATGTGAAGATGTAAACAACCGACGACCACCTGACAGGCTACAGCCGCACTACACCTTCGGCATTGGTATAATTGCGGTTCTTCTCTTGACAATGAAGCCCTCGTCGTCTATTTCGAGATTGTCATCATCAAATTGAGTATCATATTATTGTGATGCATACTCTTGAGATAAATAATCTTCATTTGCCACATTTGTCACGCGCATGAATGCCTCATCATGAAGACTACAAATGTGCATACACAGAACCTCACAATCTATTCGTATCAAAAATGAAAAGAGGGAACAAAAACAAAAAGAATTTTATTTACCTTTGAGACATTTCGTCGAGCATGTTGGAGGCGGTGGCCGTGGGCGTGGGCATGTCTTCTTTCATGGCTGACAGTGGGGCATGCGATGGTGGAGGAGGAAGTCCATGGCCGGCAGCAGTTGCCACGACAGTCGGAGGCAGCAAGTTGACCGAAGAAGCCGTGACCGCCTTCATCTTCTTGGCTGCTCGATTAAGATTTGTCGCGAGGTTGTGCCCTGCCGTCCGCTTCATGCCTCCACCGTAGGTTTTGCCCACCGATTGTTTCTTCGCCTACGGCGCACCTGTTAAGGTGGCGGCAACCGGCTGGGGTGGAGCAAAGCTGGGGCATCAGGATGGGGGCGGTGGCATGGCAACAAGATCCGGGTCGACGATGGTAGTTGCGCCGGTGGCGGCCATGGCGAGGTGGGTCAGACTGGCGGTAGTGGGGTCATCGTAGCTGGCCATGTGGCCCTGCGATGGGCGGCGCACAGTAGGCGGGCAGGTGGGTGGAACTGAAATGAAGTGGCGGTTGGCGTTCGCACACGGGTGGTTGTTTTGCATCACCTGGGAGGTGGAGATGCAAATTTCCATCTCCAACTGTTGTATTTTACATTACTTGGAGGAGGTGATGTATTTTTACATCTACATCATCTTTTAGGTCTCAGAGATGTAAAAAGCGGTTATTTGTACATCTACATCATCTATTGGAGATGCTCTAAGCTTTGCTCGACTGAATCCTCCTCTATTTTATAGGGGAACGGTTAGAGTTGGTCTTGCCCATACACGGATACTATAATCAAAGTTTCATAGTGAATAAAGCAAGTTTTGTTACAATAAGTTTCTCCTATATCTAGGAAAGCATGCTGAGTATACAAGTTCAATAAAATTGAGAATCAGTTTATAGCATCTTGTACCATTTTTTATCATTACATGAACCTCCTCGTATATCTATCTAGATTACATTATTAACCACATTTTGCTGACCGGATTCTGATATTCCTATCTTGTCATGAGATACTTTGGAGGATTTTACCCACTCGACCATGAAGGTGATATAAAATTTGGGAGAAGATGAGCTCAAGAACGAGCTCAATTATTCCAAGCACAAGGATATTAACCACTTGACTTTCAAGCTAACACACAATATGTAGACAAGCAAGCTGAAAAACAAACTCAATCAGTCCAAGCCCCATTCTCATCACCTGTAGTGACATGTCTAAGGAAAGAGTGCTTAGTTTATTAATACGAGTTCAATTTAGGTGAGAATCAACTTATTGCATCTTTCCCCTTGTATTATGAGGATAGTGAATCTGATGAATTTCATCCAAGAGCAGGAGGGAGCGAATCTGATGATGATATGAGTTGATGGCCTTGTCCTTTTATTCTAGTATAGATTAACTTTAGACCTTGTATATTCTTGATCTATTGATTCAAGTCAAATTGCTAGTTGATTTGAGAATGCTTGTAGTAGATAGTAGTACACCTGGAAAATGTCAAGTAGCAACACAACAATGGTTTGTCAGAGTTCACCCAATACCTCAAGTAGCAATATCCATGGCTGGATGGGGATTTTTGGGGGGGGGGGCGTGAGTAAGGATATCAATGGGTAGGGTACGGTGCGGGTAGAGAAATACCATACCCATACCATGTAGTCCGTGGGTACAAAATTCAACCCATACCTGTACCCATGGGTATAAAGGTTTAACTATACCTATACCCATTGGGTATCGAACGGGTAGATCAAACAATACACAAGTTATTCACAATTTTACATTCACCGATAGCACATATGACAAAAAAACATGTATTTCAACTAAATAACAAAAACATGAGTACATGACGATCATCTCAATCCAATTTGACAATTGGTGACTACTTTATCATAGGTTCACAAGATCACAACACACTTCACGAGTAAGGTCCTGATACGTCTCCAACGTATCTATAATTTTTGATTATTCCATGCTATTATATTATCGATCTTGGATGTTTTATAGGCATTTATCTGCTATTTTATATGATTTTTGGGACTAACCTATTAACCTAGAACCCAGTGCCAGTTTCTATTTTTTTCCTTGTTTTTGAGTTTTATAGAAAAGGAATACCATACGGAGTCCAATTGACCTGAAAATTCATGGAGATTGTTTTTGGACCAGAAGAAGCCCACGGAGCATCGGGGATGGACCAGAAGAGTCCCGAGGCCACCACGAGGGTGGAGGGTGCGCCCTACCCCCTGGGCACACCCCCTACCTCATGGCTTCCTCGTGGACCCCCCCGACTTGTTCCCGACGTCAACACCTCTTTTATATCCCCAAACTTCCATAACAGAACAAAGATCGGGAGTTCCGCCAACGCAAGCCTCTGTAGCCACCAAAAACCAATTGGTACCTGATACGTCTCCAACGTATCTATAATTTTTGATTGTTCCATGCTATTATATTACCCCTTTTGGATGTTTATGGGCTTTATATATTCTACACATTTATATCAATTTTGGGACTAACCTACTAACCGGAGGCCCAACTCGTATCTCTGTTTTTTTGCCTATTTCAGTATTTCGAAGAAAAGGAATATCAAACGGAGTCCAAACGGAATGAAACATTCGGGAGCGTGACTTTTGGAATGAACAAGATCTGGAGAGCTTGGAGTGCAAGTCAAGAAGCTCCCGAGGACCCCATGACATAGGCACCCCCCTATAGGGCGCGCCCCCCTGTCTCATGGGACCCTCGGGCGTCCACCAACGTACTTCTTCCTCCTATATATACCTACGGACCCTGAAAATATCCAGGAGCACCACGAAACACAATTTCCGCCGCCGTAACCTTTTGTATCCGCGAGATCCCATCTTGGAGCCTTTGCTGGCACTCTGCCGGAGGGGGAATCAACCATGGAGGGCCTCTACATCAACATCCTTGCCCCTCCGAAGAGTTGTGAGTAATTTACCACAGACCTACGGGTCCATAGTTATTAGCTAGATGGCTTCTTCTCTCTTTTTGGATCTCAATACAATGTTCTCCCTCTCTCTTGTGGAGATCTATTCGATGTAATCTCTTTTTGCGGTGTGTTTGTTGAGATCTGATGAATTGTGGGTTTATGATCAGATTTATCTATGGATAATAATTGAATCTTCTCTGAATTCTTTTATGTATGATTGAGTTATCTTTGCAAGTCTCTTCGAATTATCAGTTTGGTTTGGCCTACTAGATTGGTCTTTCTTGCCATGGGAGAAGTGCTTGGCTTTGGGTTCAATCTTGCGGTGTTCTTACCTAGTGACAAAAAGGGTTGCAAGACACGTATTGTATTGTTCCCATCGAGGATAACAAGATGGGGTTTACATCATATTGCACGAGTTTATCCCTCTACATCATGTCATCTTGCTTAATGTGTTACTCTGTTCTTATGAACTTAATACTCTAGATGCAGGCAGGAGTCGGTCGATGTGTGGAGTAATAGTAGTAGATGCAGGCAGGAGTCGGTCTACTTGTTATGGACGTGATGCCTATATACATGATCATGCCTAGATAATCTCATAACTATGCGCTTTTCTATCAATTGCTCGACAGTAATTTGTTCACCCACCATAATACTTATGCTATCTCGAGAGAAGCCTCTAGTGAAACCTATGGCCCCCGGGTCTATCTCTTATCATATTTGCTTTCAATCTACTTTTATTTGCATCTTTACTTTTTGCATCTATACTATAAAATACCAAAAATATATTTATCTTATTATACTATCTCTATCAGATCTCACTTTCGCAAGTGGCCGTGAAGGGATTGACAACCCCTTTATTGCGTTGGTTGCGAGTTCTCAGTTTGTTTGTGTAGGTGTGTGGGACTTTTGAGGAGCCTCCTACTGGATTGATACCTTGGTTCTCACAACTAAGGGAAATACTTACGCTACACTTGCTGCATCACCCTCTCCTCTTCGGGGAAAACCAACGCTAGCTCAAGACGTAGCAAGAAGGATTTCTGGCGCTGTTGCCGGGGAGGTCTTCGCTCAAGTCAAGACATACCAAGTACCCATCACAAACCCATCTCCCTTGCATTTACATTATTTGCCTCTCGTTTTCCTCTCCCCCACTTCACCCTTGCCGTTTTATTCGCCCTCTCTTTCCCAATCTCCTCCTCTCTCTTTTCGCTTGCCTTTTTCCGTTGCCCGTGTGTTCACCCGTTTGCCTTGTCATCATGGCTAGTCTCCCTATCCTCTTTATTACTCCTGAGCACGAAATCCTCAATTTTAAACAAAGGGAGGGAGAAAATTTCAAAGATGCTTGGCATAGAATTTGCAATGCTCAAAATAGATCTACTAAGAAGCTTTCTACTTCCGTTCTTCTCCGCAATTTTTATGTAGGCATCACTCCTTGGAATAGATGTGTTCTTGATACTGTAGCCGGAGGTGATTTCTTGAGTAGCCATACGTTTGATTCTTATAATGCTATGTTAGATTTGTTTGGCCCACAACCTCTTTTGGTTAATGGAACTATTTTAACCTTAGAACATGTTATGCAACGGCTTGATATTATTGAAAATAAAATTGCCACTGTTGAGTTGGTTGAAAATTTGTATAAAAAGATTCATAATCTTATCACTCAATATGAATCTAGGGTTGGAGTCACTTTGAAAAATCTTAAAGAGAAAGAACCTATAGTTAATGAAAAAATAGATCTTGATTCTGCTAGAATTGGTAAACTTGAGGATATAACTACCAACTTAGGTTCGTAGTTTTCTCCCATGAAAAACACTCCAAAACCCCCTACAAAAACCACCAAGTTTATTTATGTTCCTAAAAATAAGGGTGAAACGTCTAGTAAGGGAGACGCGGACCTCAAATCCATAAGTGTTCATCCCAATTTTTTTTCTACCGTTAAGGAACCTTTTGCTACAAACGAATTTCTTGAATTTTTGCCCAAAGGTTTAATCATTGCTGAAAAGGGAGAACCTCCTAAAGATTTTAAGTGCTCTAATGAGGAATCAAGTGCCAAATATGGCACTCGTTAGATCTATCTTCGCTTTTATGCCTAGCTAGGGGCGTTAAACGATAGCGCTAGTTGGGAGGCAACCAAATTTTTCTTTATGTTTTTTGTTTTTTCTCCTGTTTAGTAATAAATCTTGCATCTACTCTCTTTTTAGATGTGTTTTTATCTTTTAATTTGTGTTTGTGCCAAGTAGAACCTATAGGATAACCTATGATGATAGTTGATTTGATTCTGCTGAAAAACAGAAACTTTGCGCTCACGAGAAAAAAAATCAATAAATCACAGAAACGTGATTTTGCATTGATTCTTTTTGCTGCTGATCAATAAACAAATTTTCCAGTACTTCCTATGTTAGTAGGAGTTTTAGAGTTCCAGAAGTTTGCGTTAGTTACAGATTGCTACAGACTGTTCTGTTTTTGACAGATTCTGTTTTTCGTGTGTTGTTTGCTTATTTCAATGCATCTATGGCTAGTAAATTAGTTTATAAACCATAAGGAAGTTGGAATACAGTAGGTTAAATACTAAAATAAATAAAGAATGAGTTCATGGTAGTACCTTATGTGGTGGTTTTGTTTTCTTTCACTAAACGGAGCTTATAAGATTTCCTGTTGAGTTTTGTGTTGTGAAGTTTTCAAGTTTTGGGTAAAGCTTTTATGGACTATGGAATAAGGAGTGACAAGAGCCTAAGCTTGGGGATTCCCATGGCACCAAAAGATATTCAAGAATAGCCAAAATCCTAAGCTTGGGGATGCCCCGGGAAGGCATCCCCTCTTTCGTCTTCGCTCATTGGTAACTTTACTTGGAGCTATATTTTTATTTGCCACATGATATGTGTTTTGCTTGGAGCGTCGTGTATTATATTAGTCTTTGCTTTTTTAGTTTACCACAATCATCCTTGCTGTACACACCTTTTGGGAGAAGCCTATTTGATTAGAATTTGCTAGAATACTCTATGTGCTTCACTTATATCTTTTGAGCTTGATAGTTTATGCTCTAGTGCTTCACTTATATCTTTTAGAGCAAGGCGGTGAAATAATTTTGAAGAAATTGCTAGTCTCTCATGCTTCACTTATATTATTTTGAGAGTCTTTAAGAACAGCATGGTATTTGCTATGGTTACAAAGTTGGTCTTAGAATGACGAGCATCCAAGTTGGGTATAATAAAAACTATCATAGAAAAAGAATTGGATGCTATGATCAACTTGATGCTTGATAATTGTTTTGAGATATAAAGGTAGTAATTTTAGGGTCATGCTAGTTGGTAATTATGAAATTGAGAAATACTTTTGTTGAAGTTAGCAAGTCCCGTAGCATGCACGTATGGTAAAAGTTGTGTGACAAATTTATCGCATGGCATGCTCTTTTGAGTGTCTTCCTTATGAGTGGCAGTCGGGGACGAGCGATGGAATTTTTCCCTACCAATCTATCCCTCTTGGGGAATGCTTAGTAGTACTTTGCTTCGACGGTGAAGTAGACTTTTGCAATAAGTATATGAGTTCTTTTTTGACTAATGCGAGTCCATGGACATATGCACACTTATCCTTTTACTTTGCTAGCCTTTATTATTACCGCGCAACTCTCGCCGGTATTGAACCCTTTATTTACCTTCCTCAAAATAGCCACCATACCTACCTATTATGGCATTTCCATAGCCATTCCGAGATATATTGCCATGCAACTTTCCACCGTTCCGTTTATTATGACACGTTTTATCATTGTCATATTGCTCTTTGCATGATCATGTAGTTGAAATCGTATTTGTGGCAAAGCCACCTTCATAATCTTCATACATGTCGCTCTTGATTCATTGCATATCCCGGTACACCGCCGGAGGCATTCACATAGAGTCATATCTTGTTCTAGCTTTGAGTTGTAATTTTTGAGTCGCATTGAGCGAAGCAGCACAACCTTCAGGGGAATAATCCCCAGTCGAGAAGTACGCTGCACAGGAAAAATCATGCTAGATGTAGTGTTCGGCTCGCCGGACAACTACAGGTCCGAATAGGTCACATTCCAAGTGGCCCCATTCAGCAGCGGATATCACGCCTTGTTAGGGCGAGAGGCATTCACAATCCTCCAAGTTATACCCCATTACGGGTACATGGAGCTCAAAATGCCCGGACCCAATGGAATAATCACTCTTGCCAGTGATCCAGATACAACATTCCGCGCTGAAAATAAGACAGCCGCACTGGCCCTAGAGGCATTATCTGAAGCCTTAGCGGCAGAAGAACTAACTGCGCTGCGCTCCACGGTGGATAGGGACGATGTGATAATCGATAAGAGGTCCAAGTCCACCTCTTTTAAACTAGCAGACGAAATAGTCAAATTCCAGGTCCATCCAACGGACCCCACAAAGACGGCCTCCATTGGGGCACAATTAAATCCTGATGTAGAAGCCGCACTACGGGAATTCCTTCGGGAAAATTGGGACATTTTCGCCTGGCACCCTTCGGACATGCCAGGAATCCCACGCAGGCTGGCAGAGCACGGCCTAAATATCCTAAAAGGATTCAAGCCAGTCAAACAGGCTCTTCGGCGATTTTCCGAACCCAAAAGACATGCAATGAGAGAGGAGCTAGCCAAACTCCTAGAACCGGATTCATCAGAGATATCAAACATCCGGACTCGCTAGCCAACCTGGTAATGGTACCCAAAAAGCACAAATCCTGGCGCCTTTGTGTCGATTTCAAAGACCTTAACAAGGCCTGTCCAAAGGACCCTTTTCCTCTCCCTCGCATCGACCAAATCATCGATGCTACCACAGGGTACGATTCATTGTGCTTCCTCGACGCATACTCCGGATACCATCAAATCAAGATGGCGGAAAAAGACCAGGCCACAACAGCATTCATTACTCCATATGGACCATTCTGCTTCAACACAATGCCCTTCGGACTCAAAAACGCCGGGGTAACATATCAGCGCATGATTCAGACATGTCTGGCCACCCAAATAGGCAAAACAGTCGAGGCATACGTAGACGATGTGGTCGTCAAGACCAAACACATAGAAACTCTAGTAGACAACTTGAGGGTGACATTCGACAACCTCCGAGCATATGACATTAAGCTAAACCCGGAAAAATGTGTTTTCGGCGTACCAGCCGGAAAGCTCTTGGGCTTCATTGTATCCGGTAGAGGAATTGAAGCAAACCCAGCCAAGATCCGAGCTCTGTCAAAATTGGATATCCCAAAAGACCTCAAGCAAATACAAAAGCTAACCGAATGCGTGGCGGCTCTAAGCCGCTTCATCTCACGTCTGGGCGAAAAGGCACTGCCCCTCTATTGCCTCCTCCGGCGCACCTAACATTTCGAATGGACGGATGCTACCACGGTCGGACTCGAAGAAATTAAAGCCGTATTGGCAACAAATCCGGTCCTGGCCGCGCCCAACCTGGGCGAACCAATGCTATTATATATCATAGCAACACATCAAGTTGTCAGCGCGGTACTCGTCGTCGAACGAGAAACAGAAGGGCACAAATTCCCTCTTCAAAAACCTGTGTACTATGTATCCACTGTCTTGACTCCATGCAAATCCCGGTACCCACATTATCAAAAGATAGCGTATGCGGTGTTCATGGCATCCCGGAAGCTGCGACACTACTTTCAAGAGTGTTCCATAATAGTGGCCTCCGAAGTACCTCTCAACGATATTATAAACAATCGCGACACAACGGGCAGGATTGCAAAATGGGCCATTGAGCTCTTACCATTTGACATAACCTATAAACCACGACGAGCTATAAAGTCGCAAGTCCTGGCTGACTTCATCGCCGAATGGACCGAAGCCGAACGCCCTAAAGAGTACGGCGCATACTCCAATTGGATCATGCATTTCGACGGCTCCAAAATGTTGGCGGGCTTGGGGGCTGGCGTCGTTTCGACGTCCCCAACCGGAGACATAGTCCAATATGTACTTCAAATAATGTACATGGACTCCAACAATGCAGCTGAATACGAGGCCCTTCTACAGAGCCTCCGGATGGCAATCTCCATGGGTATTCAACGCCTAGAGGTGCACGGGGATTCAAACTCGCAATATCCCAAATAAATGGAGACTTTGACGCCAAAGATCCGAAAATGGCAGCCTACCATAACGCCGTGCTAAAAATGTCAGCCCGGTTCGAGGGACTCGAATTCCACCACGTAGCCTGGGATAATAACCAGGCAGCAGACGTGCTGGCACGTATTGGCGCAAAACGTGATGCCGTCCCTCCAAACATCTTCCTGGAACAGCTCTTTAAGCCATCCGTATTATGGGAAGGGGAGTCCGGAAATAACAACCCGGAACCAATCGCACCACCCGACACAGAACATTCTGACACAATCGGTGGCTCAGCCAATGATATAACACCTTCAGCCCATGAAATAATGGCAGTAATTGCCCCGTGGACGGAACCATTCCTGGCCTACCTAATTAGGCAGGAACTCCCCGAAGACCAAAATGAGGCTCGCTGCATAGTCCGGTGATCTAAAGCCTACAAGGTCCACGAGAGAGAACTTTATAAGAAAAGCACAACCGGAGTCCTTCAAAGGTGTATCTCCGAAGAGGAAGGGCGAAATCTCCTGGCTGAAATTCACGCCGGACTCGGCGGGCACCATGCTGCAGCCCGGGCCCTTGTAGGCAAGGCCTTCCGTACAGGATTTTATTGGCCGACAGCCCGGGCAGACGCTCAGGACTTAGTCCAGCGATGCGTTGGCTGCCAGCTCTTTGATAATCAGAGCCATATGCCACCCACCGCCCTCAAAACCATACCCATCACCTGGCCGTTCGCGCTCTGGGGGCTTGACATGGTCGGACCCCTTAAAGGGGGAACCCACAAGCACAAATACTTATTGGTCATGGTGGACAAATTCACCAAATGGATAGAGGCCAAGCCGGTTAAAACGGCAGAATTCGGACCTGCGATAGACTTCATATCTGGGGTAGTACACCGTTTTCGCGTCCCCCACAGCATCATCACTGATAACGGCACGAATTTCATGGCCGACAAGGTTAAACGCTGGTGCAAAAACATGGGCATCAAGCTCGACTACGCTTCGGTCTATCACCCTCAAACTAACGGTCAAGTGGAACGAGCAAACGGTCTAATCACGAGCGGCATCAAACCCAGATTAGTGCGGTCCCTCACGGAATCTAACACGCACTGGGTAGAGGAGCTAGACTCCGTACTCTGGGGGCTGCGGACCACGCCAAACCACACAACTGGATCCACACCATTTTTCATGGTATACGGCGATGAGGCAGTTTTGCCCTGCGACATAATTCATGACTCACCTCGCGTGCGCATGTACGAGGAAAGAGAAGCCGAGTTAGATCGGCAGGACAGTCTGGACACTTTAGAGGAGGAGCGCGACGTGGCAAAATCCCGTTCCGCATTCTATCAACAGCAGGCTCGAAGATATCAAAGCAGAGAAGTACGGGCCAAAACGTACAACGTTGGCGAGTTAGTTCTACGCCTGCCGGACAAGAAAAAGGGCAAACTTAAGCCCAAATGGGAAGGTCCCTTCATCATCTACCAAGTCCTTACCGGCGGTGCATACCGTCTACGCAACGCATCTGACAACCGACTCGAGCCAAACCCATGGAACGCAGCCCATCTCCGAAGATTTTACGCCTAGCGCCGGACTCCGGGTTCGTCTCCTTCCTCTGTCCACCTTTCATATTTTTTCGCTGTCTTTGTTTTCCCTCCTTTCTCCTACCCTTTCTTCAGCACAAACCTCTTGAGGGCTGATCTGCGCTTTGTTTGCATTTACTCGATGTGCTACTCGCACTCGTTATACCTGGGGGCTTCTTTAACATAAGCTTATTTATATGGGCTTCATGCCCAACACATGTGTCATACTTCCGCATGTACCTTTTGATCACCATTGTATGCATCGATATGACTTAAGTTTTGGCCAAGCTGGGTTGCCTGGCTCCTGTGCTTACCCCTACGTTCCCGATTGTTTGGCTAGGAGGTAAAGGGAGCACCTCTGCGATTGTTACTGCCGGGTCAGCCGGATGTGTACCTCAGACTGGGTGAAGCCGAAGGCTAGCGTTCTTAAGGGAATATTCGGTCGGTGACCTAAAAGATGATTTATTACTTACTTATTTATCTGCCCCCAGATGCTTTTTTCTGCTATTTTCACAGTCCGGACATGCACTTTAGGGCAGGCCTCCCAGGGAAAGGAACCCTTAACGGAACTATTCTCCCTGGAAGATGTTTCTTACTAACCATGTAATATAACATAGCTAGTTGGGCACTTGTCTGATAAAGCAATTATGACCCCTACGCCTTGTCTCCATGCATGCCCCGGTTCTTTTATAACTATCAGGGTATTCGGACACACTCCGGACTGTTGGGTCCCGAGGTTGAAGCGAAACGGTCCGCAAAGGCAAACGATCTACAATCCGGCTAGAAGGCATTTTACATGTCATTTTTAAATTACATCGTCAAACTGACTGATTGTACTCCTCCTCAAT
Source organism: Triticum dicoccoides (assembly GCF_002162155.2). Classification (NCBI taxonomy): domain Eukaryota; kingdom Viridiplantae; phylum Streptophyta; class Magnoliopsida; order Poales; family Poaceae; genus Triticum; species Triticum dicoccoides. Next base: position 663,124,831 of record NC_041381.1, read on the forward strand.
CCCATCTAACATGCTATCTAATTTACAGTCCAGTTGGGAATATTTCGCGGCCAACTCTACTTGGCCGTACACTAGGCTCACAGGGATCTCCTTCCCATCGGGCCCCGCATGTCCAACCTCGGCCATGTGGTTTGGGTCAGCCTTCGGGTACCGCGTCTTCACCATGGCCCAGGCTTCCCTGGCGCCTTGACGGCAGGCCGATATCTTCCACAAACAGAGCCACCATCGTACTCCCTGAAGCTTCTCAACAAGCCCTCCAAGACCCTCGGGTAGGGAGACGGATGGCCATAAGGCCTAAAAAATGCCGCCCATTGCCTACCGAACACGTTCGTGTAGTTGCAGCAGCTCGGGAAGAGGGTCTCCCGTGGAACCAGGCATCTCCTCCGCAGGACGACCCGTGAGCACTCCTACAGACATATTTCTGTCAATCGACTTCCTCGCCGAACTCTTCTTTTCAAAAGAGTTTGCTTAAGCACTTACTATAAATGCCACGACGAAGCCGCCGATTCTCCTTTACGGAATTCGACAGCTGGACCCGAACATCTTTTAGTTCTTCGCCCAGCTGGGTGTTGTCATCTTGGAGTTTGTTCCTCTCCTGCTGCACCCTCATAAGCACCCTCTCGCCGGCCTTCACCTGGCGCAGCAGCTGTTGCTTGTCCGGATCTAGTCCTGCACCCTCTTCAATACTATTGTCAGACTATACACACATGCCGCACTTAATAAACTACTTCTCTTAACAAAATATGAATTACCAGAGGGGGTCTCCGTGGCTCCCCCGGCAGCGGCTAGTGTGGCCTCAAGTTGAGCCTTGCACTCTTGAAGCTCCTGAGACAGGTGGGTATTCTTCTCAGTAAGATCCTGCATAACAAATGATCCTTAAATCAGTTAGTTTAACTATTTTAAGTCTTGGGGCTACTGGCATGTATAGCCATTAAAATTCCTTACCCGTATGTCTTTTACATAATGCTCCGTGGCTTTGGTTAAACCATATTGAGCAGCACGGAGGTGCGCGTCTCCCGCATTAAAGGCATTTAATGCCTCAGGGGAGAAACACGCGTCACGAAGAACTATTCGACGGCGCCTATGATTCATGGCGCTCTCCACCTTAGATCTAGTGGCAGACAACCTGTCGGCATCCTCCGTTGGAGGAGCATCCGGCTCGCGCCTTGCGCTCGCTTCTACTTCCGGACCAGGCATTGGAGCCTGGCTGGCGGAGGCTTGGTGGGCACCCTCTCCAGACTCAGTCCGGCGAGCGCTTTTTCTCCTGGAAGAATCACGAGCATTAATATGCCTCCTAGGAGTCTTTCCCTTAAAGGACAATGGTGCCCCGTACCTTTGCGGCAATGTTTCGATTCACGCCGCACTCCTCTTCCGCCTGCTAGGCCGCACTGACCTTGGTTGGTCAGCCGCTGCGGGCTCGGCTTCCTGCTGTGAAGGCACCTCCTGCCAAACATCATTGGTGCACGGTGGTCAGAAATAAGCACTACAAAAGTAACGGTGTCAGGACTTCGGTCGTACTCACCTGGGAAGCCGGACACAAACCGGGGTAGTCAGCCATAATGGCGACTAAAGCATTATCTATGCCGAGCTGGTGGAACACCCCGTCAATCAAATCCACCTTAATGTCTGGATCCTCTTCGGAGGCCGGATCAAGGGATCTTCCCGGATCCTCGGGTTGTGGAGTCGGGCTCTTTATGCCCTCCACATCCCGGCGCAGTTCCTGCGCCGAAACCATAAGGTAAGACACTTATCTTTGAAAGCACGGATCAGATATTTAAGCGTCCGCTTACCCAGCTTCGAGGGTTATTCATGGAGAATCCATTCAATGGACTCGTGTGGAGGAAGTCCTCCTCCTCCCCCTTGTACAAGCCGGACAGGATCTTTACCAGATCGGCGGTCGATCCCGGTCCCGTGCGACCATGACGGGTGGCGTCATTCTCCCCGTTAAAATCCCACATAGGGTGGCCCCTATATTGAAGTGGTTGCACCCCTCGCATAATGCATGTGGCCATGACTCCAATCATGGTTAGTCCGGAATGGGCTAGTAGCCGTATCCGACCCATCAGATAGTGGACGCCCCTATCCTCCTCCCGTTGAGGGCTCCGCGGGCACCAACTCATGCGTTTCTTCAGAGGAGCGTTGCTACTCCGGGAGGCCGATCCGAACTGGATCCGGCAGCGGGGCGTCTTCCATATAGAACCACTCAGAGGGCCAGTCTTCGAAGGCCTTCTTCGGAGTTCTGGATAGATATCCGGTCCCGGCGATGCACCATATTTCGGCTCCGCCCACTTGATATATCGACCCCTTGTGAGAACGGGGTACGAGGCAAAACAGCCTCTTCCACAGCGCAAATGGGGCTCGATGCCCAAGAACAGCTCGCAAAGAGCCACAAAGCCCGTGATGTGCAAAATAGAGGCAGGCGTGAGGTGGTGAAGTTGGAGTCCATAGAACTCCAGCAGCCCCCGGAGAAACGGATGTATAGGAAATCCGAGTCCCCTTATCAAGTAGGGGATGAAGCATACCCGCTCTCCTTTGGTGGGATTGGGGACGCTCTCCGCCTGCTTCCCGCCCTTCTAGGTGGCCAGTCTGGCTCGAACCGGAACCATAAAGGCCGGGGGAAGATATCCCTCTGTTTGGAGCGCCACTAACTCTCTATGCAGGACTGAGCATCTCCTCCAATCTCCTGGCTTAGGACTGGGAGCGCGAGAAGAGGAGCCGCGTCGACTGTCCATGTTGGAATGGATTTTTTGTCAGGTGCGCCTCGATGAGTGCTTGCGGAAGGAGGGTGGTGTGATTTGGATCTGGATCCACGCCTCTCTTATAGGCAGCTTATCCGCGCGGCTAGGGGGAAAACGTAAGAATACCCTGGCTTTTCGCATTTGTACGACACGTGGAAGAAGGCCATTATTGAACGTAGAAGCCAAGGAGCGCAGCATTTATGAAGCAGTCGGACACTGTCCGGCAAACACATGGAGCACGAAGGAGAACCCGCCTTGCAAACGCCGAAGACAACATATGCGTCGGACTCGTCATTGAAGCCTGGTTCGAGGGCTACTGAGGGAGTCCTGGACTAGGGGGTGTCCGGATAGCCAGACTATCATCATCGGCCGGACTCCAAGACTATGAAGATAGAAGATTGAAGACTTCGTCCCGTGTCCGGATGGGACTTTCCTTGGCGTGGAAGGCAAGCTTGGCGATACGGATATGTAGATCTCCTACCATTGTAACCGACTCTGTGTAACCCTAGCCCTCTCCGGTGTCTATATAAACCGGATGGCTTTAGTCCGTAGGACGAACAACAATCATACCATAGGCTGGCTTCTAGGGTTTAGCCTCCTTGATCTCGTGGTAGATCTACTCTTGTAACACACATCATCAATATTAATCAAGCAGGACGTAGGGTTTTACCTCCATCAATAGGGCTCGAACCTGGGTAAAACATCGTGTCCCTTGTCTCCTGTTACCATCCGCCTAGACGCACAGTTCGGGACCCCCTACCCGAGATCCGCCGGTTTTGACACCGACATTGGTGCTTTCATTGAGAGTTCCTCTGTGCCGTCGTCATCAGGAAGGATGCCTTTTCCCGTCTATAAAGACGGCGCCGTCGTCAAGGGAGCTTTGGCCGCCGGCCAAACTATCCGGCTAGGTGGTTTTCTTATGACCAACTGTTCGGCCACCGCTCCGACGATGACCTCTCAGGTCATCAAAAGCGACCTTCACGTCAGCTCGGAATTCGCCGAGCAACTAGATCCGATGGAGCTCTCCTCCGTAAACGAGCTCTTGGATCGCATCGCCGCCCTGGGAGTCACTACTGACTACGATCAGATTGGGCTTAAAACCGATCTGAGAGAAATTAACTCTCCCCAGGCTACCCACCACGTTGTTGTGGTAGAGGAACAATGCGGCGACTCTTCTTCTATGTTAAAAACCAGCTATGTCCGGATTCCCGTTCCCTCCTTGCCGGATTCCCGCCGAGGGACGGACGTCAATCAAATACTGAACCTAAAGTCAGGCATCGGACCAGATTTGTTGGAAAGCATCCAACAAACCAAGCTTCCAAATCCGGAAACTTCTCGGCCTTTGAGCCTCAGATCGGGCGGGGTTCCGGACTTAATTCCACCCGCCCACCCAAACATAAGCGATTTATCTCAAATACGGCAAGAGCCCGATGAAACAGTACATCATTACTGGGCCAGATTCCTCCTGGTTATGAACAGGATAAAGGACTGCCGTGAAGAAAGTACGATTTCAATTTTCTGCAACAATTGCAAGGACATGGGAATCATAAACGCCATAAGTCGTCGCGAAGTTACATGCTTCGCCGACCTAGCGACCATTGTACAAAAATACTGTGCGATGGAGAGTGCCTGGAAAACCGAAACCAGGTTTTGGGACAATCCGGCCCTGAATACAACCCTAGTCCGAAATAAGAGGGTGCGTCATACTCAAGCACCTGGGTTAAAAACCAAAAAGCAAAAAACCCCTAAAGGGCACGGAACCGTACTGGAGGGATGGCTCAACGGACCCTGCAAAATCCACAATACAGAGGGCGCCACTCCAACACATAGCCTTCGAGCATGTTGGATACTACGGCAGGTGGCCAAAAGTGGTGAAGGCTTTCTAGCCCTGGGCAACCAGCCCAGCAGTACTAGTACGGTATTCATAGTCTTCGAGATGTTCGCATCAAATAACATGCGGAAACGAACAATCCGCAGCCTCGCCGAAGTCTACCAAGTAGCAACAACAAATCCATGGAGCGACACGGCCATCACCTTCAATGCCAGCGACGAAACTAAATTCCGAACAGCTCGAGCACCAGCCGCATTGGTCCTCAGTCCGATAGTGGACGGCTTTCGTCTTACCAAGGTACTCATGGATGGCGGCAGCGGATTAAACCTCATTTACGAGGAAACCCTTCAAAAAATGGAAATTGACTGGAGCCGCATTGAGCGAAGCAGCACAACCTTCAGGGGAATAATCCCTAGTCGAGAAGTACGCTGCCCAAGAAAAATCACACTAGATGTAGTGTTCGGCTCGCCGGACAATTACAGGTCCAAAGAGGTCACGTTTGAAGTGGCCCCATTCGGCAGCGGATATCACGCCTTGTTAGGGCGAGAGGCATTCACAATCTTCCAAGCTATACCCCATTACGGGTACATGAAGCTCAAAATGCCCAGACCCAATGGAATAATCACTCTCGCCAGTGATCCAGATATAGCACTCCGCGCTGAAAATAAGACAGCCGCACTGGCCCTAGAGGCATTATCCGAAGCCCTAGCGGCAGAGGAACTCACTGCGCTGCGCTCCATGGTGGATAGGGACGATGTGATACTCGATAAGAGGTCCAAGTCCACCTCTTTTAAACCAGCAGACGAAATAGTCAAAATCCAGGTCCATCCAACAGACCCCACAAAGACGGCCTCCATTGGGGCACAATTAAATCCTGATGTAGAAGCCGCACTACAAGAATTCCTTCATGAAAATTGGGACATTTTTGCCTGGCATCCTTCAGACATGCCAGGAATCCCACGCAGGCTGGTGGAACATAGCCTAAATATCCTAAAAGGATTCAAGCCAGTCAAACAAGCTCTTCGGCGATTTTCCGAACCCAAAAGACAGGCAATGGGAGAGGAGCTAGCCAAACTCTTAGAAGCCGGATTCATCAGAGATATAAAACATCAGGACTGGCTAGCCAACCTAGTAATGGTACCAAAAAAGGACAAATCCTTGCGCCTTTGCATTGATTTCAAAGACCTTAACAAGGCCTGTCCAAAGGACCCTTTCCCCTCCCTCGCATCGACCAAATCATCGATGCTACCGCAGGGCACGATTCATTATGCTTCCTCGACGCATACTCCGGATACCATCAAATCAAGATGGCGGAAAAAGACCAGGCCACAACGGCATTCATTACTCCATATGGGCCATTCTGCTTCAACACAATGCCCTTCGGACTCAAAAACGCCGGTGCAACGTATCAGCGCATGATTCAGACATGTCTGGCTACCCAGATAGGCAAAACAGTAGAGGCATACGTAGACGATGTGGTCGTCAAGACCAAACACATCGAAACTCTAGTAGACGACTTGAGGGTGACATTCGACAACCTCCGAGCATATGACATTAAGCTCAACTCGGAAAAATGTGTCTTCAGCGTACCAGCCGGAAAGCTCTTGGGCTTCATTGTATCCGGTAGAGGAATTGAAGCAAACCCAGCCAAGATCCGAGCTCTGTCACAATTGGATATCCCAAAAGACCTCAAGCAAATACAAAAACTAACTGGATGCGTAGCGGCTCTAAGCCGCTTCATCTCCCGTTTGGGAGAAAAGGCACTGCCCCTCTATCGCCTCCTCCGGTGCACCGAACACTTCGAATGGACGGATGCTGCCACGGCCGGACTCGAAGAAATTAAGGCCATACTGGCAACAAATCCGGTCCTGGCCGCGCCCAACCTGGGCGAACCTATGTTATTATATATCGCAGCAACACATCAAGTTGTCAGCACGGTACTCGTCGTCGAACGAGAAACAGAAGGGCACAGATTCCCTCTTCAAAAACCAGTGTACTACGTATCCACTGTCTTAACTCCATGCAAGTCCCGGTACCCACATTATCAAAAGATAGCGTATGCCGTGTTCATGGCATCCCGGAAGCTGCGACATTACTTTCAAGAGTGTTCCATAACGGTGGCCTCCGAAGTACCTCTCAACGATATTATAAACAATCGCGACGCAACGGGCAGGATTGCAAAATGGGCCATTGAGCTCTTACCATTTGACATAACCTACAAACCACGGCGAGCTATAAAGTCGCAAGTTCTGGCTGACTTCGTCGCCGAATGGACCCGAACTCCCTAAAGAGTACGGTGCGTACTCCAATTGGATCATGCATTTCGACGGCTCCAAAATATTGGCTGGCTTGGGGGCTAGCATCATCTTGTCGTCCCCAACCGGAGACACAGTCCAATACGTACTTCAAATAATGTACATGGACTCCAACAACACAGCCGAATACGAGGCCCTTCTACATGGCCTCCGGATGGCAATCTCCATGGGCATTCAACGCCTAGAGGTGCGCGGGGATTCAAACCTCGCAATATCCCAAGTAAATGGAGACTTTGACGCCAAAGATCCGAAAATGGCAGCCTACCGCAACGCCGTCCTAAAAATGTGAGCTCGGTTCGAGGGACTCGAATTCCACCATGTAGCCCGGGATAATAATCAGGCAGCAGACGTGTTGGCACGCATCAGCAGAAAACGCGACGCCGTCCCTCCAAACATCTTCCTAGAACGGCTCTTTAAGCCATCCGTACTATGGGAAGAGGAGTCCGGAAATAACAATCCGGAACCAGCTGCATCACCTAACTCAGACCATTCTGATACAATCGGTGGCTCAGCCAATGAAATAACACCTTCAGCCCACGAAATAATGGCAGTAATTGCCCCATGGACGGAACCATTCCTAGCCTACTTAATTAGGCAGGAACTTCCCGAAGACCAAAATGAGGCCTGCTGCATAGTTCGGCGATCTAAAGCCTACAAGGTCCATGAGGGAGAACTTTATAAGAAAAGCACAACCGGAGTCCTTCAAAGGTGTATCTCCAAAGAGGAAGGGGGAAATCTCCTGGCTGAAATTCACGCCGGACTCGGCGGGCACCACGCTGCAGCCCGGGCCCTTGTAGGCAAGGCCTTCCGTACAGGATTTTATTGGCCGACAGCCCGGGCAGATGCTCAGGACTTAGTCCAACGATGCGTTGGTTGCCAGCTCTTTGCTAATCAGAGCCACATGCCACCCACCGCCCTCAAAACTATACACATCACCTGGCCGTTCGCGGTCTGGGGGCTTGACATGGTTGGACCCCTTAAAGGGGGAACCCACACGCACAAATACTTATTGGTCATGGTGGACAAATTCACCAAATGGATAGAGGCCAAGCTGGTTAAAACGGCAGAATCCGGACCTGTGATAGACTTCATATCCGGGGTAGTACACCGTTTTGGCGTCCCCCACAGCATCACTGATAGCGGCACGAATTTCACGGCTGACGAGGTTAAACTCTGGTGTAAAAACATGGGCATCAAGCTCGACTACGCTTCAGTCTACCACCCTCAAACTAAGGTCAAGTGGAACGAGCAAATGGTCTAATCATGAGCGGCATCAAACCCAGATTAGTGTGGTCCCTCACGGAATCTAACACGCACTGGGTATAGGAGCTCGACTCCGTACTCTGGGGGCTGCAGACCACGCCAAACCGCACAACCGGATTCACACCATTTTTTATGGTATACGGCGCTGAGGCACTTTTGCCCTGCGATATAATTCATGACTCACCTCGTGTGCGCATGTACGAGGAAAGAGAAGCCGAGTTAGATCGGCAGGACAGTTTGGATGCTTTAGAGGAGGAGCGCGACGTGGCAAAATCTCGTTCCGCATTCTATCAATAGCAGGCTCGAAGATATCAAAGCAGAGAATAACGGGCCAAAACTTACAATGTTGGCGAGCTAGTTCTACGCCTGCTGGACAAGAAAAAGGACAAACTTAAGCACAAATGGGAAGGTCCCTTCATCATCGACCAAGTCCTTACCAGCGGTGCATACCGTCTACGCAACGCATCTGACAACCGACTCGAGCCAAACCCATGGAACGCAGCCAATCTCCGAAGAATTTACACCTATCGCCGGACTCTGGGTTCGTCTCCTTCCTCCGTCCACCTTTAATATTCTTTCGCTGTCTTTGTTCGCACTCACTCGATGTGCTACTCGCACTCGTTATACCTGGGGGCTTCTTTAACAGAAGCTTATTTATATGGGCTTCATGCCCAACACATGTGTCATACTTCCGCATGTACCTTTTGATCACCATTGTATGCATCGATATGACTTAAGTTTTGGCCAAGCCGGGTTTCCTGGCTCCTGTGCTTACCCCTACGTTCCCGATTGTTTGGCTAGGAGGTAAAGGGAGCACCTCTGCGATTGTTACTGCCGGGTCAGCCGGATGTGTACCTCAGACTGGGTGAAGCCGAAGGCTAGCGTTCTTAAGGGAATATTCGGTCGGTGACCTGAAAGATGATTTATTACTTACTTATTTATCTGCCCCCAGATGCTTTTTTCTGCTATTTTCACAGTCCGGACATGCACTTTAGGGCATGCCTCCCAGGGAAAGGAACCCTTAACGGAACTATTCTCCCTGGAAGATGTTTCTTACTAACCATGTAATATAACATAGCTAGTTGGGCACTTGTCTGATAAAGCAATTATGACCCCTACGCCTTGTCTCCATGCATGCCTCGGTTCTTTTATAACCGAAAGGGTATTCGGACACACTCCGGACTGTTGGGTCCCGAGGTTGAAGCAAAAAGGTCTGCAAAGACAAACGATCTACAATCCGGCTAGAAGGCATTTTACATGTCATTTTAAAATTTACATTGTCAAACTGACTGATTGTACTCCTCTTCAATCCCATCTAACAGGCTGTCTAATTTACAGTCCTGTTGGGAATATTTCGCGGCCAACTCTACTTGGCCGTACATCAGGCTCACAGGGATCTCCTTCCCATCGGGCCCCATAGGTCCGACCTCGGCCATGTGGTTTGGGTCAGCCTTCGGGTACCGCGTCTTCACCATGGCCCAGGCCTCCCTGGCGCCTTGACGGCAGGCTGATATCTTCCACAGACGAAGACGCCGCCGTACTCCCTGATGCTTCTCGGCAAGCCCTGCAAGACCCTCGGGTAGGGAGACGGAAGGCCATAAGGCCTGAACGACGCCGCTCATTGCATGCCGAACACGTTCGTGCAGTTGCAGCAGCTCGGGAAGAGGGTCTCCCGTGGAACCAGGCATCTCCTCTGCCGGACGACCCGTGAGCACACCTACAGACAGATTTCTGTCAATCGACTTCCTCGCCGAACTCTTCTTTTCAAAAGAGTTTGCTCAAGCATTTACTATAAATGCCGCGACGAAGCCGCCGATTCTCCTTTACGGAGTTAGACAGCTGGACCCGAACATCTTTTAGTTCTTCGCCCAGCTGAGTGTTGGCATCTTGGAGTTTGTTCCTCTCCTGCTGCACCCTCGTAAGCACCCTCTCGCCGGCCTTCACCTGGCGCAGCAGCTGTTGCTTGTCCGGATCTAGTCCGGCACCCTCTGCAATATTATTGTTAGATTATACACACACGCCGCACTTCATAAACTACTTCTCTTTTCAAAATATGAATTACCAGAGGGGGTCTCCGTGGCTCCCCCGGCAGCAGCTAGTGCGGCCTCAAGTGTGGCCTTGCACTCTTGAAGCTCCTGAGACAGGTGGGAATTCTTCCCAGTAAGATCCTGCATAACAAATGATCCTTAAATCAGTTAGTTTAACTATTTTAAGTCTCGGGGGCTACTGGCATATATAACCATTAAAATTCCTTACCCGTATGTCCTTTACATACTGCTCTGTGGGTCTGGTTAAACCATCTTGAGCAGCACGAAGGTGCGCGTCTCCCGCATTAAAGGCATTTAATGCCTCAGGGGAGAAACACGCCTCACGAAGAACTGTGCGACGGCGCCTGTGATTCATGGTGCTCTCCACCTCAGACCTGGTGGCGGACAAGCTGTCGGCATCCTCCGTTGGAGGAGCATCCGGCTCGCGCCTTGCGCTCGCCTCCCCTTCCGGACTAGGCGTTGGAGCCTGGCTGGCGGAGGCTTGGTGGGCACCCTCTCTGGACTCAGTCCGACGAGCGCTCTTTCTCCTGGAAGAATCATGAGCGTTAATATGCCTCCCAGGAGTCTTTCTCTTAAAGGACAATGGTGCACCATACCTTTGCGACGACGTTTCGATTCGCGCCGCACTCCTCTTCCGCCTGATAGGCCGCACCGACCTCGTTTGGTCAGTCGCCGCGGGCTCGGCTTCCCGCCGTAAAGGCACCTCCTGCCAAGCACCATTGGTACACAGTGGTCAGAAATAAGCATTTAAAAAGTAACAGTGTCAGGACTTTGGTCGTACTCACCTGGGAAGCCGGACATAAACCGGGGTAGTCAGCCGTAATGGCGACTAAAGCATTGTCTATGCTGAGCTGGTGGAACACCCCGTCGATCAATTCCACCTTTATGTCCGGATCCTCTTCGGAGGCCGGATCAAGGGATCTTCCCGGATCCTCGGGTTGTAGAGTTGGGCTTTTTATGCCCTCCACATCCCGACGCAGTTCCTGCATCGAAATCATAAAGTAAGACACTTATCTTTGAAAGCACGGATCAGATATATAAACGTCCGCTTACCCAGCTCCGAGGGTTATTCATGGAGAATCCATTCAATGGATTCGTGCGGAGGAAGTCCTCCTCCTCCCCCTTGTACAAGCCGGACAGGATCTTCACCAGATCGGCGGACGATCCCGGCCCCGTGTGGCCATGACGGGTGGCGTCATTCTCCCCGTTGAAATCCCACATGGGGTGGCCCCTATATTGGAGCGGCTGCACCCTCGCATAATGCATGTGGCCATGACTCCAATCATGGTTAATCCGGAATGGGCTAGTAGCCATATCCGGCCCATCAGATAGTGGGCGCTCCTATCATCTTCCCGTTGAGGGCTCCGCGGGCGCCAACTCAGGCGTTTCTTCAGAGGAGCATTGCTAAACTCCGGGAGGCCGATCCAAACTAGATCCGGCAGCGGGGCGTCTTCCATATAGAACCACTCCGAAGGCCAGTCTTCGGACGCCTTCTTTGGGGTTCCGGATAGATATCCGGTCCCGGCGATGCGCCATACTTCGGCTCCGCCCACTTGATATATCGACCCCCCGTGAGAACGGGGTACGAGGCAAAACATCCTCTTCCACAGCGCAAAATGGGGCTCGATGCCCAAGAACAGCTCGCAGAGAGCTATAAAGCCCGCGATGTGCAAAATGGTGGCAGGCGTGAGGTGGTGAAGTTGGAGTCCATAGAACTCCAGGAGCCCCCGGAGAAGCGAATGTACAGGAAATCCGAGTCCCCTTATTAAGTAGGGGACGAAGCATACCCGCTCTCCTTTGGAGGGATTGGGGACGCTCTCCGCCTGCTTCCCACCCTTGTAGGTGGCTAGTCCGGCTCGAACCGGAACCGTAAAGGCCCGGGGAAGGTATCCCTCTGCTTGGAGCGTCACTAACTCGCTATGCGGGACTGAGCATCTCCTCCAATCTCCTGGCTGAGGACTAGGAGCGCGAGAAGAGGAGCCGCGTCGACTATTCATGTTGGAATGGATTTTTTGTCAGATGCACCTCGATGAGTACTTGCGGAAGGAGGATGGTGTGATTTGGATCTGGATCCTCGCCTCTCTTATAGGCGGCTTATTCGCGCAGCTGGGGGGTGAAACGTAAGAATACCCTGGCTTTTCGCATTCGTGCAACACATGGAAGAAGGCCATTATTGGACGTGGAAGCCAAGGAGTGCAACATTTATGAAGCAACCGGACACTATCCGGCCAACACATGGAGCACGAAGGAGAACCCGCCTTGCAAACGCCAAAGACAACATACGCGCCGGACTCGTCGTCATTGAAGCCTAGTTCGGGGGCTACTGAGGGAGTCCCGGACTAGGGGGTGTCCGGATAGCCGAACTATCATCATCGGCCGGACTCCAAGACTATGAAGATACAAGATTGAAGACTTCGTCCTGTGTTCGGATGGGACTTTCCTTGGCGTGGAAGGCAAGCTTGGCGATACGGATATGTAGATCTCCTACCATTGTAACCGACTCTGTGTAACCCTAGCCCTCTCCGGTGTCCATATAAACCGGATGGCTTTAGTCCGTAGGACGAACAACAATCATACCATAGGCTAGCTTCTAGGGTTTAGCCTCCTTGATCTCGTGGTAGATCTACTCTTGTAACACACATCATCAATATTAATCAAGCAGGATGTAGGGTTTTACCTCCATCAAGAGGCCCCGAACCTGGGTAAAACATCGTGTCCCTTGTCTCCTGTTACCATCCGCCTAGACGCACAGTTCGGGACCCCCTACCCGAGATCCGCCGGTTTTGACACCGACACTTAGCTTTGGGTTCAATCTTGCGGTGTTCTTACCCAGTGACAGAAAGGGTTGCAAGACACGTATTGTATTGTTTCCATCGAGGATAACAAGACGGGGTTTACATCATATTGCATGAGTTTATCCCTCTACATCATGTCATCTTGCTTAATGTGCTACTCTATTCTTATGAACTTAATACTCTAGATGCAGGCAGGAGTCGGTCGATGTGTGGAGTAATAGTAGTAGATGTAGGCAGGAGTCGGTCTACTTGTTATGGACGTGATGCCTATATACATGATCATGCCTAGATAATCTCATAACTATGCGCTTTTCTATCAATTGCTCGACAGTAATTTGTTCACCCACCGTAATACTTATGCTATCTCGAGAGAAGCCTCTAGTGAAACCTATGGCCCCCGGGTCTATCTCTTATCATATTTGCTTTCAATCTATTATTTGCATCTTTACTTTTTGCATCTATATTATAAAATACCAAAAATATATTTATCTTATTATACTATCTCTATCAGATCTCACTTTCGCAAGTGGTCGTGAAGGGATTGACAACCCCTTTATTGCGTTGGTTGCGAGTTCTCAGTTTGTTTGTGTAGGTGCGTGGGACTTTTGAGGAGCCTCCTACTGGATTCATACCTTGGTTCTCAAAACTGAGGGAAATACTTACGCTACACTTGCTGCATCACCCTCTCCTCTTTGGGGAAAACCAACGCTAGCTCAAGAGTACCCTGTTCCGGCACCCTGCCGGTGGGGGAATCCATCACCGGTAGCCATCTTCATCATCCCGGCGCTCTCCATGACGAGGAAGGAGTAGTTCACCCTCGGGGCTGAGGGTATGTACGAGTAGCTATGTGTTTGATCTCTCTCTCTCTCTCTCTCTCTCTCTCTCTCTGTCTCTCTCTCTCTCTTGTGTTCTTGATATGGCACGATCTTGATGTACCGCGTGCTTTGCTATTATAGTTGGATCTTATAATCTTTCTCCCCCTCTACCTTCTTGTAATGGATTGAGTTTTCCCTTTGAAGTTATCTTATTAGATTGAGTCTTTACGGATTTGAGAACACTTGATGTATGTCTTGCATGTGCTTATCTGTGGTGACAATGGGATATTCACGTGATTCACTTGATGTATGTTTTGGTGATCAACTTGCGGGTTCGGTGACCTTGTGAACTTATGCATAGGGGTTGGCACACGTTTTCGTCTTGACTCTCCGGTAGAAACTTTGGAGCACTCTTTGAAGTTCTTTGTGTTGGTTGAATAGATGAATCTGAGATTGTGTGATGCATATCTTATAATCAAACCCGCGGATACTTGAGGTGACATTGGAATATCTAGGTGGCATTAGGGTTTTGGTTGATGTGTGTCTTAAGGTGTTATTTTACTAAGAACTCTAGGGATGTTTGTGGCACTTATAGGAATAGCCCAATGGATTGATAAGAAAGAATAACTTTGAGGTGGTTTCGTACCCTACAATATTTTCTTCGTTTGTTCTCCGCTATTAGTGACTTTGGAGTGACTCTTTGTTGCATGTTGAGGATTGTTATATGATCCAATTATGTTATCCTTGTTGAGAGAACTTGCACTAGTGAAAGTATGAACCCTAGGCCTTGTTTCGAAGCATTGCAATACCATTTTAGCTCACTTTTATTACTTGTTACCTTGTTGTTTTTATAATTTCAGATTACAATAACCTATATCTACCATCCATATTGCACTTGTATCACCACCTCTTTGCCGAACTAGTGCACCTATACAATTTACCATTGTATTGGGTGTGTTGGGGACACAAGAGACTCTTTGTTATTTGGTTGCATGGTTGTTTGAGAGAGACCATCTTCATCCTACGCGTCCCACGGATTGATAAACCTTAGGTCATCCACTTGAGGGAAATTTGCTACTGTCTTACAAACCTCTGCACTTGGAGGCCCAACAACGTCTACAAGAAGAACGCTGCATAGTAGACATCAGGTCCACATGTTAGTATAAACATGTAGGTATGGGTATATCCATGGATACAAGGCTATACTCGTGCCCTACCAACGACTAAACGGGTAGGGTATGGGTATTAGCCATGGGTATAAAAACTGTGCCCATACCCTGCCCATGCCGGTACGATATTCGCAGGTATCCATACCCATGGGTAAAATTGCCATCCTTAGGAATGGGAGGTGCTATTATGTGTTGTTGGTTCTATTGCTTTGGTGCGAATGGTTTACTCTGCTTTGATGACTAGGACATGGGATTATATCCTAGATGGAGTTACAATTGCATAAAGGTACTACAATTAGGGGTAGGTTAACAAATCCGTACTAGTTTTTATTGTTATTTTGCAAATCAGTACCAGTTTTGGGTCCAACCATCACAAATTGGACTGATCCCCATTTGATCAAGTTTTGACAGGAAACCTGATCATTGGGGCCCATCGGTCGGGGTTGATGTGGCAAAAAAACATGCCGTCTCTCTCTCTCTCTCTCTCTCTCTCCCCCACAGTCCCACCATACCTCCGATCCCCTTCATCCTCCTCGCCTTCGAATGATACCGGCCGCCCCGCCACCTATGCTGCCGGCCACCACCTACGCCAACCGCCTTGTGTTGCCGCCACCACCACCTTCGTCTACAGCTGGTATAGATTAGCGAGTTTCAGCAAGACAGAAGATGTGCTAGTACGCATGGCCGCAGAGCACACGCATGCATGCACTGGTGCACCCACACAACGCATACACTGGAGCGCATCTACCACCGCCGGTTGCGTCCACTCAGGAGGAGCATAGGAGGCGCCGAGCCAGGCTACAACGCACATGAGCGAGGCACCTACAAGAACACATGAGGTCGTATCTGTGCACGCACCCAGCGCGTACCCATAGCTTGCTGCCTGAACTCCACCCGCGTCGCGCGATGGACGTCCAATACAAACGCATTCATGGCATCGTCGGCCAGCACCCGTGGTATGGGCACAACCAATCCATCGCAGTCGACCCACATCTGTGGCCTCGCCCGTGTTGTCCAAACCATCGCTTCTCCCTGTTGCTTCATGCTTGCGTGTGTTGGATAGCCGGAGCTCGTGCATGGAGGGAGCTTGGAGCGGATGTGGTGGCGTGGGTTAGCATCGGTGCACGTGATCCAGTTCGATGGAGCTGCAAAGGCTCTCATGCTTTTCTTCTTTGTTGGTTGGTGCATGCAGGGTGTTCGGCAAAATTCCTGAGGCCTTGCAGAGCTTGGGGAGGCCAACACCAGGGTGACTGTCGTGGTAGATGAGGAACCGATGGCTATTTGTTGCGTTGCACAAGATATTTGTGGAGGCGGTGGCTGTTGGAAATAATCTTGTTGCCTCAAAATATCTAGGCCAGGTAGCTGCAGGATGGCAGGAAGCAAACGTAGGAGTATAAAATATCAGTGGCAGTCAAAATATCAGGACATTAGCAAGAAGCATTTGCTACACCGGCTAGCAGCAAGAAATATCCAATGCATGTCGGCAAGACTTAGCTAGTAAGGAAGTGATGTGTCACCATGTGAATAGTGCATGCATGAGCTGTACATGCAAGTAGTAAATCATAGTACGTAGTGTAGTTTCTAGTGTGTGTACGTGGCTATGCACGTGTTGCTCGCCACCAGCTTGTAATCTCCTATAAAAGGGCATGCACCCATCTCTTGTAATCTCAAGCAATGAAGCTTCAAAGTTAGTAGTGTACGTGAGCCTTCCCAGTGCAAGTGTGTGTGCATTGATCCTGAGAGAGCTAGTTACTTTTAGTTATCTAACAATTGGCACCAGAGCTAGGTTATGACAAAGATGATGCCGCGCGACACTACGGCGATGGTGCCCAGTGGATCGGGCAACCCGGCGATAGCAGCGGCAGCAGCAGGGAAGATTCCGTTTCCGCAACTGACAAGGACAAACTACGCAACATGGGCGATGAGGATGAAGTACCTCTTGCGAGTACATGGTGCATGGGGTGTCGTTGATCGTGAGAGCTCGTCCAAGGAGGTTGATGAAAGCAAGGAGGAGCTAGCCATGACAATCATCTCACAGTCAATCGACGACGCGACGCTACTACGAGTGGCAGAAAAGGAGTCCGCATCTGATGTATGGGCGGCACTACGCTCCATGCATGTGGGTGTTGAGCGCGTCCGAGAGTCAAGGATCCAGTCATTGCGCTCTGAATTTGATAACCTCAAGATGGCTGATGGAGAGTCTGTGGATGATTTTGCGACGAAGTTCACGACACTCGTGGGGCATATTCGTGAACTCGGAGACCCGATGGAGGAGAAGTATGTGGTGAAGAAGTTGTTGCGAGCCGTCTCCAACAAATTCATCCATGTTGCTTCATCGATTGCGTTGTTTACTGATGTCAACAAGATGGCCATGGAGGAGGTCATTGGGTCACTTAAGGCGCACGAGGAGCTCTTGAAAGGGATGGAGCCGAGAGGTGTAGAAGAGCAACTTCTTATGACCAGAGGACACGACTCGTCGCGAGGACGAGGTCGTGGTCGTGGTCGTGGCTATGGCCGTGGTGGAGGACTCAAAGATAAAAGTGAAGTCCAGTGCTATAGCTGTCATGAGCTTGGACATTTTTCATATGAGTGTCCAGAGAAGAAACATAAAGCACTCCTTGCTCATCGTGATGACGATGAGCCAGCACTCCTGTGAGAAAAAGTTGAGGGGAGTGCACGCTTGACGGTGTGATGCCGTTAGGGACTGTGCATAAATGACAGTGGTGTGATGCCATTGTCATATGAAGTGAAGCGTTGGTGTCAGGCCAACAATGTTGGTGGTGTGAGGCCATCATAGTGAGGAGTCAGTGTGGTGATGGTGTGATGTCATCATTACAGAAGGGTCGGTGTGATGTCGACGACAGTGGTGCGATGCCATTGTCACAAGAAGTATCGGTGTGATGCCGATAGTCGGTGCGATGCCGGCAAGAGAGTGGTGTGATTCCACTTTGACAAGATGTTAGTGTGACGCTGACAAATAAAGCACTTGGTGTGATGTCAGTGCCAGTTGAGACAATGTGGAGTGGTCATGAGAAGCCGCTGTTGAGAATGCGGGCGATTTGCATCGGTGAATTGAAGGGAACAAGATTAGGGGAGTGATTGTTGGAAATAATCTTGTTGCCTCAAAATATCTAGGCCATGTAGCTGCAGGATGGCAGGAAGCAAACGTAGGAGTATAAAATATCAGTGTCAGTCAAAATATCAGGACATTAGCAAGAAGCATTTGCTACACCGGCTAGCAGCAAGAAATATCCAATGCATGTCGGCAAGACTTAGCTAGTAAGGAAATGATGTGTCACCATGTGAATAGTGCATGCATGAGCTGTACATGCAAGTAGTAAATCATAGTACGTAGTGTAGTTTCTAGTGTGTGTACGTGGCTATGCACGTGTTGCTCACCACCAGCTTGTAATCTCCTATAAAAGGGCATGCACCCATCTCTTGTAATCTCAAGCAATGAAGCTTCAAAGTTAGTAGTGTACGTGAGCCTTCCCAGTGCAAGTGTGTGTGCATTGATCCTGAGAGAGCTAGTTACTTTTAGTTATCTAACAGTGGCACAACGACCCGCGTCTCCTATGCTCAGCCAACACGCACATCTCCACTATGTCCCCACGCGCTGGCCCACTCTAACCCTTCATCACTGGTCTGCTCCATCACTGCTACTTAGTGCTCCGAATCAACGTTGGGTTGCGTTGGTCGATTGGAAATGGGGCTAGTGGCAGCACTGCTCGGCTGGGCAATGTTGGTAGGCACAGGGGCATCATCGACACTTATTGGCCAGAAAGGTTGGGCGGTTGCAACACTATGGCATGCATCATTTTTTTCTGGTTGGAGGAAAATAAGGAAGTAAGAGAGAGTTGAGTCAAATATGTCTACGCATTTTTTTGCCATGTCATTCATGACCAATGGGGCCCATCCATTAGGTTTATTCCAAAAATGTGAACAAACAAAGATCAGTCCAATATGTGATGGTTAGACCCAAAACCGATACTGATTTGCACAAAAATCGAGAACCGATACTAATTCGTTAATCTAGCCCCATTTGTGGTACCTTTATGCAATTAACTCATAAATATCAGTGTCCACTCCATTCCCACCCTCATGATTAAACGCAGTTTAAGGACTTCAATTTCCTTTGCATACAATATGGTGCTCAAGCCTGGCCTTAGCATTTAGCACATCCAAGGTTGCCTTGATGACTCGAGCACACAAGGAAAGGGATTTGTAAGATGGTGTGGCACCTGTTTAGCGCCATTAGCCAGGTTAAACACATTCATGACACAAGTGTTGTTCATATCTTTTTAGATTTAATAACATTAGTAACCTCATGCGGCTTAAACACAACTGTTGTCATGAATGCAAATGAGATGAACATATAGGTGATGTTTTTCTGAACATTTTGATATCTTGTTTGCATTTTTCTGATTTAATTTAATTTGTTATGAAGTTTTAAAAGTGACATTCAAACGGTCAAAGGGAAAAGCATAAGGGAAGCAAACACGCTTGGGCATAACTGAGGGTTTTTTGAAGCTAGGGAGAAACAAATAGGTTGGATCCAACTAGGAACATAAAACTAATTATCCCTTTTGGAAATCTTCCGAGGGGTTCCAGGAATGTCCAGGTGATTCTGGGAGTGTCTTGGAAGGTCCTCGAAGATATTTGGAAGACTATTGAAGTTTCCAGAATGTTTCAAAGTGGGATGCAACCTTGGCTAGCCTAAGGGGAAGCAACCACATGGGCCATAGGGCCCATAAGTGGTATGCACCCCCAAGCTTTGGGGGCCAAGCCAAGAAGATGCTTAATAGGGGAGGGGATCCTCGGAGGACCCTCCTCCTCTTGGTATGCCAGCCCTAGGAGGGGGCAGCCGCTCTCCAAGCCGCGCTCCCTAGCCATCTATAAATAGATGGGGGGTGCACCCTCCGAACACACATGTCCTAAAGAGATGCCCCCTGTGCAAGCTCTCTCTCTCTCTCTCTCTCTCTCTCTCTCTCTCTCTCTCTCTCTCTCTCTCTCTCTCTC
>NC_041381.1:663145100-663170539 GCF_002162155.2 Triticum dicoccoides
TCGATGGACACGTTGCTAGGCTGTTGTTCCTCTAGTTCTCTGGTGGTTGTTTAAAGTGTTGCCAAATCATTGATACGGGATGGGTAGATACCCCAGAGTGGTTGTGCTTTTGACTCTCAGTCAGGAAAATTCTTCTGCCCGGGAGGTAATACCTAGATGTAGGAATCTTTAAATCTTAATCAACATAAACACCATCTTTGCTGTGTTGCATTAGTGAGGTTGATCTATCCATGAATCTTCATAGTGTTCCCGTTCATGTTCGTTCGTAGGTACGGTAAATTGTATTTTGTATTACATTCCCCAACACATTGCTCCCATATGTGCTTGTTCAAAGGCTTGCATTGTAGAGTAAAATAGGTTTTTAGTGGTAAAATAACTACAACAAGTTAGTAATGTAATTGCTTCTAAAGGAAAAGAGAGCGCTTATCACATGTTTTCTAACCATAAGAGCAAGATATGCTCTGACTGGCTTGTTGGAGCCCTTGGCATTCTGGCCAAGTTCCTTGCAATTTCCACACCACAATCTTCTTTCTTTGCTCTTGCATAAGTAGTAGCACTCTCCTTAGGACCTTTTGTTCTAATTTACTCTGACTTTTCTGGCTGAACAATGTACCCTGGTGGTTTAATATCTGGTCTGGATGGTTTAACCGACTTATATTCATGTGGAAAAGGGTATATCATGTGTTCATATTCTTTCTCGTAAGTTTCAAACTTGAAGAAATCATCAACATAATCTCAAGCCATTCCTTAGCCCTGAATATAACCACACAAGCATGTTCACAAGGAACACCACATAACTAAAATCTGAAACAAGTCTTGTTAAGCAGGTTTACTTCATAGGCCTTTCCAGTGTAGTTTACTTGCCAAATCCCAACACCAAATTGTTGAGTTGTGCAGTACGTTACTTTACTCTTAGTACAATTTATGCTACAATGTTCTATGAATATAAAAACCTAATAATACACCAGAAATCATTATTAAGATATTAGTTGGACATTGGACATTATTGTTTAGAAACCTCTAGGGTGATATTTAATGGAACTAAACTACATAAACATAAGCACATACAAAAAATGTATGTGCATGATATAATTTTTGTAATTGTCACAAAAATGTTTCAAAGATAATTTCAGTGACATCATTGAATTTTATGTATATAAATAAAGTGATAGGAGGTACACATTACAACTGATAGAAAACAACACTGGTTAAATATACTAATAAAATTATGTGATTAACTATAATAAGTAAATAATAAAATGTATACTCCTTCAAATTGTTGTATGATGAAAATAAAAATAGATAACTATAAATGTTTGGTATAAAAATATGGGTTTTTATCAGTTTTGCCATCGGTTGTACTACACTACTCAGTTATGCCACTAAATTTTTTCACTGCTCAGAAATGCCACTGTTCTGTTAGGCGCGTGCTCAAAAAAGCCATTTTTTCACCGTTACCGTCAGGTCAATGGACGTTGACCACGTTATATGACTATAACGCCCCTGTGCTCCTTTGCAAGATCTCTCTCCATGGTGTGGGCCCAATTTGTCAAGGAGTAGGAAAAGAAATTAGGAGGAAAAAGAGAGATGAGGTGGATCGAACCAGAGACGTAAGTGTGGTGAGCGGGCAAGCTAACCACCACACCAAATGGAAGCATTTGATTGAGGAGTAGATGTACTTACCCTTATCCAATACTTAACCTGCTCGTATCAGTTTCCCAAGCCGGAACCACAATTCCTAGCCGCCGCCTGCCGATGCTTGTAGAGATGGAATTTCTTGTGTATAGATGGAATTTCTTAGTGTGGTGCGTGTGTCGCTCATAGTAGCTTGTAGAGATGGAATTTCTTGTGTAGAATTTGTAGTAGCTGATTGGTGCCTTGTTGATACTCGTGTGCAATTTGGTACACGTGTTCTGATGGTCAGGATGGCTATGGAATTATGGATACTGGAAGTAAAAAAAGGCTGCACCTGTGAAGTTTGTAAACCTTGCTGCATTTGTGTTGTTTTCAGAAAAATGGGCAGGCGCCATGCTGAAATTTTTAGAGGAATTTAGAAAATCATGTCCTCCTGCTATCATATTTGTTGTTGCTGTCAATTAGCGTGTGATGCATGAATTATCTAGCTGGAGAAATGGAGTAGTGAGCAACAAGAAAGGGTATTATATACTGTTCAGTTTGAATATTATATTTACCTAAAGGATATAGGATATATGTTTCCTTGTATATCAAAACTTTCCCTTAGCTCAACTGGTTAGCACGCGCACCTGTCCAGGACGTGGTCTTGAGTTCGAAATCTCCTGGCTCCAATTTTTGTCTTCTATTTTGTGAGCCCATAGCTCAAACAAAGAGAGGATAGTTGACAAACGGGATAGGGATATTTTCGTCATCTACCTTTGGTCAATGTCCACCGTCCTGACGGTAACGGCGAAAAAATGGCTTTTTGAACACGCGCCTAACGGAATAGTGGCATTTTTGAGCAGTGAAAAATTTTAGTGGCAGAACTGAGTAGTGTAGTACGACCGATGGCAAAACTGATAAAAACCCTAAAAATATTTAGAAATTAAACTATACATGAACATATGCACATACATAAAAATATGTACATGTGCATGATATAATTTGTGGAATTGTCACAAAAATTAATTCAAAGATAACTTCTGAGACATAACCGAATTTTAATTTAGTACAAACAAAGTGATCGGAGATATACATTACAACTGATAACAAACAACACTGGTTAAATATACCAACTAAATTATGTGGTTAAATAATTATAGTATGATAAAAATGTATACTCCTTCAAACTAAATTATGTGGTTAAGTATACCAACTTAGATCAGGAAGAACCTAACCCAGGATAGGGAGCTGAGGCACAATGGTCACCAAGTGGGGAAGGATAGCTTTGAGTTGAGGTAACCTGGTATCATACTGAGAGCTCAAGAGCTTTGCGATCTTCTCAATTGACATGACTTGCCTGTGTTTGGCCATCTAGATTGGTCAACCGGGCTGCCGTTGTAGGGGAATGCAGCAGAAAACAATTTTTTTGGGTATAGTGAGCACGCCCAGGACCACTATGGAGACTGCATACAAGGTTTGATCTGATCCGTACCGACTCGAACCACGGCGGAATAAGAGTCGGTGTAGATTGTCAGTGCAAATCCTCGCAGCTAGGATTTACAACCTCCCAACCGTGAGGATGAACTCCCTCTTCGGACAGCCCTTCGGGAGGCGATCGGACAGTCCCCCGGACGATGTCGTGGACAGCCCTTCGGGAGGACCCTCGAAACTCGAATGGAAACTCGGACAGCCCTTCGGGAGGACACTCGAACAGCTCCTCGGGAAAAAGATCGAAACTACAACCTCTCTATGGGGTTGCACACATACGATGTCAGCTATCCAGCGGGGCTTTACCACCGAGAACTAGTTCCTGCCGGAACCCAGACAGACTTTCGGCTCTACGAAACTATTTCGGTAGGAGGGAGAGAGAAGTCAGACAAGTCATGGCATGTGTATGAGAGCAAGGGATGAAGAGATGGCAGCCCTCACCTCCTCTATTTATAGGAAAGCCAAGGGGTAGTGTGCCTCCACAAATTACCAAAAACCCCATGCATTAGGTCACACACGAGGGCGTTAAGGTCAAAATGGGATGCCATGTGGAGCTCCAAGGAGCTCCACCACCCATGGCCGGCCACCCCTAGCCCCCCCCCCCCAAATGGGGTTCCTTCCCTTATAAGCCACTTCCTTTTAGAACTTTGACCAAGTTCAAAAAGGTGGCTCTCCAAAAATATCCCAAAAAGCACTTTCACTATTCACGATGACATTTTCCAGCGTCCGTTCGAACTGAAAATATTTATGTGGGATTAGAACATTTCCAGTACCCACTAAAATAATTTTCAATGCGTTCCGAAACAATTCCGGTTTTAGTGATTTTCATCTGCGAAAAGCATCTAAAGCGGTTCCGGCAGCTCTGGAGCATATCCGGTTTTTATCCCGGAAAATTCTAGAAAGTTTCCAGAATGATCCTGGCACCCTCCAAGAATTATCAGGCATGTGCCAAAACCAATTTGACTTAATAGTATATCCCAAAACAACTTTTCGGTTTCATCGAAACTCATCCGATGACCTCTCTCTGCGTTACTATTCCACTTTCCGAAACCTTTCCGGTGTCCTAAACTTTTCCTGTGATTTTCTCTCAGACTCCCTGTCTAGTATTCAGCAGATAGATGACCCTTAAGTGTGTGACCCTATAGGTTCGGTGAAGAATAGACATGACCCGAACCCCTTCCGATCAATGATCAACATCGGAGCCGTGGACACCCATATTGACCCCTATACCCACACGAATAAATATTCGTGTGAACCTCCAGTTTTAGTGAGTTATTCCTATTGTTGTGCGATATGTCACAAACACCCGAGGCGAGATTTATTCCATCCCCATGGACAAACAATTTGTCCACCATGCAAGTTACCTCGTTACCAGTTTTGTTCTCTTTTCTCGTTTCCGTGTTCCGGCATCCCAGTGATCAAATCACAAGGTGTCTGGCCAGATGATTATGGATATCGTAGCACCGAGAGGGCCCAAGAATATCTCTCCATCGTCGGAGGGGCAAATCCCAATCTTGAGCTATCTTGTTACTTGCCATACTTTTCCGTGAACCCGTAAGCCGCCATAATAGCCACCCAGTTACGGATGACGTTTAACAAACCCCAAAGTTCATGAAGCAAGCACGAAGGAACTCGATACTCTCATGGTCTGAGGAATTATGCAAACATTAACTATCTCTATGATATTAACCATAAACTTGTGACGAAAAGAATCTCATAGCATAACATCAATTTGGCTCGATTCAACACAAGTGTTCTACCAACATCATGCCCTCAAAATTGCCAGCATAGACATGCCCATGATCGGGAAAATAGGATCATCATGCAATACATGAGCCAGTCTTAGAAGCAAGACTAGGAATACATTTTACCGTTTAGTATACCACACGTGCATATGAGTTTCCCTCCGAGCCTCGTGGATATTGCAGACTCGAGAATCATTGCAGTTATAGCATGGAAGCTAAACATTCATTACAAACTTTGGAGATACAAAATAACTGTTATTACTGCCTCTAGGGCATATCTCCTACAGCCCAATCATCCAATATTGGTTATGATAATCATAATGAAAATCCAGCCATGTTGGCTATTTAAGATTTGAATAATATAACCCGGTTTGGAAAACCGGTTCCTGCAACACAAACCAGGATATCCATGCATATATGATGCATGCTATGATGATGCAATGTATTATGATGTATGTTTATAATGATAGCATATAAAAATGCCGACTTTCAAGGCACGACCAAAAGAGACCAGCTCTTGTTTTATGTTTTGAAAAAAAATTCAATTTTTTCGCCTCAAAGAAGCTTGTCATGAAAGACGTTCATCCAGTAATTAAGCTGGCTCTCACGTGACATAAATCCATCGTTTAAACCTTAACTAGTTCAGGGTCTTATTGAAAAGATTGGCTGTTAAGAGTACGAATGGGAAACATAGCGGAGAGACTACGGCAAACAGGTGAGTTTATCCTAGCTCACTGTAAGCCGACTCTCATGTGACATAAGCCGCCGTGTAAACCTTGACAAGTTCAGGGTCTTATTTAAAAGATTAACTGTCGAGAGTGGTGGGTCACCTGGCGGAGTAGTAAGTTGCAAACAGGCAGGTTTAACTCAGTTATGGCATGAAAGCCGGACAAGTGGGTATGAAAGCTATACTCATTGAGTAGGAAGCCCCCAAGCGACCTATGGCATGAAAGCCGATCACGAGGGTTATAAAAGCTATGCTCATTGAGCAGGAAGCCCCCAAGTGACCAATAATATGGCATGAAAGCCAATCAAGAGGGTTATAAAGCTATGCTCATTGAGCAGGAAGCCCCCAAATGGCCTATAATATGATAAGCAATAAGGTTGGATACCCATGTTTGAACCGAACATCATGGCAGCAAGTTCTCTTTGGCAACCTTTAATTTTTCTGAGAACTCAAACTTGCGAGAGACGGCTTCCTCTTGAGCCAGATGTTGAGCTGGATTTTAAGATCTCAAAACTTTGTGAGAAACAGATTTCCCTTGAGCCGGATTTTGAACCGGAACCTTTTCTGATAACCCGGAATTTTTTCTTTTGAGCCGGAACTTTATGATTACTCGACACTTTTTAAGCCGGAAATTTCCTGACAGGCCTTAATTTTTCACCAATGTAGCAGTAGCCTCCGGGACCGGGTTACTCTGAAGGAAATATGCCCTAGAGGCAATAATAAAGTTATTATTTATTTCCTTATTTCATGATAAATGTTTATTATTCATGCTAGAATTGTATTAACCGGAAACATAATACATGTGTGAATACATAGACAAACATAGTGTCACTAGTATGCCTCTACTTGACTAGCTCGTTTATCAAAGATGGTTATGTTTCCTAGCCATGGACAAAAGAGTTGTCATTTGATTAATGGGATCACATCATTAGGAGAATGATGTGATTGACATGACCCATTCCGTTAGCCTAGCACTTGATCGTTTAGTATGTTGCTATTGCTTTCTTCATGACTTATACATGTTCCTGTAACTATGAGAATTTTGCAACTCCCGTTTACCGGTGTCTCCGAAGGTACATGTTGGGTTGGCATATTTCGAGATTAGGTTTTGTCACTCCGATTGTCGAAGAGGTATCTCTGGGCCCTCTCGGTAATACTCATCACCTAAGCCTTGCAAGCATTGTAACTAATGAGTTAGTTATAAGATGATGTGTTACAGAATGAGTAAAGAGACTTGCCGGTAACGAGATTGAACTAGGTATTGGGTACCGACGATCAAATCTCGGGCAAGTAACATACCAATGACAAAGGGAACAACGTATGTTGTTATGCGGTTTGACCGATAAAGATCTTCGTAGAATATGTAGGAGCCAATATGGGCATCCAGGTTCCGGTATTGGTTATTGACCAAGAATAGTTCTAGGTCATGTCTACATAGTTCTCGAACCCGTAGGGTCCGCACGCTTAACGTTACGATGACAGTTATATTATGAGTTTATGAGTTTTGATGTACCGAAGGAGTTCGGAGTCCCGGATGAGATTGGGGACATGACGAGGAGTCTCGAAATGGTCGAGACGTAAATATCGATATATTGGACGACTATATTCGGAGTTCGGAAAGGTTCCGAGTGATTCGGGTATTTTTCGGAGTACCGGAGAGTTACGGGAATTCGTCGGGAGAAGTATTGGGCCTTATTGGGCCATACGGGAAAGAGAGAGGGGCTGCCTAGGGCAGGCCGCGCGCCCCCCCAAGGCCTAGTCCGAATTGGACTAGAGGGAGGGGCCGCACCCCCTCCTTCCTTCCCTTCTCTCTTCCCTTTCCTTCTCTCCTACTCCTACTACATGGAAGGTCTCCTAGTTGGACTAGGAAAGGAAGGAGTCCTACTCCCGGTGGGAGTAGGACTCCTCCCTGGCGCGCCCTCCCTTGGCCGGCCGCCCCCTTCCCCTTGCTCCTTTATATACGGGGGCAGGGGGCACCCCATAACACACAAGTTGATCTACGGATCGTTCCTTAGCCGTGTGCGGTGCCCCCCTCCACCATATTCCACCTCGGTCATATTGTCGCGGAGTTTAGGCGAAGCCCTGCGCCGGTAGACCATCATCATCGTCACCACGCCGTCGTGCTGACGGAACTCATCCCGGAAGCTTTGCTGGATCGGAGCCCGGGATCGTCATCGAGCTGAACGTGTGCTGAACTTGGAGGTGCCGTATGTTCGGTGCTTGGATCGGTCGGATCGTGAAGACGTACGACTACATCAACCGCGTTGTCATAACGCTTCCGCTTACGGTCTACGAGGGTACGTGGATGGACACTCTCCCCTCTCGTTGTTATGCCATCACCATGATCTTGCGTGTGCGTAGGAAATTTTTTAAAATTACTACGTTCCCCAACAACGGTATCAGAGCCTGGTTTTATGCGTTGATGTTATATGCACGAGTAGAACACAAGTAAGTTGTGGGCGATACAAGTCATACTGCTTACCAGCATGTCATACTTTGGTTCGGCAGTATTGTGAGATGAAGCGGCCCGGACCGACATTACGCGTACGCTTACGCGAGACTGGTTTCACCGTTGCGAGCACTCGTGCTTAAAGGTGGCTGGCGGGTGTCTGTCTCTCTCACTTTAGCTGAATCGAGTGTGGCTACGCCCGGTCCTTGCGAAGGTTAAAACAGCACCAACTTGACAAACTATCATTGTGGTTTTTATGCGTAGGTAAGAACGGTTCTTGCTAAAGCCCGTAGCAGCCACATAAAATTTGCAACAACAAAGTAGAGGACGTCTAACTTGTTTTTGCAGGGCATGTTGTGATGTGATATGGTCAAGACGTGATGCTATATTTTATTGTATGAGATGATCATGTTTTGTAACCGAAGTTATCGGCAACTGGCAGGAGCCATATGGTTGTCGCTTTATTGTATGAAATGCAAACGCCCTGTAATTGCTTTACTTCATCACTAAGCGGTAGCGATAGTCGTAGAAGCAATAGATGGCGTAACGACAACGATGCTACGATGGAGATCAAGGTGTCGCGCCGGTGACGATGGTGATCACGACGGTGCTTCGAAGATGGAGATCACAAGCACAAGATGATGATGGCCATATCATATCACTTATATTGATTGCATGTGATGTTTATCCTTTATGCATCTTATCTTGCTTTCATTGACGATAGCATTTTAAGATGATCTCTCACTAAAATTATCAAGAAGTATTCTTCCTGAGTATGCACCATTGCCAAAGTTCGTTGTGCCCAGACACCACGTGATGATCGGGTGTGATAAGCTCTACGTCCATCTACAATGGGTACAAGCCAGTTTTGCACACGCGGAATACTCAGGTTAAACTTGACGAGCCTAGCATATGCAGATATGGCCTCGGAACACGGAGACCGAAAGGTCGAGCATGAATCATATAGTAGATATGATCAACACAGTGATGTTCACCATTGAAAACTACTCCATCTCACGTGATGATCGGTTATGGTTTAGTTGATTTGGATCACGTGATCACTTAGATGACTAGAGAGATGTCTGTCTAAGTGGGAGTTCTTAAGTAATATGATTAATTGAACTTAAATTTATCATGAACTTAGTCCTGGTAGTATTTTGCAAATTATGTTGTAGATCAATATCTCGCGTTGTTGCTTTCATATGTTTATTCTGATATGTTCCTAGAGAAAACTGTGTTGAAAGATGTTAGTAGCAATGATGCGGATTGGATCCGTGATCTGAGGTTTATCCTCATTGCTGCACAGAAGAATTACGTCCTTAATGCACCGCTAGGTGACAGACCTATTGCAGGAGCAGATGCAGACTTATGAACGTTTGGCTAGCTCAGTATGATGACTACTTGATAGTTTAGTGCACCATGCTTAACGGCTTAGAATCGGGACTTCAAAGACGTTTTGAACGTCATGGACCATATGAGATGTTCCAGGAGTTGAAGTTAATATTTCAAGCAAATACCCAAGTTGAGAGATATGATGTCTCCAACAAGTTCTATAGCTAAAAGATGGAGGAGAATCGCTCAACTAGTGAGCATGTGCTCAGATTGTCTAGGTACTTCAATCGCTTGAATCAAGTGGGAGTTAATCTTCCAGATAAGATAGTGATTGACAGAATTTTCTAGTCACCATCACAAAGTTATTAGAACTTCATGATGAACTATAGTATGCAAGGGATGACGAAAACGATTCCTGAGCTCTTCGTGATGTTGAAATCGACGAAGGTAGAAATCAAGAAAGTGCATTAAGTGTTGATGATTGACAAGACCACTAGTTTCAAGAAAAGGGCAATGGGAAAGAAAGGGAACTTCAAGTAGAATGACAAGCAAGTTGTCACTCCCGTGAAGAAGCCCAAAGCTAGACCAAAGCCTGAAACTAAGTGCTTACACTGTAAAG
Organism: Triticum dicoccoides; assembly: GCF_002162155.2. NCBI lineage: Eukaryota > Viridiplantae > Streptophyta > Magnoliopsida > Poales > Poaceae > Triticum > Triticum dicoccoides. Next base: position 663,155,078 of record NC_041381.1, read on the forward strand.
GAAATGGTCACTGGAAGCGGAAATACCCTGAATATTTGGTGGATAAGAAGGATGGCAAAGTGAACAAGGGTATATTTGATATACAGGTTATTGATGTGTGCCTTACTAGTGTTTATAGTAACCCTTGAGTATTTGATACTTGTTCAGTTACTAAGATTAGTAACTCGAAACAGGAGTTACAGAATAAACAGAGACTAGTTGAAGGGTGAAGTGACGATGAGTGTTGGAAGTAGTTCCAAGATTGATATGATCATCATCGCACACTCCCTATACTTTCGGGATTAGTGTTAAACCTAAATAAATGTTATTTGGCATTTGCATTGAGCATGAATATGATTTGATCATATTTATTGCGATACGTTTTTTCATTTAAACTTAGAGAATAAATTGTTATTCTGTTTACATGAATAAGACCTTCGATGGTCATACACCCAATGAACATAGTTTGTTGGATCTCGATCGTAGTGATACACATATTCATAATATTGATGCCAAAAGATGAAAAGTTAATAATGATAGTGCAACTTATTTGTGGCACTGCCGTTTGGGTCATATCGGTGTAAAGCGCATGAAGAAACTCCATAAAGATGGATTTTTTGAATCACTTGGTTATGAATCATTTGATGCTTGCAAACCGTGCCTTTTGGGTAAGATGACTGAAACTCTGTTCTCCGGAACAATGGAACAAGCTACTGACTTATTGGAAATAATACATACCGATGTATGCGATCCAATGAGTGTTGATGCTCGTGGCAAGTATCGTTATTTTCTGACCTTCACAAGATGATTTGAGCAGATATGGGTATATCTACTTGATGAAACATAAGTCTGAAATAATTGAAAGGTTCAAAGAATTTCAGAGTGAAGTGGAAAAATCATCGTAACAGGAAAATAAAGTTTCTGCAATCTGATCGCGGAGACAAATATTTGAGTTACGAGTTTGGTCTTCAATTAAAACAATGTGGAATAGTTTCACAAACTCATGCCACCTGGAACACCACAGCTTAATGGTGTGTCCGAGCGTCATAACAGTACTTTATTGGATATAGTGCGATCTATGATGTATCTTACCAATTTACCACTATCGTTTTGGGGTTATGCATTAGAGACAGTTGCATTCACTTTTAAAAAGGGCACCATCAAAACCCGTTGAGACGACACCTTATGAACTATGGTTTGGCAAGAAACCAAAAGTTGTCGTTTCTTAAAGTTTGGGGCTGCGATGCTTATGTGAAAAAGTTTTCACCTGATAAGCTCAAACCCAAATCGGAGAAGTGCGTCTTCATAGAATACCCAGAGGTAACTATTGGGTACACCTTCTATCACAGATCCGAAAGCAAAATTCGTTGCTAACATGGACCCTTTCTAGAGAAGGAGTTTCTCTCGAAAGAAGTGAGTGGGAGGAAAGTAGAACTTGATGAGGTAATTGTACCTTCTCCCTTATTGGAAAGTAGTTCATCACAGAAATCAGTTCCTGTGATTCCTACACCAATTAGTGAGGAAGCTAATGATGATTATCATGAAACTTCAAATCAAGTTGCTACCGAACCTCGTAGGTCTTCCAGAGTAAGATCCACACCAGAGTGGTACGGTAATCCTGTTCTGGAAGTCATGTTGCTAGACCATGATGAACCTACGAACTATGAGGAAGCGATGATGAGCCCAGATTCCGCGAAATGGTTTGATGCCATGAAATCTGAGATGGGATCCATGTATGAGAACAAAGTATGGACTTTCATTGACTTGCTCGATGATCAGCAAGCCATGTTAAATAAATGGATCTTCAAGAGGAAGATAGACATTGATAGTAGTGTTACTATCTACTAAGCTCGACTTGTTGCGAAATGTTTTCAACAAGTTCAAGGTGTTGAATACGATGAGATTTTCTCACTCGTATCGAAGCTTAAGTCTGTCTGAATCATGTTAGCAATTGCCACATTTTATGAAATCTGGCAAATGGATGTCAAAACTGCATTCCTTAACGGATTTATTAAAGAAGAGTTGTATATGATGCAACCAGAAAGTTTTTGTCAATCCTAAAGATGCTAACAAAGTGTGCAAGCTCCAGCAATCCATCAATGGACTGGTGCAAGCATCTCGGAGTTGGAATATACGCTTTGATGAGTTGATCAAAGCATATGGTTTTATACAGACTTTTGAAGAAGCCTGTATTTACAAGAAAGTGAGTGGGAGCTCTGTAGCATTTCTAATATTATATGTGGATGACATATTGTTTATTGGAAATGATATGGAAATTCTGGATAGCATGAAAGGATACTTGAATAAGAGTTTTTCAAAGCAAGACCTCGGTGAAGCTGCTTACACATTGAGCATCAAGATCTATATAGATAGATCAAGACGCTTGATAAGATTTTTCAATGAGTACATACCTTGATAAATTTTTGAAATAGTTCAAAATGGAACAGTCAAAGAAGGAGTTCTTGCCTGTGTTACAAGGTGTGAAGTTGAGTAAGACTCAAGACCCGACCATTGCAGAAAATAGAAAGAGAATGAAAAGTCATTCCCTATGCCTCAGTCATAGGTTCTATAATGTATGCTATGCTGTGAACCAGACCTATTGTATACCTTGCTCTGTGTTTGGCAAAGGAATACAATTTTGATCTAATAAGTAGATCATTGGACATAGGTCAAGAATATCCTTAGTGAGGACTAAGGAGACATTTCTTGATTATGGAGGTGATAAAAGAGCCCGTGTAAAAGTTACAACGATGCAAGCTTTTACACCAATCCAGATGACTCTAAGTCTCAATCTGGATACATATTGAAAGTGGGAGCAATTAGCTAGAGTAGCTCCGTGCAGAGCATTGTGGACATAGAATATTTGCGAAATACATACGGCTTTGAAATGACAGACCCGTTGACTAAGCTTCTCTCACGAGCAAAACATGATCATACCTTAGTACTCTTTTGGGTGTTAATCACATAGCGATGTGAACTAGATTATTGACTCTAGTAAACCCTTTGGGTGTTAATCACATAGCGATGTGAACTAGATTATTGACTCTAGTAAACCCTTTGGGTGTTGATCACATGATGATGTGAACTATGGGTATTAATCACATGCAGATGTGAATATTGGTGTTAAATCACATAGCGATGTGAACTAGATTATTGACTCTAGTGCAAGTGGGAGACTGAAGGAAATATGCCCTAGAGGCAATAATAAAGTTATTATTTATTTCCTTATTTCATGATAAATGTTTATTATTCATGCTAGAATTGTATTAACCGGAAACATAATACATGTGTGAATACATAGACAAACATAGTGTCACTAGTATGCCTCTACTTGACTAGCTCGTTTATCAAAGATGGTTATGTTTCCTAGCCATGGACAAAAGAGTTGTCATTTGATTAATGGGATCACATCATTAGGAGAATGATGTGATTGACATGACCCATTCCGTTAGCCTAGCACTTGATCGTTTAGTATGTTGCTATTGCTTTCTTCATGACTTATACATGTTCCTGTAACTATGAGAATTATGCAACTCCCGTTTACCGGAGGAACACTTTGGGTACTACCAAACGTCACAACGTAACTGGGTGATTATAAAGGAGTACTACAGGTGTCTCCGAAGGTACATGTTGGGTTGGCATATTTCGAGATTAGGTTTTGTCACTCCGATTGTCGGAGAGGTATCTCTGGGCCCTCTTGGTAATACTCATCACCTAAGCCTTGCAAGCATTGTAACTAATGAGTTAGTTATAAGATGATGTGTTACAGAACGAGTAAAGAGACTTGCCGGTAACGAGATTGAACTAGGTATTGGATACCGACGATCAAATCTCGGGCAAGTAACATACCAATAATAAAGGGAACAACGTATGTTGTTATGCGGTTTGACCGATAAAGATCTTCGTAGAATATGTAGGAGCCAATATGGGCATCCAGGTTCCGCTATTGGTTATTGACCAAGAATAGTTCTAGGTCATGTCTACATAGTTCTCGAACCCGTAGGGTCCGCACGCTTAACGTTACGATGACAGTTATATTATGAGTTTATGAGTTTTGATGTACCGAAGGAGTTCGGAGTCCCGGATGAGATTGGGGACATGACGAGGAGTCTCGAAATGGTCGAGACATAAAGATCGATATATTGGACGACTATATTTGGATCTCGGAAAGGTTCCGAGTGATTCGGGTATTTTTCGGAGTACCGGAGAGTTACGGGAATTCGCCGGGAGAAGTATTGGGCCTTATTGGGCCATACGGGAAAGAGAGAGGGGCTGCCTAGGGCAGGCCATGCCCCCCCCCCCAAGGCCTAGTCCGAATTGGACTAGGGGGAGGGACCGCACCCCCTCCTTCCTTCCCTTCTCTCTTCCCTTTCCTTCTCTCCTACTCCTACTACATGGAAGGTCTCCTAGTTGGACTAGGAAAGGGAGTAGGACTCCTCCCTGGCGCGCCCTCCCTTGGCCCCCCCCCTTCCCCTTGCTCCTTTATATACGGGGGCAGGGGGCACCCCATAACACACAAGTTGATCTACGGATCATTCCTTAGCCGTGTGCGGTGCCCCCCTCCACCATATTCCACCTCGGTCATATCGTCGCGGAGTTTAGGCGAAGCCCTGCGCCGGTAGAACATCATCATCGTCACCACGCCGTCGTGCTGACGGAACTCATCCCCGAAGCTTTGCTGGATCGGAGCCCGGGGATCATCATCGAGCTGAACGTGTGCTGAACTCGGAGGTGCCGTACGTTCGGTGCTTGGATCGGTCGGATCGTGAAGACGTACGACTACGTCAACCGCGTTGTCATAACGCTTCCGCTTACGGTCTACGAGGGTACGTGGACGAACACTCTCCCCTCTCGTTGCTATGCCATCACCATGATCTTGCGTGTGCGTAGGAATTTTTTTGAAATTACTACGTTCCCAACATATTCTCCCTCCAATGACCCGGGGTTCTTGAATTTGCTAAAACTGACAAAATTTGTTTAGTCGTGTCCATGTAGCCCCTGAGTCTTAAGACGACTCGAGGAGTTGTCTTGAGATTCTCCATACTTGACTGTGGTATGACCCGACATATAGCTGAATAGTGGAATGCTGGAATGCACTGAAGCTGGAGACAAAGTGGCAAGTTGATGACCTTCGCGACACAGTATGTATCTTTGACGTCGATAACGCAATGTGAATTCACAGAAGGTTGAGGTTGACCATGGCGGGTTATAAATGATCATGTATGAGTTGTTTCAATAACCCGGCCAATACTTCATCTCGGCTGCTGTTGAAGTTAACCAAAACGTAGTGGCGGCGACTTGTGCGCCTGTTCATTGAGTCATTCGGTGCAGGTGGTAGCTGATATTATTATTTTTTCCAGAATTTTGTTGGAATAGACTGGTCCACAGGAGCAGCGTCTGCACATGTCCATTGAATAGCTCGTGCAGACGGGCGCGGCTCCGGTGTGTTGATGTAGACTAGACCGCGAGGGAAGACGGCAAAGACAGTCGCGACGTTGGAGGCGGCATGGACGTGGGCGAGTTGGCCGCGAGCGCGGATAGATGAGTCAGTCGCGGGGTTGTAAACTTGCATGGTCGGGTGAGTCGACCATCGGCACGGCCCCGGCGAGTTGATGTAGACCGGACTACAGAGGCGGCGTCTTGCGCACGTCCGTTAAGAAGTGCGGCATACACAGATGTTGGTGCAACCTCCGTGATCAGACCATAGGGACGGTGAATCGCGCGTGTGTGCACGGCACCATTGACCGGGCGAAAACAAGCACGACCTCTGGTGGCAACTACCATTTTTTTGACAGACATTAGCTGATTGACCTGTGTATACTGTATAATACAAGTCAAAAATAAGATGTTCAATGAAAGTTGCATTAACAGAAATATCTTAGAAAAACATAACCTGATATTTGTTCCGAGTGGACAGATGAACTATGTCGCACTCGTGAGGTCGCCTGACCCATAATGAACAGGATGATGACCCAGGACCAGCCAAGTCACGGACGACTCCCTTCTCTTTTAACCCGGCCCCTTCTCTTTCTTTTCTCCAGTCAGCACCCTCTCCCTTTGCATTTTTCATCAGTCCGCGGTGTGTCACAGCTATGGATGCAACACCTACCATAGTTGTGCTGCATCATCCCTTTCTCTTTGGAGAAATACGGATGTAGTTCAAGTGACATCACTCGCCGCTGTGCGCCACCGTGTTTAAAGTTTAAACACACTGGGTTGCTGCCAAGTGGGTCCCCCGTGTCAGGAATTAGCTTAGGACAAATGACCCACTAACATGTTGGCCCGCACACTCTAGCGTTTAATTAGCGCATGTGTCAGTAACAGCCCACCCACATGCTATTATGTGAATTGGATTAAATAAACCTCTGTTAAATAAAAATTCACTCACCAGTAGGTCCCACCGGCTAGTTTGACCAATCAACTTTGATTGTTGACTACTGACTGGCAAGTCAATAGGCACCACGTGGCAACCTCACAACCCATTACTGTGTACACTTCTTTGTGTGCACATAACATTTTGTGATTTATTTTTAAATTGTGCACATATCATTTTGCTATTTGCTACTTCTTGAGGTTGAGTTGGTTTTTCCCTTCAAGAGGAAAGGGTGATGCAGCAAAGTAGAGATAAGTATTTCCCTCAGTTTGAGAACCAAGGTATCAATCTAGTAGGAGGTACAAACAAGTCTCAAATCTATGCACCTGCACAAAAAATCAAACACTTGCACCCAACGCGATAAAGGGGTTGTCAATCCCTTCACGGTCACTTGCAAGGATGAGATCTGATAGAGATAGATATAAAAGATTACTAAAACTAAAACAAAGTAAAAAAATAAATTGCAGCAAGGTATTTTTGGTTTATAGATATAAAAATATATGATGGAAAATAGACCCTGGGGCCATAGGTTTCACTAGAGTCTTCTCTCCTGAAAGAAAATGGGTAAACAAATTACTCTTGAGCAATTGATAGAAATGCGCAAAGTTATGATGATATCTAAGGCAATGATTATGAATATAGGCATCACGTCCGTGTCAAGTAGACCGAGTCCTTCCTGCATCTACTACTATTACTCCACACAACGACCGTGATCCAGCATGAATGTAGAGTATTAAGTTCATAAGAACGGAGTAACGCTTTAAGTGTGATGACATGATGTAGAGGGATAAACTCAAGCAATATGATGAAAACCCCATATTTTTACCCTTGATGGCAACAATACAATACGTGCCTCGCTACCCCTACTTTGTCACGGGGTGAGGACACCGTAAGATTGAATGCAAAACAAAGCGCCTCTCCCATTGCAAGAAAAACCAATCTAGTTGGTCAAACCAAATCGATAGTTTGAAGAGAAATACAAAGATATCAAATCATGCATATAAGTATTCAGAAAAGACTCAAATAATATTCATAGATAATCTGATCATAAATCCACAATTCATCGGATCTCGACGAACACACCGCGAAAAAAGTATTACATTCGATAGAACTCCAAGAACATTGAGGAGAATATTGTGTTGAAGATCAAAGAGAGAGAAGAAGCAATCTAGCTACTAGCTATGGACCCATAGGTCTGTGGTAAACTACTCACGCTTCATTGGAAGAGTAGCAAGGTTGATGTAGATGCCCTCCGTGATCGAATCCCCCTCCGGCAGATCGCTAGAAAAGGCCCCAAGATGGGATCTCATGGGAACAGAGGCTTGCGGCAACCGAAAAGTATTTTGGTGGACGCTTCTGTTGGTTTGTGAATATTTTGGAATTTATATAGGTGGAACTAGGGTTAGAAGACCTCCGAGGGGTCCACAAGCCAAGGGGTGCCCCCCGGGGCAGGCCCTGCAGGCTTGTGGCCTCCTTGGGTACCCTCTGGACCTCTCTCCAAGTTACGTAGGTGTCTTCTGGTCCAAGAAAAATTATCGCAAAAGTTTTATTCCATTTGAAATCTGTTTGATGTTCCTTTCTGGAAAAGCGAAAAACAAGGAAAAAGCAGCAACTGGCACTGGCACTAGGTTCATACGTTAGTCCCAAAAAATGATATAAAATAGTATATTAATGCACATAAAACATCCAAAACAGATAATATAATAGAATGGAACAATCAAAAGTTATAGATATGTTGGAAACGTATCAAGCATCCCCAAGCTTAATTCCTGCTCGTCCTTGAGTAGGTAAATGATAAGAACAATTTTTTTGATGTGGAACGCTACCTAACATATTTATCCATGTAATCTTCTTTATTGTGGCATGAATATTCAGATCCATAAGATTCAAATCAAAAGTTTATTCTTGACATAAAAACAATAATATTTCAAGCATACTAATAAAGCAATTGTGTCTTCTCGAAATAACATGGCAAAAGAAAGTTATCCCTACAAAATCATATAGTCTGGCTATGCTCCATCTTCATCACATAAAGTATTTCATCATGCACACCCGATGACAAGCCAAGCAATTGTTTCATACTTTTGGTATTCTCAAACCTTTTCGACTTTCACACAATACATGAGCGCGAACCATGGATATAGCACTATAGGTGGAATACAATATGGTGGTTGTGGATAAGACAAAAAATAAGGAGGAAGTCTGACATCAACTAGGCGTATTAACTGTCTATGGAGATGCCCATCAATAGATATCAATGTGAGTGAGTAGGGATTGCCATGCAACGGATGCACTAGAGCTATAAGTGTATGAAAGCTAAAAAAGAAACTAAGTGGGTGTGCATCCAACTTGATTGATCACGAAGACCAAGGGCAATTTGAGGAAGCCCGTCATTGGAATATACAAGCCAAGTTCTTATAATGAAAAATTCCCACTAGTATATTAAAGTGACAACATAGGAGACTCTCTATCATGAAGATCATGGTGCTACTTTGAAACACAAGTGTGGAAAAATGATAGTAACATTGTCCATTCTCTCTTTTTTTTCTCATTTTTTTGTTTGGGCTCTTTTTTTATTTTGGGCTCTTTGGCCTCTTTTATTTTATATAGTCCGGAGAGTCATCCCAACTGTGAGGGAATCATAGCTTCCATCATCCTTTCCTCACTTGGGACAATGCTCTAATAATGATGATCATCACACTTTTATTTAATTACAACTCAAGGATTACAACTCGATACTAGAACAAAGATATGACAGAACGATGCAAGTTGCATGGCAATATATCTCGGAATGGCTAGAAATGCCATAATAGATATGTATGGTGGCTGTTTTGAGGAGGGTATATGGTGGGTGTAATGCACTGCCGAGAGTTGCGCAGCACTAGAGAGGCTAGCAATGGTGGAAGGGTGAGAGTTCTAATAATCCATGGACTCAACATTAGACATAAAGAACTCACATACTTATTGCAAAAATTTATTAGTCATCGAAACAAAGTACTACAGGCATGCTCATAGGGGGATAGATTTGTAGGAAAAGACCATCGCTCATCCCCGACTGCCACTCATAAGGAGGACAATCAAAAAATAAATCATGCTCCGACTTCATCACATAACGGTTCACCATACTTGCATGCTACATGAATCACAAACTTCAACACAAGTATTTCTACCAATCCACAATTACTCACTAGCATGAATCTAATATCACCATCTTTATATCTCAAAACAATTGCAAGGAATCAAACTTCTCATAGTATTCAATGCTATTTATATGAAAGTTTTCATTATATCCCTCTTGGATGTGCATCATATTATGACTAAATTCACAACCTAAGCAAATTACCATGCTGTTTAAAGACTCTCAAAATAATATAAGTGAAGCATGAGAGTTCATCAATTTCTATAAAATAAAGCCACCGTCGTGCTCTAAAAAGATATAAGTGAAGCACTAGAGCAAGCTGCCTAGCTCAAAATATATAAGTGAAGCACAAGAGTATACTTACTAATTCACGATTAAAGTGTATCCCTCTCAAAATATGTGTACAACAAAGATGATTGTGGCAAACTAAAAAATAAAAGATTCACATCATACAAGACGCTCCAAGCAGAACACATATCATGTGGTGAATAAAAATATAGCCTCAAGTAAATTTATCGACGGATTGAAGACGAAAGAGGGGATGCCATCCGGGGCATCCCCAAGCTTAGATGCTTGGTTATCCTAGAATATTACCTTGGGGTGCCTTGGTCATCCCCAATCTTGGCTCTTGCCACTCCTTATTCCATTGTCCATCAAATTTTTACCCAAAACTTGAAAACTTCACAATACAAAACTCAACAGAAAACTCATGAGATCCTTTATTATAAAAAAGCAAATCACCACTTATGTACTGTTGTGAACACATTATAAATTTATATTGGTTTTATATCTATTGTATTCCAACTTATCCATGGTTCATACCCCCGATACTACCCATAGATTCATCAAAATAAGCAAACAATACATGAAAACAGAATCCGTCAAAAACAGAACAGTCTGTAGAAATCTGAAAACTTCGTATACTTATGTAACTCATTTTTTTTGAACAATTAGGACAATACGGGATATTTGTATATCAATCTTGTGAAAAAAATTCAGATCAAAATCACGCTTCTGTGATTTGTTAAAATTCTGGGAATGAGCACAAAAGTTTCTGTTTTTCAGCAAGATCAATCAACTATCACCGTAGACCATCCCAAAGGTCTTACTTGGATCAAACACCAATTAAAAAAATGAAAAAACAATTACTACAGAAGTAATAATGTGTATTTTTTGAAAAACATAACCAAAAGCAAAAAAACACAAAAATAAATTTGGGTTGCCTCCCAACTAGCGCTATTGTTTAGCGCCCCTAGCTAGGCATAAAACATAGATCTAGGTATTGTAATAGAAGATCGTCCATGCTCATCTCATACTCCCTCCTTCAGCAGCAAGCTTTCTTTGTGGCAAGCAAAAATAATCGAAGGGGCTAAATTTAATAGGGTAGGGATCTATAAGATCAAGTTTGGGAGGAATTGGTTCCTCCTTCGGCCCTTTGTATTTGATAATTATTTCTTCATTGTAAATATTCCTTTGATTGAACGTCCTAAGTCTATCTTAAGCACAAACCCTAATCCATTATTTTGTATAGCAAAATTGTCATTGAGCTTAGAAATTTTATCAATCAAAACATTGGTAGGGACCTTCTTTCTTAGGTTTTGATTGTAAGCAGCATAATTCAAAGATTGTAATCTCCTAGTTTCTTCTTGAATAAAAAGGATTTCTTCTATAGGAGAACAACCACCATTAATATTATAATGAGAAAATATTTCACTAGCTTCTTCATAATGAATCTAAACTTGTGAGCTAGAAATATAGTGGTGACACGCTTAACCAAAGGATCATGAATATTGGAAAATTCTAGTAAAAGCCTTTGTATGCAAGGATGCATGTGAGCAAATTGTCTTTCAAATTCAACTATTAGCAAAGATATCGCATCCGCAAGGCTAATCGTTTTATTAAGGATTGATCCTCCTAGCATGGGTATCGTATCGGCACAAGTAAGTAAATCTTGAATAACCCCTTTTCCAATTATATTACCGCTACCTACGCGGAGTTTTTTGGTATGCATGATAGTAGGTTCTTCATGAGGATCATTATTAGCAAAGTCATCAAAGTATTCCTCAAGATTATTACTATCCTTTTTAGCCATAACCTCCCCAGATTCTAAAATGATGGCAAGAAACCAATCAAGCACACAAGCAAACGAAAAGACGAACGAAAGAAGGGCGAATAAAAAGGCAAATATTTATGTGTTTTTCTAAAAACGTTTTAGAAGTGGGGGAGAGGAAAACGAGAGGGAAATGGCAAATAATGTAATACAAGAAATGAGAGTTTATGATGAGTAATTGGTAGGCTTGATGTAGAACCTCCCCCGGCAACGGCGCCAGAAATTCTTCCTGCTACTTCTTGAGCGTTGGTTTTTCCCTTGAAGAGGAAAGGGTGATGCAGCAAAGTAGAAATAACTATTTCCCTTAGTTTGAGAACCAAGGTATCAATCTAGTAGGAGGTACAAGCAAGTCTCCCACCTATGCACCTACACAAACAATCAAACACTTGCACCCAACGCGATAAAGGGGTTGTCAATCCTTTCACGCTCACTTGCAAGGATCAGATCTGATAGAGATAGATATAAAAGATTACTAAAACATAAAAACAAATAAAAAAATAAATTGCAGCAATGTATTTTTTTTGTTTTTTTGGTTTACAGATATGAAAATATATGATGGACAATAGACCCGGGGGCCATATAGGTTTCACTAGAGGCTTCTCTCTTGAAAGGAAACATACGGTGGGTAAACAAATTACTACTGAGCAATTGATAGAAAAGTGCAAAGTTATGATGATATCTAAGGCAACGATTATGAATATAGGCATCACGTCCGTGTCAAGTAGACCGACTCCTGCCTGCATCTACTACTATTACTCCACACATCGACCGCTATCCACTATGCATCTAGAGTATTAAGTTCATAAGAATGGAGTAACGCTTTAACTATGATGACATGATCTAGAGGGATAAACTTAATCAGTATGATGAAAACCCCATCTTTTTACCCTTGATGGCAACAATACAATAGGTGCCTTGCTACCCCTACTTTGTCACGGGGTGAGGACACCGCAAGATTGAATCCAAAACAAAGCGCCTCTCCCATTGCAGGAAAAACCAATCTAGTTGGCCAAACCAAATCGATAGTTCGAAGAGAAATACAAAGATATCAAATAATGCATATAATAATTAAGAATAGACTCAAATAGCTTTCCTAGATAATGTGATCATAAATACACAATTCATCGGATCTCGACAAACACACCGCAAAAAAAGTATTAAATCGAATAGAACTTCAAGAACATCGAGGAGAACATTGTATTGAAGATCAAAGAGAGATAAGAAGCCATCTAGATACTTGCTATGGACCCCTAGGTCTGTGGTAAACTACTCACGCTTCATCGAAAAGGCAGTAAGTTTTATGTATATGCCCTCCGTGATCGAATCCCCCTCCGACAGATCACCAGAGAAGGCCCCAAGATGGGATCTCACGGGAACAGAGGCTTGCGGTGGCGGAAGAGTATTTTGGTGGATGGTTCTGTTGGTTTGGGAATATTTTGGAATTTATAGAGGTGGAACTAGGGTTAGAAGACCTCCGAGGGGTCCACAAGCTAGGGTGCGCCCCCCCCCCTAGGGCGTGCCCTGCAGGTTTGTGGCCTCCTCGGGAACCTTCTCGCCCTCTCTCCAAGTTACGTAGGTGTCTTCTAATCCAAAAAAAATCATCATGAAAGTTTTTATTCCGTTTGGACTCTGTTTGATATTGCTTTCCGAAAAAGCCAAAAACAAGGAAAAAATAGCAACTGGCACTGGCCACTAGGTTGATGGGTTAGTCCCAAAAAATGATATAAAATACTATATTAATGCATATAAAACATCCAAAACAGATAATATAATAGCATGGAACCATAAACAATTATAGATAAGTCGGAGACGTATCACTATTTATTTTTTATAATAATAAATCCAGAAATTCCCGAATCATTTAAACTTTTGAAATTCATATAAAATAATCTATCACTTAGATGGAAATTATTTATATATGAAAATTACTCAAAAAATATAAGGAATCTGAGTATGTAATTTACATGCATGAAAAACCCTTCTATCATAACGAACATTTATATTTTGCATCTGGATTAATTAAAGAAATAATGTCTAGAGGTGGGAAAATATTCCCACTTCAGTTAAATTGTGTAGTAATGCATTAGAGCACATCATCATCACATTTTTCCATGACATGCATTTTGTGTTGCATTTGATTGCCCGTTATTTATTGCATGCCTGCATTTGCTTCTTATCGGTACACCCTGAGTATGACGATCAGACCTACTCAATAGAGCTTCTAGGCAAGCAACCCCCCTTGATCATTCCGATATCGCCCATTATTTCTCTCTACTTCTTGCATTGGAGTGTTTGTCCAGTTGTTGTTTTATTGGTAGATCATATTCTGATGCATATCCTATTGTTGTTAATTGTTGTTGATACTTTACTTGCTATCCTATCATGCTTAGTTTAGTTATGCTAGAGTCCCATCAATGGTTCTATACCCTTGTCCGTTTGCCATGCTAGATTATCGGTTCATGATCCCTTTGGGCGAGGATCACGGATATATTTTATATTAGTGCACTAATGATTATGTTCAGATGGGGGGTTGAAGGGACAGGTGGTACCATGCAGGTAGTGATGGGCATGGGTTCCCGACAGCCCCGAGTGATTCACTGTGGAGGAATGACAGGGCAGGCAAAGACCATCCAGAGAGAGGTGGGCCCAGGCCCTGGTTGGTATTCACAATTACTTTAAAAATAACATGCTTAACGAGTTCTGGGTATTCGATCTGAGTTGTCACTGGCATATACGCACTAACCGCCACGCGATAGTGGTTATGGAGCCCTCAGCATTGTCAGTTTCTCCCGAAAGCTCTACAGATGTCACAGTTTAGAGATGTGGGCTGATTGTTAGGGTGAGCGGATACTGCCTGCTGCCGATGGAGAGGTGGGGCTTGGTCCCCGACCAGTCTTGCAACGGGCCAAGAGTGCTTAGGTGAGCAGCCAAGCAACCCTTCACGATTAGGTCGTAGACCGGCGGGTGACCTCTCAGGAGAGCTAAGGTAGGACTTCGATGTGTTGATTACCCGAGGCCGGGCATTACCTAGAAAAGTGTGTCCGATTAGGGGTAATCGAGCGTATCGGGTTATGTGGTGCACTTGTGCAGGGAAGTTCAACTATTCGAATAGCCATGTCCACGATAGTAGGACGACTTGGAGTTGTATCCCGAACTCTTACCACTTAAGTTGGATACGTGATAAAACACACCAAGATAATAGATAGGAATAGACGGTGATCGCTTTTTCACAAGGAGACGAGGAAAGGATCTTAGGTATGTTGTTGCTATATGTAAGTACAAGTTGGTATCAATTACACTCCTTTCTTCTATTGCCGCAAGATGCTGGTAGTCTTCGTTTTGTTGAGCTTCTCCCCCTTATTCTGGCATTTCTGCAGTTTAGTCCAAAGATATAGCTCCATTCCTTTGATACCGATGCATATCTAGTATATATCTGATGTAAGTCTTGCGAGTACATTGGATGCGTACTATTTGTATTATGCGTCTGCATGACCCCGCTTGTAAAGTAAATATTTATGTTTAAATTTGTGACCCCGGCAAGGTGTGTGTGTGTGTGTGTGCGCGCGAGAGAGAGAGAGAGAGAGTGAGAGTGAGAGAGAGAGAGAGAGAGAGAGATTTACATATCTTTACAAATTTTTAAATAATAATAATACTTTCATTTGTGGACCACACACAAAAGAGAGATTTGTGGCTCGGAAAGTATAACTCTATTTGTTCCATATTGTTGTCTTTTTATGTGCTCATGGATGATTATGTTGATTGTTGGTGGCCAGCTCTACAATATAAGTACTGTGAGTGTGAGTATGATATTATAGAATTATAGGAATGCATGACACATGCCTATTCTTTATAGGATATTTC
>NC_041381.1:663170765-663173132 GCF_002162155.2 Triticum dicoccoides
TTTTCCTTTCTTATCCAGACTTACTTGATTGATAAACTATATGAATGAAAGCTTAAGTTCAAATGTTCTTTTATTTGGGAGAAACGAAAAGAAAAGTTTGCTTGCACGGACTTTAATGCAAAAACCAGACGGTGAGGATAGAAGGTGTAAGTACACTGGTATGGTAGTACAAATAGAACACCGGAAAAAACTCCCTTTAAAGTTTAGTTTTTGACCCTTTTTTCCTTTTCTTTTCTTTTCCTTCAAAAAAGAGTTGGGATCGATGCACTATGTTGTGGAGGATTCCATGCGTCTTGAGTGTCAATATGACCAATCTAAATCTTTCCACAAATTAGAACTTCATATAAGACAAAAAAGAAATGGAATTCCAAAGTCTATCAGCATCTATCGTCGGCTATTTTTCAAGATGGGGAGAGCGAGTACATTAGCGAAAGAGAGGCGACATATTAGGGGCCAATTTATGCACGACACGTGATCAATGCCGTTCGTCACTTTGGCTCCATGGGTTAGTGTCATCGATCACAGCTTCATTCATAAATCATCCGCCTAGGTGTCGTGTGCACAGTGATTTCGTTAGCAAAACAAGGGAAAACAATCTAACTAGGATACCTTTAACGTCATAGTATTACATATAAGTGGTACTAGTTCATGTGATTATTTAGGTCTTTGTCGCCAGCGGGGAGGATCTTGGCTTCACTATTGTTGCTTGTCGCACCATCTTCTTTCTCTTTGGGTTCCCAGAAGTATTTATATAAATAACTTATAAATAAGTATGAAATTGTGAAGTCACTGAGTCTGGCGTCAAACCGATAACTGCGCCTGCAAGTGGCGACAATAATAAACTCTTAAAAAGATAAATGGGAAAGAAAAACGATAAAACAAATGTTTGAGACTGACAATATATACCAGTAAGAGTCATAAGGCCTAGGCTCCACATGCGCAGAGAGCTGAGTCATCAGCCGATTAACTTGGAAGCCTTTCCAGGAGAGACTTGGGTACGTGCCTGTCCTTGTCAACTCCACGAGCACATCGAACAACTCGTTTTTCTTCTTCTGGTATTGCATTTTCAGTTCTTCCTGAGCCCCTGGAGTACTAGGTTTCGGCTGCCATACAAGAATGAATGCATATATATTAACATTAGTGAGCGGTATATCAGCAGACTACTATTAGACTTATATAGGGATAGCATACAGAGCAGACCAATCGTTGTCTTGGGGTGCCAAATAGCACAATTTGATCTAAATGTCATCATAATCCTAGCAAATACTCCAAAATAGCATTAAATTGTTGTATGATTAGCATTAGTATTATATATTAAAGTTTAGATCACACTTTGGTACCCCATTAGGTCCGCCATTGTTCACATAACATCACCGCGACATCCATCACGTTCCACGGCTCGCACACGGCTGCATTGTTGATCAGACAGTGTGGTGCCGTGCACCGAATACGTTCATTCAAAAAGAAAAAGAAAGTATATACATATACAAACTGGCGTTGCTATTTGTCAAAATTACTTTATTACTCCCTCTGTCCCTTTATTAAATAGCGACCTTGTTCTCATATCAACTTTGAGTGTAAATTTCATCCACAATAAATTAAGTATAATACGTCACCAAAATTACACAGTTGAAAACTATGTTTTTAATACGAATTGAATGGTACTTTCTTATGAGGTCAAAAAATTGATGATCAAGAAGATACAATCCAAAAGTGCTAAAGCTACTATGAGGGAGACGGAGACTTGATGATCATAGTTGAACCTCCAAAGAAAGTGTGCGCATATATATAAATATACAAGGACGTAGTAGCAAAGCAATGTATGGAGAGTAGCATCGGACGAGGACCAAATTGGTGCCATGGACTGATGGACGTCAACCTAGATCTGGACACCAGGCCTTTGGAGGGAGAGCGCTTGAAGGCAGCGCGTACCTTGGCACCGACGAGGGAGGTGAATATGGACCGGCGGCCAGGCGAAATCCGCTGCGCTCCACCTCGATGGAGCTCCCGCTCGCAAAGCCTCCTCGCCGCGTACCTGAGCGCCGCCATGGATGATTGCACCGTACCAGGGGATCGGGATTACTTTTGCCCACGTCATTGATTACGGAGGGGTCTATATATGTGGCCCGCCCCCTTCCGTCTCTGTAGAGTTCGGTTTGCCCTCTACCTTTTTATTTCTAAGGAACTCTTTTTATAAACCTTTTTATTACCCATCACTCTCTACTTTTTTCTTAACACGGTATGACGCTCATACTTTTTTTTTGGGGTCAGTATATGACGCTCATACACTAATTCCTACAAACGCACGCATGCTATCTTCTCCGACAGAACGAATATAACCGAAAAGTCCAAAATCTTTATCTTTTA
>NC_041381.1:663173388-663179993 GCF_002162155.2 Triticum dicoccoides
ATTTCAAAGAATTTAACCCGCAGTTCTGTTTTAAATTAAAACGAATCGTTTTTTCATAGTTTACACAAAAGTTCCTGTGTTTTGTTAAAATCAACCCGTAGTCCGGATTTAAGTCACACTCGAACCGTTATTTTACATTTTTCGAACAACCCCCTGATGTTTTAGGTAATTCATCCGCGGATCATATTTAAGTCAAACAATGTTTTTTTAAATCCTTCATATCTTTTAAACCGTAAGTTCGATTTGAACATTGTTATATATGAAATTTCATTAGAAAAATATGTAGAATATGAATATGATATTATTTCACCTGTTAAGTATTTTTAAATATTATTTTGGAATATATTTAAGTCAAATAAATGATTTTCTAAATTATCCGTAAATTTTAAACCGTAACTTCGATTTTAACATATTATATATGAAATTTTATTAGAAAAATATGTGGAATCTAAATATGATGTTAATTTTACTTGTTAAATATTTTTAGAATATCGTTTTGGGAGCAAATTTTACCTGTTATTAGAATAATATTTTTAAAATATAATTTATAGCGTAAGATCCGTTTTCCTTTCGTACCAGCGGGGACCCGGATTGCAAATAAACACCCCACTATAACAATATAGAGAAAAGAAAACATAGATAACTACACATGCATACCTCTGAAAAATGTCACAGGAAAAACAACAGATTTCTCATAGCGCGAGTGAGAGAGAGAGAGAGGGGGGAGGGAGAGGGAGAAGAGAGGGAGAGAGAGACGCCTTTGGATTAAACATATTCAAACACATTTTTGTTCTGTTTTGTGTGAACACCAAGGCCATCCCCGGCGAGGGTGAGAAGGAGGATAAGCCGCAACACAAATATGATGCCTCGCAAAAATAAAGGAGATGGACCTATTGTGATCTTGGGTGATGGTTCTTGGGTTAAGAGTGTGTGTTATGTTTTCTCTCCCGTTGCAACGCACGGGCTCTTTTGCTAGTAAATATAAAAGAAATATGAGCAGCAACGCTCTCCTGCCCACAACTCCTTAGAGCGTCTACAGCCGGGCTTGGCAAATCCGGCTCCTCAAACGCCCGCGGACGCGCGCCGCACATTCACATACCGTAAATTCCGATCCTCAAATCTATGCAATTCATGCACGTTGATCATATGGTACAAACTGTCTGAATGCCAAAGTTCGAAACAAAACAAAGCAAATCATAGTTCAACAAACCGGACATGGCAAAATGAAATTAATGTCCGAGCGTGACGGATGGCCTCAGATCACTGGCTGGGCGCCTGCTCCGAGCGGAAGGCGTCCTGATCCAGGCAGAATGCGTCCTGCTCGTCCTGCTCTGCCTGCATCCGGGCAGTCTCCTCCGCCTGCAGTGGGGCTGCCTGCTCCGCCTGCGTTTGGGCCACCTCCTCCGCCTGTATCCGGGTCGCAGCCACCCTTGCCGCCTCCTACTCCCTACGATCGTTGATCTCCTTCTTCTTGTCCGCAAGCCACTTCTTCGCATGCTCATCCAAGAGGGTCTCGTCCGCCAACATGATCCTCGCATCTTCCACGTCCCGTGCGAGTTGCAACCTCTCCTTCTCAAGCTCTATGTCGCCAAATGTCTTGGCCTTCTCGAGCCCCCATTTGATCGCCGCTTGTTGCTTCTCCAACTCGATCTTCTCCCTCTCAATTTCCAGCTTCTTCTCAGCCCTCTTCTGGTCTCAGTCCATCCTTTCCTTTTGCGCATCCAACATGAGCTTGTAGCTCTTCTCCTTCTTGTTCTCCCTCACCGAAAAAATGCCCGTCCACGTGGACGACATTTTGGTAGCCGCGGCATCACGGGCGGCATGTGCCTTCCCCCACTTGTTTCCCATGACTTGGCGGTTGTCCTTTGGCACGGTGGCTTTTCCATTCGTCACGACAACATCGTCCTCTTCATCCTCCAACCCAATTGATTGGTTGGAGCTTGAGCCATCATTCCTCTTCTTGCCGGACTTGAGGTCGGCCACAAGTTGGTTCCACTTCGGCTTGCCATTCAATATGACCCAACAATGGCTAAAATAAAATGGTTTCTTCTCCACCTCGTGATACAAAGTGGCCGCCACCGCCGTCTAGCAAATAGTATATGTATGAGCACGAAAATGCAAACACAAGAACCATATGCAATAGACGAAAAGATGAGGCAATCGAGCTTACGTGAGTTGCGACTCCTATCCCACTTTGAGGGTGTTTGGTCACTTGTGAGTAGTAGCCGACGTACTTGTTCACTTCCACTTGAATGATCCCCCAACGATGTTAGAGAGATGCCGCATTGCGAGTGGTCATGATAGGATGCGGCTCCACATACTCCTTTTGATCGTGATACTCCTTCCAAATCTTCGTCCAATAGGTGTTCCCCTATTGCTCGGTGCCGCATATTGGATCCAGCGTTGTGGCCAACCAAGCTTTGACCAACAAGATGTCCTAAAATCTTGAGAATGCCAGACCTCTTGCCTTCGCCGTCTTGGTCTTCTTCTTCTTCTTGCTCGGATTGGGATCGGATGTTGTCCCAAGTTCAAATGCGGTGGTGGCCTCCAATTCATACTCCATTTCGGTCGGATCTTCATTATCATTGATCATGTTCGACAAGAACGCCTCCTACATGATTATAGTTTACAAGCATTCATCATGAGCGAAATGTGAAGGAAATATGCCCTAGAGGCAATAATAAAGTTGTTATTTTATATTTCCTTATTCATGATAAATGTTTATTATTCATGCTAGAATTGTATTAACCGGAAACTAGATACATGTGTGGATACATAGACAAAACACTGTGTCCCTAGTATGCCTCTACTAAGACTAGCTCATTGATCAAAGATGGTTAAGTTTCCTAGCCATGGACATGAGTTGTCATTTGATTAACGGGGTCACATCATTAGTGGAATGATGTGATGGACAAGACCCATCCATTAGCTTAGCATAATGATCGTTCCGTTTTATTGCTACTGCTTTCTTCATGCCAAATATATATTCCTCCGACTATGAGATTATGCAACTCCTGGACATCGGAGGAATGGGGTAAATTGCAGAAAACCACAACTTTGAAGGCAAGCTTTGCGAAAACCACTACAATACATTTTTTTTTGCAAAAAACACCGTGTCTATGGTAATCTTTTTGCAGAAAGCATAGATCGGCGGATCAGGCTCAGTTAAGCTTGTTTATGACAGGTGGGGCCCATTTTTTGCGTACGTGGCACCGTCGGCCATCCCGACAGCCGTTAGATGGCGTTTGACAGCGTCGTATGCCTCTGTTTGATGCACCGGTCAAAAGACCGGTCGGTGCTGCCCGCTCTCCCCACTCCCCACTCTGTCTCGCTGCTCTCTCGCTCACTCCTCCTCTGTCTTGCTCCTCTGTCTTGCTCCTCTGTCTTGCTCGCTGATACGTCTCCAACGTATCTACTTTTCCAAACACTTTTGCCCTTGTTTTGGACACTAACTTGCATGGTTTGAATGAAACTAACCCGGACTGACGCTGTTTTCAACAGAACTGCCATGATGTTATTTTATGTGTAGAAAACAGAAGTTCTTGGAATGTCCTGAAAATCCACGGAGGCAAGTTTCAGAAAATATAAAAAATACTGGCGAAAGAATCAAGACCAGGGGCCCCACACCCTGTCCACCCCTGGGCGCGCCCCCTGTCTCGTGGCCCCCTGAGGCTCCGCCGACCTCAACTCCAACTTCATATATTCCGTCTCGTGGAGAAAAAAATCAGAGAGGAAGTTTCATCGCGTTTCACGATACGGAGCCGCCGCCAAGCCCTAATCTCTCGGGAGGGCTGATCTGGAGTCCGTTTGGGGCTCCGGAGAGGGGGATTCGTCGTCGTCGTCATCATTAACCATCCTCCACCACCAATTCCATGATGCTCATCGCCATGCGTGAGTAATTCCATCGTAGGCTTGCTGGACGGTGATGGGTTGGATGAGATTTATCATGTAATCAAGTTAGTTTTGTTAGGGTTTGATCCCTAGTATCCACTATGTTCTAAGATTGATGTTGCTATGACTTTGCTATGCTTAATGCTTGTCACTAGGGCCCGAGTGCCATGATTTCAGATCTGAACCTATTATGTTTTCATGAATATATGTGTGTTCTTGATCCTATCTTGCAAGTCTATAGTCACCTATTATGTGTTGTGATCCGACAACCCTGAAGTGACAATAATCGGGATACTTCTCGGTGATGACCGTAGTTTGAGGAGTTCATGTATTCACTAAATGCTAATGCTTTGGTCCGGTTCTCTATTAAAAGGAGGCCTTAATATCCCTTAGTTTCCACTAGGACCCCACTGCCACGGGAGGTAGGACAAAAGATGTCATGCAAGTTCTTTTCCATAAGCACGTATGACTATATTCGGAATACATGCCTACATTACATTGATGAATTGGAGCTAGTTCTATGTCACCCTATGTTATAGCTATTACATGAGGAATCGCATCCAACATAATTATCCATCACTGATCCAATGCCTACGAGCTTTTCACATCTTGTGTTTCGCTTATTTACTTTTCCGTTGCTACTATTACAATTACTACAAAACTATCATCTTTACTTTTGCCATGGTTACCTTTATTATCATACTACTTTGCTACTAAATACTTTGATGCAGATACTAAGTTATCCAGGTGCGGTTGAATTGAAAACTCAACTGCTAATACTCAATAATATTCTTTGGCTCCCCTTGTGTCGAATCAATAAATTTGGGTTGAATACTCTACCCTTGAAAGCTGTTGTGATCCCCTACGCTTGTGGGTTATCACTCGCCGCACCCGCCGCCGTGTCGCCGCGCCCCCGCCGCGTCGCCATGGTGTCCTGGAGCGATGGGTCCAATAGCAGCGAGCACACCGTGGAGTACGTCAGCTCAGCTTATGACGACGGCATCATTAAGGTAAGTTCAGATTTTTAGGGTTAGGGTTTGTGATTTGGGAGTTTTTCTTGAATGAGCTTGTTTGCTGACATGTGAGTACTCCTGACATGTGGATCAAATGTCTGGTATTCCTATGCACTATAGATCCCTACTACCACTGAAGACTTTGATTTTGAGGGACCTGAAACGGAGTTGCTTGTTCTCTGCAATGAACATGGGAAGGCCGCAGAAAGGCGTGTTGCTTTCGAAGGAATCCACACTGGCAGGAGGTTTCTTTGCTGTGCTGAGAAGGTATATTGTGATTTGTTTTCTTTGGATCTGTACTATGGAGGCAGGCATTGTAGTTTATTGTTAAGTTTAGTTGTATTGTTAAGTTAGGAAAGTGGATTAGAAGCAATTGTTTACTTTGGCAGCATCTTAAAACCATGGTCTGGCAACATTGTTAGGTTAGGTCACTTAATTTAGTGTAACATGCTATTAATAATTTAAGACAGAATATGCATGGGTTACTGGAGCAGGACAAAGGATGCAACTTGTTGAGTCTGACATGTTAGGTCATTTGATTGATTTTGTTTACTTAGAGCAAGACAACATTGTTTAAGTAGCATGAGGAAAGGTTTAAGTAGTCCTCTCTTCAGCTAGCAAGCTCAAGCTCTGAATTTGAGGATAGTATTTAAATAGTGTTGCTTGGAAGCATTCTAATGTATTTGTTTATGTTAATTCTGATTCTGTTTAGGAAGGTAGAAACTGTGGATCAGTTGAATGGATTGATCCAGCTTGGCCCAACACCCTTGAGAATGCATTAGCCAAGTTATGGTTTGTGTATGAACAAAGTAAGAGAGACAGGATTGAGGAAAATCTGATGCATTCATTTGCTATTCATGACTCGACACAAGATAAGAAGAAGCTGCAGGAGAGCTATGATAAGTTGGTTGAAGATGTCAATGGACTTTTGGATGCTCAGGAAAGGAGGGCAGAGGTAGAAAGGAAAGGTCTTGAAACCGACAAGATTCAAGAGAAGTATGACATGGTTAAGAACCTAGTAGCTGCTCAAGCAAATGTCATTAGGAACATGAAGCTCAAGCTAGCTGCAGAGAGGAAGAATTTGCAGAACCACATTGATGAGCTAAAGAAGACAGTTGAAGAGAGCAATGTGAAGCCGCAGGGGGTCAAGGCCATCATAAATGGATAAGAAGGTGGTTGTGGAAGAGAAGAATGGGCAATATCATTTGGCATTTGCTGACCTTTTGTAGAGTGTGGTTTGGCATTTGCTGTAATGATAGTAGTTTAAATTCTATTAACTATGAGTACTTCTGAACTATGGTGATGTAATGTAGTAATCTTCAACTATGATTATGTATGGATTTGAACTAATGCTGAATGTGATCTTAAGTATGTTTCTGTGCGACTGGTGTTTTTGAGCTTAGTAAGCTATTTATAGTTGTTGAATTTGATCTTAAGTATGTTTATGCTCAAATGATAATTGTGAGCATCAAGTTGGGTCAATTAGTGGTTTTTGCTTTTTGTCGACGTCGAGGCATCAAGTAGGCTCAACTAGGTTTTTTTGGCTTTTTATCGACGATGAGGCATCAAGTAGGGTGAACTAGGGTTTTTGGCTTTTTATCGACCCCGAGGCATCAGGTAGGGTCAAGTAGGGTTTTTTGCTTTTTATCGACGTCGAGGCATCAAGTAGGGTGAACTAGGGTTTTTGGCTTTTTATCGACC
>NC_041381.1:663180246-663191052 GCF_002162155.2 Triticum dicoccoides
TCGACCCCGAGGCATCAAGTAGGGTCAAGTAGGGTTTTTGGCTTTTATCGACGTCGAGGCATCAAGTAGGGGTTTTGGCTTTTTACCGATGTCGAGGCATCAAGTAGGGTTTTTTGGTTTTTTATCGACGTCGAGGCATCAAGTAGGGTTTTTGGCTTTTTATCGATGTCGAGGCATCAAGTAGGGGTTTTTGGCTTTTTATCAATGTCGAGGCATCAAGTAGGCTTTTTTGGCTGTTTATCAATGTCGAGGCATCAAGTAGGCTTTTTTGGCACAGGAGTAGCATCACAAGGGTAAGTTATGGGTTTCTGGCTTTTTGGCACATGAGTAGCATCACAAGAGTAGCACCATCATCATAACTAGAGTAGCACTAGATTAATTGATCATCACAGTTGATCATCACAGGACTGAGAGAAGGATCATAACTGAAGTAGCACTACATTAATTGATCATCACTTGATCATTACAGTACCAGAATCTAAGTTGGTCATTACAGTACCAGAACATAACTTGGTAATCACTTGGTCATCAAAATAGTAGCAGTGGCATAACATGATAAAGCATATTTTGGATCACAACATCAATCCATGCTGCACCAGAAGCAGTCAGGGAGTCCTTGATCTTCTGGGTTGGCTTTCTGACTCTCTGGGAACCACTGTTTGGTCTTGGAGGCAAGAAAGCTGCCATTGCTCCCTTTGCAGCAGTTGAAGCCCTAGTAGCTGGAGCCTTACCCTTTGCAGCAGCAGTAGCAGATCTTGTTGATGGTGGAGTGGCAGAAGATGGAGTCCTCTTTGCTAGTGCTGGTGCAGTGGCAGAAGATGTAGTCCTCTTTGCTAGTGCTGGTGCAGTGGTAGAAGATGGAGTTCTTCTTGCTGGTGTTGGTGCAGTGGCAGAAGATGGAGTCCTCCTTGCTGGCGCTGGTGCAGTGGCAGTAGATGCAACCCTTCTTGCTCGTGCAGCAGATGAGGCAGAAGTAGCAGCATCAGGTGGGTAAGAAGAGCTGCTTGGCTGCAAACAAAACACAAGTAATTCAGCATTTTTGTTACATGCATAGAGAACACAAGTAATTTAGCATGTTTTGCATTGTTTCTTACATCATGCCTGTTCTTTCTCATGGCTAGTGCAGGTTTCAAAGCAATATGGCAGTTGGTGTACCTATGGCCAACTTTAATGCAATTAGAACAAGTGATTGAGGCCATCCTTGAAGTGTCTTTTGGAGCTGGCTTCTCATGTCTGCCCTTTCTTCTCTTAGTTTGTGCTCCGCCTTTGTGTTCTTTGAAGACTGGAGGCTCAATGTCCCTTCTGTCTGTCCTTGGCCACATGTCAGGGCCAGGTACTGGATAGATTATGGGACTGTAAGCAGCCTTGTACATTGGTTTTTCGAAAAAAAATCATGAATAAAGTCCTCTGGTTGTAGCTTAGCTTTGTGTATGGCAGAGACAACATGATGGCAAGGCATTGCTGTCATATCCCACTTCCTACACCCACAAGTGTTTTCCTATAGGTTAACGTCATATGTTTTCTCTCCACTTGTCACTTGATAAAGATGTGGTCCAGCCATCAAAAATTGGCAGTTCCTAGACCACTTCTTTGCTTCTTCCAGTTTCTCTGCATCTGTAGGACAAATCTCCCATTTCACAGTATCAGTTTTTGTTCTATTTGCATTGAACTTGACCATTGATGTCTACTACACAACCTTCTTCTTGTAGACGTTGTTGGGCCTGCAAGTGCACAGGTTTGTAGGACAGTAGCAAATTTCCCTCAAGTGGATGGCCTAAGGTTTATCAATCCGTGGGAGGCGTAGGATGAAGATGGTCTCTCTCAAACAACCCTGCAACCAAATAACAAAAAGTCTCTTGTGTCCCCAACACATCCAATACAATGGTAAATTGTATAGGTGCACTAGTTCGGCGAAGAGATGGTGATACAAGTGCAATATGGATGGTAGATAAAGGTTTTTGTAATCTGAAATTATAAAAACAGCAAGGTAGCTAAAGATAAAAGTGAGCGTAAACGGCATTGCAATGGTAGGAAACAAGGCCTAGGGTTCATACTTTCACTAGTGCAAGTTCTCTCAACAATAATAACATAGATAGATCATATAACAATCCCTCAACATGTAACAAAGAGTCACTCCAAAGCCACTAATAGCGGAGAACAAACGAAGAGATTATGGTAGGGTACGAAACCACCTCAAAGTAATCATTTCTGTTCTATCTTTCAAGAGTTCATAGTAAAATAACATAAAGCTATTCTTTCCGCTCAATCTATCATAGAGTTCATACTAGAATAACACATTAAGACACAATTCAACCAAAACCCTAATGTCACCTAGATACTCCATTGTCACCTCAAGTATCCGTGGGCATGATTATACGATATGCATCACACAATCTTGGATTCATATATTCAACCAACACAAAGTACTTCAAAGAGTGCCCCAAAGTTTCTACCAGAGAATCAAGACGAAAACGTGTGCCAACCTCTATGCATAGGTTCATGGACGGAACCCGCAAGTTGGTCACCAAAACATACGTCAAGTGGCACATGATATCCCATTGTCACCACAGATAATCACGGCAAGACATGCATCAAGTGTTCTCAAATCATTAAAGACTCAATCTGATAAGATAACTTCAAAGGGAAAACTCAATCCATTACAAGAGAGTAGGGGGGAGAAACATCATAAGATCCAACTATAATAGCAAAGCTCGGGATACATCAAGATCGTGCCATAGTGGAACACGAGAGAGAACACGAGAAAGAGAGATCAAACATATAGCTACTGGTACATACCCTCGGCCTCGAGGGTGAACTACTCCCTCCTCGTCATGGAGAACTAGGGGGAAGACATCCCCACACGGCTCAAAGAATCTGGCGGATGAGCATGACATGGACTACGTTGACAAGCTTGAGCTTCTTGTCCACTAGCTTTTGGATGCAAGCTTGGAGTCCGGTCAGCTCCTCCGAATCACCCCATGACCGGCCGCTCTCTTTCCAGGAGGTGAGCCATGTGGGGATGCCGGTTCAGAATTCGGGGGCCACTGCCCATTCGGGGTCACGCGGCTCGGTGATGTAGAACCACCCCGATTGCCACCCCTTGATGGTTTCCACGAAAGTGCCCTCAAGCCAAGTAACGTGGGACATCCTGCCCACCGTGGTGCTTCCGCACTCCGCTTGGCTGCCCTTCACAACCTTCGGCTTGACACTAAAGGTCTTGAGCCACAAGCCAAAGTGGGGCTGGATGCAGAGGAAGGCCTCACACACGACGAGAAACGCTGAGATGTTGAGGATGAAATTCGGGGCCAAATCATGGAAATCCAGGCCGTAGTAGAACATGAGCCCCCGGACAAAGGGATGGAGTGGGAAGCCCAGTCCGCGGAGGAAATGGGGAAGGAATACTACCCTCTCATGGGGCTTGGGGGTGGGGATGAGCTCTCCCTCGTTGGGGAGCCGATGCGCGATGTCGCTGGACAAGTATCCGGCGCTGCGCAGCTTCTGGATCTGCCCCTCCGTGACGGAGGAGGCCATCCACTTGCCTCCCGCTCTGGACATAGTTGGAGAAGGTTGAGGTGAGATGTGCGGGCTTGGGCGCTGGTGCTCGGGTTCACAGAGATGGATAAGCCAAGGAGGAAGAAGGCACAGGTAATAGGGTTGGATCTTTATCCCCTTATATGGGCGGACAAAAACATGTGTCCCCACCGGCCTGATAAAACTCGCTTATCCCCCAAGCGCCGCAATCAATGGTGTGGTTGGGTTACCCACGTCCGTATTGATGGGGATCCCGGAATAAGAGGAACACGATCTCTGCTTTGACAAGACGTGCCAAGGAAACCGCTTCACTAAACGCGCTGAGGTGATACAATAAAAACGATTTAAGTAAAAGGCTTGGTAGCGGTGTGACGTCACACCATCAAATACGTCAGCAGATTGAACTTGTGTAAATATTATTCTCTCTATGGTGGTATGTGGAAATTTTTTTGCAGAGCCGGACACTATCCTGGTGTTCACAATCTTCTATAAATTACTCGGAGGAGGAACCCGCCTTGCAATGCCGAAGACAATATGCGCGTCGGACTCGTCGTCATTGAAGCCTGGTTCAGGGGCTACTGAGGGAGTCCTGGACTAGGGGGTGTCCGGATAGCCAAACTATCATCATCGGCCGGACTCCAAGACTATGAAGATACAAGATTGAAGACTTCGTCCCGTGTCCGGATGGGACTTTCCTTGGCTTGGAAGGCAAGCTTGGCGATACGGATATGTAGATCTCCTACCATTGTAATCGACTCTGTGTAACCCTAGCCCTCTCCGATGTCTATATAAACCGAATGGCTTTAGTCCGTAGGATGAACAACAATCATACCATAGGCTAGCTTCTAGGGTTTAGCCTCCTTGATCTCGTGGTAGATCTACTCTTGTAACACACATCATCAATATTAATCAAGCAGGACGTAGGGTTTTACCTCCATCAAGAGGGACCGAACCTAGGTAAAACATCGTATCCCTTGTCTCCTGTTACCATCCACCTAGACGCACAGTTCGGGATCCCCTACCCGAGATCCGCCGGTTTTGACACCGACATTGGACAAAACACCTACCCCTAAAGCTCAAAGGGCCAGCTCGGCGCGGCACCCGCCATGCCAGGACACCGTCCGCAGAATGGGGATAGACCCTACCAAAATTTGCCAGAACAACACTTCCTTCAAAGGAGTGACGCCAGGCCTTTAAGCCAATCATACGGGCTCTGTACCACTAGAGGTTGTGTTCGGTTCACCCGACAACCTCCGTCGCGAAAAGCTCACTCTCCATAGCGCCCCATTTGACAGTGGCCATCAAGCACTACCGGGACGCAAAGCCCTCGCCCGCTTTAACGCAATACCACACTACACGTCTCTTATACTTACAATGCCCGGTCCACGCGGCATAATCTCATTAAAGAGTAACTCCGAGTGTTCCTCGACCACGGAGAGCATGGGGCTGCCTTGACAGCCACTCCGACCTTGCAGGTCAAGGCCCCTAAACACAGGTCATTCAGACCTCGGACACGGTTAGGCGAGTTCGGCGTAAATAAACAAGGGGCTTCCCAGCCGTATACCCCCTTTATAAGGGGCCGCACGTCTAAATGATGAGAGCCAATAAAGCTCAGCTTTCTTTATTTGACAAATTATACTTTAATACAAATTTTGCACGATATTTATTAGAAACTAAGTCCTTCTCTTTTACAGATGAAGCACGTGCTACACCCGTCCAGGATACAGCACAACGGAGACAGAGGCGCAGACGTGCAGCAGGGACCCGTTGCAAGGATTCTTTTCAGATTAAGACCCTGCGTAAACCTTTCTTACTGTCTCTTGTTGATACACATCCCCCGGTTTCCTACCATAGCTGAGGAGGAGGCTGGCGTTTTGGCATCGGCCGCGTCAGAAGTTCCCGCCTGTACCTGGACACTAGGGGCTTAGGGCATTGTTCCGCCCGGTATCATAAAGACCGAACACCTCAGGGAGTGTTCGGCGTCTCGAGTTAGGCCTTATATGCATCAGTTCCGAATCATGTCTTTGGTCAAATGTTGAGTTTGCCTGGCTCCTGTGTTTTGCTGCCTTATGTTCCGTATCATCGGCTAACGCGGCACCAGGAGAACTACTGCGATTGTGCCCAGGTTCGGCCGGGCGAGCACCTCAGTAGAGAAAGCCGAAAACTGACTGTCATGATATAGCGAGAGACTGATCAACCACTCGATCGACCATTGGAATGTTTAGAATTCCTCCACTTTGACAAAGGACCGCTTCCCGGTCAGGCACATACGCGCCCCGAGTTCGGAGAAGCGCGGTGCCGCTAGGGGCTATATAGTAGCCCCACATTCGAGCTCCTATGGCTAAGTGAAAGTGATAAAGCGTTATAGTCCAGTTGCCTAGTTTGCTACGCTATCACCTCCTTAAAAGGACCAAGGCGTTGGATTAAGTGTGAAAAAGCGCTTTTCTATTTGCAAACACCCCCGCACCATGTGCGTGGGGGCTGAAGCCAAAGACTGCCATCTTTCAGATTATACATACATATACGGCCGCACAGGAGATAGTTCAGTACTTGAACACACAAGTATAAAAAGTAGTTGTATTATAAACATGATCTCGGAAATCATACATGTCATTCAAACATAACATTTTTCGAGCACTGCGACTCTATCGAATGAGCGCCCTGCAGGACTTCCTCAAAATAGTGCTCGGTGGGGAATCGGCTTTTGTCCGAACCCCGGGATGCAACAGCGGTGGCATCCATCTCCGCCCAGTATGTCTTACCACGGGCGAGGGCCATCCGTGCACCTTCTATACACGTCGACTGCTTCATCGCCCCAATACGTGACACCGCCCCAAGGAATTGCTGCAACAAGCCAAAATAACTCTTCGGCTTGGGCCTTCCCGGCCACAGATGAGCGACCACATCCGTCATGGCAAGTTCGGACAATCTATTAAGCTCAGCCCACTCAACCAGCCGATCACTCAATGGAAGTGGACGCTCCGGACTATGGAATTGAGACTAGAAAAGCTCTTCCATTTCGTGATCCTTCTGGCTTCGGAAGTGCACGACTGCGTCCGCCGCACTCGCTGCCAAGTCCAGATAAGGATCCTCCGCACCGTACAAACGGCCCAGCTGAGCATACTTCGGATCCGTGAACTTCCTACGGAGCATAAAGGGCTTTCCAGCCACAATGTCTTCGACCTGACGCAGTTCCTCCTTCATAGCCCGCATCTTACTACGGGCATCCTTGGCTTCGGCGTCGGCCTTCTTTAGGTCCTCTTGCTCCGCTCGGTGTTCTCTTTCAAGAACCTCCTGGCGGTCGGTAGCAACTTTTAATTTCGCGGCCATTCCGGCCATCTCCTCCCTGCTTCGGCAGTGAGCAACCTTCTCGGCTTCTAGCTCTTCCGCTGCCTTCGAGGCAGCCGCCTCGCTTTTTCTGGCTTGCTCCTTGGCCCGAAGAAGTTCTGCTCGCAGGTCTTCCACAACAGCAGCACCATCTGCATCAAGCATACAAATTGTAACGAACGGGCGTCAGCTCCCTTACTAGGCGACCACGGAGCAACCACATACCTTGTGACTCATCTAGTCGTTTATTGACCAGCGAGATGTCCGCATCCGCAACATCGAGTTGCCTCTTCAGTTCGGCAACTCCATCAGTCCGGCTGGCCACCGAACATTCCGCCACCTGCATAGGAAAGGCGACATTCTATAACTGAGATTATGATCATTGGCACGCTATCGCTTTCAACAGCATACCAAGTCTCAGGGGCTACTATCTATACAGGGCGCACTTCATGTGCAAAACTGTCAAAAGGTATGTCATTTTTTGCGTACCTCAAAACCCGTCAGCAAGCTTCCGAAGGCCCTCACACAACCCGCTCTCGGCGGACAAGATCTTTTCAATCACCTTACTCATTAATGTGCGGTGATCTTCCGAGATAAACGCCCTCTTAAGCAAATCCTGCAGCTCCACCGGCCGTACTCCACTTGGTGTCGAACTCTCTAGCCCCGCCGGACTCGGGGAGACCCTACGCGACGACACCTCAGGGTCGTCTGCCCCGCATGATGGGGCGGCAGATGGAGGCGTTTCACTCTCCATCATCTCCGGACGAAGGTCCCCCGAAGATGAGCTGTGCTGAGACAGACTGAGATCCGAACTACAAGATGAAAACTTTGGTTATCCTCAGAAATTAAGCAGGGGTGCCCACTATTACAAAATTTCCCCTTTTTACTTACGGCTCGCTGGAGGGCTGATTCCTCCGAGGAGACAGTACGGCCGGGGCTCTTCCTGGCATAGGACCTTCCGGTACAGATTTCTTTCCCCGCTTTGAGGACTTGGCCTCCGGGTCTTCGGAAGTTGTCCTCTTCTCCCCCTGGAAGGAGGGACACTCGATTCCTCCCTTATTAAAGGCCTCCTTGGCAGAGGTGGTAGTTCCCCTGTGCCTCCCTTCGCCCTCCTTTGAAGGTGCAACCTCTAACATTTTGATTAACACAGGATCCTGCATGGTCTCAGGGAGGGGGGCCGGACACCGTATCAGTTTTGCTTGCGCTATCCACTCCTGTCCAAGGGATAGTTGGTCAAAAGGCAAACTCACGATAAATTTATGCACCATTCCGCAGCCTACCCCTGGAGGGGGACATGTTTCACAGTCCCATCCCTTGCCTATTGCACCATTTGTATCGTCCTGCACTTACAGCAGTTTTTCTTGAATAAGTAATGCAGCACCTTTTTGCCTGCAATTGCACTTCTTTTTTATACATACGTTCATTCGTGACATTACGCATCCGTACGTTTTGGTACGGCTAAATACACCAGGGGCTTATGTTTCCCGCATCATGGTGTGATAAGTCCGAACACTTTCACAAGTGTGGCACCCCGAACTTATAGCATTATATGCATCAGCTCCGAATCATCTCTTGGGTCAATAGTTGGGTTTGCCCGGCTCCCATGTTTTGGTACCTTACATTGCATTGTATCGGCTAAGGTAGCACTGGGAGAACCACTGCGATTGCGCCCCAGTTGACCTGGGTTAACGCCTCAGTGGAGAAAGCTAAAACTGACCATCATGATGAGGCGAGAGCTGGTCGCTGTTCGAGAGGTTTTTTGCGAGTCCCTAAAGACTTATGCCGCTTAGAGCGAGGAGCCGGTTTTTGTCCGGCCCAGGCGTGGATAGCGCCCCAAATTCGGCCTTCCGAAGACTAGGGGCTTCACCGAAATTTAAAATTATAGAATTCTATGGCTAAGTGAGAGTGTTCAAGCATTATAAGTCTAGTTGCCTTGTTCGTTGTGTTGGGCGCCTCCCTAGATGGACCCAAATATGGGAACAAGAGTGCTCAAATTTATCCCGAACACCCCAGCACTCGTGGCATGGGGGCTGAAGCCGACGACTTGCCATCTCTCAGATTTGATAAACAGCCGCACAGAAGGTAATATTTTAAATTAAAATGCGTTGCTTAGCGCAAATGAACTAAGTTTTCAGCGCACAGGATAACAAAATGCGAGTCTACTCAAATATTACATCTTTGGAGCACTCACCCGCAATGGTGCGGTCGCCCTTCAGCACACTCTTATAATACATCTCGGGCATGCGATGCTCCTTGCCCTCCGGTGGTGGGTCCATCACGAGCTTCTGGGCATCCATCTTGCCCCTGTGCACCTTTGCGCGGGCAAGGGCCCGACGGGCACCTTCAATACAGGCGGAGTGCTTGATGACTTCAACCCACGGGCACGCATCCACCAGCCGCCGCACCAGGCCAAAGTAGCTCCCAGGCATGGCCTCCTTAGGCCACAGCCGACTGATGAGGCCCTTCATGGCCTGTTCGGCCGCGTTGTGGAGCTCGACCAGCTGCTTTAGCTGGTCGCTAAGGGGCACCGGATGTCCGGCCTCAGCATACTGAGACCAGAAGACCTTCTCCATCGAGCTCCCCTCCTCGGCCCAGTAGAACGCGGCAGCATCGGACACGCTGCGAGGAAGATCTGCAAACGCTCCTAGAGAGCTCTGAATCCGGGTAAGCAACAGGTAACTAACACTCACATGCTTACTTTGCATGAAAAATGCCTTACCCGCTGCTATTTTCTTCAACGCCTCGATTTCCTGGAGGGCCTTATAGGCTTCGGCCTTAGCGGCTTTGGCACTCTCAAGAGCAATTGCAAGCTCAGACTCTCGAGTCTTCGAGTCACGCTCCAGGCTCTCATGCTTTTTCACGAGATCCTGGAGCTCTTGCTGTACCTCCGCCACCCGCCCCTCCTGCTTCTCTCGCTCGGTGCGCTCCGCGGCCGCATTGCGTTCGGCCGCAGCCACCGCCTCCTTCAGGGTCGCCACCTCGTTAGTGGCCCCTGCAATACCCACGTTATCCTTGTCTTTCATTTTGCAACCAAAATCCTTTTCTGTAAGGTACAATTTTAATAAGGTGTTACTCACCTTCCTTGTCCTCGAGCTGCTTCTTGGCACGGCCGAGCTTGTTCTCGGACCGCTCGAGGCCTTCCTTCAAAGTATTGACCTCTGCAGTCAGTGCGGCAGAGGTCAGCAGCGCAGCCTGCAATCCCATATCGACATATTTTTTATGACTCATGCGTATATCTTCTTAGATCCTCAGTCCGGCTTTTCTTTCCGAACACCGAACCGAGCATCAGGGGCTACTGTCTATGCGGTACTATTTTACATATATCAAAATTCTTACCTCAAAGCCTGTTAGAAGGCTGCTGCAGGCTTCGGTCAGCCCGCTCTTGGCGAGCTGCACCTTCTGAATCACCGCACTCATAACAGTGTGGTGTTCCTCTTCGATGGAGGCACTATTGAGCGCCTCCAGCAAGCTATCCGGCGCCTCCAGTTGGACGGAGGCTGCCGGTGTCATGGTCTTGCCCTTCTTACGAAGGGGCCGCCCGCCGGACTCCGGAGCCACTATGGGATCCGGAGCCGAGTCCGGTGCAAAGTCCGGGAGGTTGTCCTGCGACACCTCCGGGGCCTCCTCCTCCTGGCGGGTCCCTTCCCGGGATCCCACCTCGGCGTCGTCCGTGTCATGGGGGGTGGAGGCGGTCGGAAGAGAATCCATATCCGACGCACCTAAGGACCCGCTCGATGAAGCGGGAAAATCGTCCTTGGGCGGACTGTAGGGGCGTATGCGGCATTAGAAAGACATTGTGTGGCAAAACAGATAAACCATGAAGTTATTCGGGAGTACGGATACTCACGATATCGCCAGGGGCTTGGCCCTTGGAGGCCAGTCCTCGTCGTCGTCGCTGGCGTTGGCAGAGCAGTCCGGGGGAAGAGTTTTTCCCTTCTTGGACCCTTC
>NC_041381.1:663191336-663256019 GCF_002162155.2 Triticum dicoccoides
CCCCCGCTGGGGAAGAGGCTTTCTTCTTCTCCTCCTCACCTTGCTAAGAGGAGTCGGGCTCGGAGTCGTCATCTGATAGCACCTGAAAACGGGAACTCTTCCGAGTCCCCGTGGCCTTCTTCTTGGCCTTCTTCCCCGGCACCACATGGGGTGCCGGAGCCAGCAGCCCCGTCAAACGGGCGTCCGCTGGGTCCTCTGGCAATGGGGCCGGACAAATAGCCTATTCGGTCTTCTTCTGCCAGTCCTGTCAAAGGAAAGGGAGTTTAGATCCCGCATAGAGTCAAACTATGGAAAGCAAGCGTCTCTTAAAGGACAAAATCACTTACCTCATCAGCTGGACGCTCCGAGCTGAATCCGCGATCTTCGGTAGAAGATGCGGGAGCCTCGGCGCCCTTGAACAGCACCTTCCAGACATCTTCGTACGTAGTGTCGAAGAGCCCATTCAAAGTCTGGTGCTGCGCCGGATCGAACTCCCACATGTTGAAGCCCCGTCGTTGGCACGGGAGAATCTGGCGGATGAGCATGACCTGGACTACGTTGACAAGCTTGAGCTTCTTGTCCACTAGCTTTTGGATGCAAGCTTGG
This sequence comes from Triticum dicoccoides, assembly GCF_002162155.2. Taxonomy (NCBI): domain Eukaryota; kingdom Viridiplantae; phylum Streptophyta; class Magnoliopsida; order Poales; family Poaceae; genus Triticum; species Triticum dicoccoides. Next base: position 663,191,922 of record NC_041381.1, read on the forward strand.
AGTCTGGTCAGCTCCTCCGAATCACCCCATGACCGGCCGCTCTCTTTCCAGGAGGTGAGCCGTGTGGGGATGCCGGATCAGAATTCGGGGGCCGCTGCCCATTCGGGGTCACGCGGCTCGGTGATGAAGAACCACCCCGATTGCCACCCCTTGATGGTTTCCACGAAAGTGCCCTCAAGCCAAGTAACGTAGGACATCCTGCCAACCATGGCACCTCCGCACTCCGCTTGGCTGCCCTTCACAACCTTCGGCTTGACACTGAAGGTCTTGAGCCATAAGCCGAAGTGGGGCTGGATGCAGAGGAAGGCCTCATACACGACGATAAACGCCGAGATGTTGAGGATGAAATTCGGGGCCAAACCATGGAAATCCAGGCCGTAGTAGAACATGAGCCCCCGGACAAAGGGATGGAGTGGGAAGCCCAGTCCGCGGAGGAAATGGGGAAGGAATACTACCCTCTCATGGGGCTTGGGGTCGGGATGAGCTCTCCCTTGTTGGGGAGCCGGTGCGCGATGTCGCTGGGCAAGTATCCGGCGCTGCGCAGCTTCTGGATCTGCCCCTCTGTGACGGAGGAGGCCATCCACTTGCCTCCCGCTCCGGACATAGTTGGAGAAGGTTGAGGTGAGATGTGCGGGCTTGGGCGCTGGAGCTAGGGTTCACAGAGATGGATAAGCCAAGGAGGAAGAAGGCGCAGGTAATAGGGTTGGATCTTTATCCCCTTATATGGGCGGACGAAAACATGCGTCCCCACCGGCCTGATAAAACTCGCTTATCCCCCAAGCGCCGCAATCAATGGCGCGGTTGGGTTACCCACGTCCGTATTGATGGGGATCCCGGAATAAGGGGAACACGATCTCTGCTTCGACAAGACGTGCCAAGGAAACCGCTTCGCTAAACGCGCTGAGGTGATACAATAAAAACGATTTAAGTAAAAGGCTTGGTAGCGGTGTGACGTCACACCATCAAATACGTGAGCAGATTGAACTTGTGCAAATATTATTCTCTCTACGGTGGTATTGAGCCGGACACTATCCTGGTGTTCACAATCTTCTATAAATTATTCGGAGGAGGAACCCACCTTGCAATGCCAAAGACAATATGTGCGCCGGACTCGTCATCATTGAAGCCTGGTTCAGGGGCTACTGAGGGAGTCCTGGACTAGGGGCTGTCCGGATAGCTGAACTATCATCATCGGCCGGACTCCAAAACTATGAAGATACAAGATTGAAGACTTCGTCCCGTGTCCGGATGGGACTTTCCTTGGCGTGGAAGGCAAGCTTGGCGATACGGATATGTAGATCTCCTACCATTGTAACCGACTCTGTGTAACCCTAGCCCTCTCCGGTGTCTATATAAACCGGATGGCTTTAGTCCGTAGGATGAACAACAATCATACCATAGGCTAGCTTCTAGGGTTTAGCCTCCTTGATCTCGTGGTAGATCTACTCTTGTAACACACGCCATCAATATTAATCAAGCAGGACGTAGGGTTTTACCTCCATCAAGAGGGCCCGAACCTGGGTAAAACATCGTGTCCCTTGTCTCCTGTTACCATCCGCCTAGACGCACAGTTCGGGACCCCCTACCCGAGATCCGCCGGTTTTGACACCGACATCGGGATACATCAAGACCGTGCCATAGAGGAACACGAGAGAGAACACGAGAAAGAGAGATAAAACATATAGCTACTGGTACATACCCTCGGCCTCGAGGGTGAACTACTCCCTCCTCGTCATGGAGAGCGCCGGTATGATGAAGATGGCCACCGGTGATGGGTTCCCCCTCCGGCAGGGTGCCGGAATGGGCACCCGAGAGGTTTTTGGTGGCTATAGAGGCTTGCGGCGGTGGAACTCCCGATCTATCTTGATATTCGATGTTTTTAGGGTACAAGGGAATATATAGGCAAAAGAAGTTGGTTGGGGGAGCCTCGAGGGGCCCACGAGAGGGTAGGGCGCGCCCAGGGGGGTGGGCGCGCCCCCTGCCTCGTGGCCTCCTTGATGATCTCCTGGCTTGCACTCCAAGTTCCTGGATGGGTTCTATTCCAAAAATAACTTTTCCGAATGTTTCATTCCGTTTGGACTCCGTTTGATATTCCTTTTCTTCGAAATACTGAAACAGGCAATAAAACAACAATATGGGATGGGCCTCCGGTTAATAGGTTAGTCCCAAAAGTAATATAAAAGTGTATAATAAAGTCTGTAATCATTCAAAACAGATAATAAAATAGCCTGAATGCTTCATAAGTTATAGATACATTGGAGACGTATCAGCGTCCCCAAGCTTAATTCCTGCTCGTCCTCGAGTAGGTAAATGATAAAAGAAATAATTTATGAAGTGTGAATGCTAGAGGTGCACAAGTTTGATCAATGATAATTTTAATCACCTTTACTAGCATCATTATATGTCATAACAGTAATTCATCTCATAAAACTTTTCACGATCAAGCAACAAGCTATTCATATGTTAAAGCGTAGACCATAAACTTTCTTGAAAACTAGCAAACTTCGTTCTTAGTCATCAAACAATTACAATTCATCTTATTTTCAGGAAGGGTCTATGTCAGAGCTTTGATTTAGCAAACTTCACATACTCAACCATCATATAGTCTTCTACAATTGCTAACACTCATGCAATACTTGTGGTTATGAAGTTTTAATCAGACACAGAGAAAGATAGGGGCTTATAATGTTGCCTCCAAACGTATTCACCTTTGGGTGATGTCAACAATAATAGTTCATGCTAACGTACATCCAATTGGATATATATATTAGGATCACCCCAACACAAATTGCTTGCCAAAGGATAAAATGAAAAAGGGAAAGGTGAAGATCACCTTGACTCTTGCATAAAGTAAAAGATAGTCCCTTCGCAGAGGGAAGCAGAGGTTGCCATGCGCTTTTAGGGTTGGATACACAAAATCTTAATGCGAAAGAACGTAACTTTATATTGCCCCTTGTATATGGACCTTTATTATGCAGTCTGTCGCTTTTATTGCTTCCATAACAAGATCGTACAAAGCTTATTTTCTCCGCACTAATAAGTCATGCATATTTAGAGGGAAAATTTTATTGCTTGCACCGATGACAACTTACTTGAAGGATCTTACTCAATCCATAGGTAGATATGGTGGACTCTCATGGCAAACTGGGTTTAAGGATATTTGGAAGCACAAGTAGTATCTCTACTTGGTGCTAGGAATTTTGGCTAGCATGAGGGGGAAAGGCAAACTCAACATGTTTGAATGATCCATGACAATATACTTTAACTGAGATGTGAGAAAACATAACCCATTACGTTGTCTTCCTTGTCCAACATCAACTCTTTAGCATGTCATACTTAATGAGTGCTCACAATTATAAAAGATGTCTATGATAATATATTTATATGTGAAATCTCTCTTCCTTCAATATTATTTCATGAATTGTTCGAATGACCAATACAATGCTTGCTAACCGTCAATAAACTTACTACCTCTACTTCTTAGATGTGAAGTCATTACTCCCCATGGCATAAGCCTATGAAGCATATATAATTTCAGATCTATGACATTCAACTCATTCAGCCATTTACTCACAGGATATAAGTGAAGCACACGAGTAAATGAAAAACTACTCAAAAAGATATAAGTGAAGATCAATGAGTAGCTAAATAATTATGCAACTATGTGAAGACGCTCTACCCTTTAAGAATTTCAGATCTTGGTATTTTATTCAAACAGCAAGCAAAGCAAAATAAAATGGTATTGCAAGGATAGCACGACTCATCTGAAGAAGCAAAAACGTAGGTTCAACCGATACTAACCGATAGTTGTTGAAAAAGAAAGGTGGGATGCCTACCGGGGCATCCCCAAGCTTAGATGCTTGAGACTTCTTGGAATATTATCTTGGGGTGCCTTGGGCATCCCCAAGCTTGAACTTTTGTGTATCCTTAATTCTTCTCATATCATGGTTTCTCTTTTTATCAAAAGCTTCATTCACACCAAACTCAACAAGAACTCGTGAGATAGGTTAGTGTAAACCAATGCAAAAACCTTATCATTTTCTACTGTAACAAATCACTAATATTATTATTCAACATTTAATACTAAATTTCTCTGCATATTTAATATTCATATCCTCAAATAGAATCATAAAACAAGCAAACATATGCAAACAATGCAAACATAACAGCAATCTGCCAAATCAGTACAGTCTGTAAAGAATGCAAGATTCATCATACTTCCCTAACTCCAAAAATTATAAGAAAAATACTAAGCTGTAAAATATTTATCAGAGCTCATTATGCAAAATTATTCAACATTATATCACACTCTGACTTTTCTAGGGAATTTTTACAACAGCGGTAAACTTTCTGTTTTCAAACAGCAACATGTATACTAGCAAAATAAGCATGGTAAAGGCTATCCTTGACATTTTTATTGAAAATAAAGATGCGAAAGATTATTATAAATAACAAAAAGCTGATACTAATAAAATAAAATGATGCTCCAAGCAAAACACATATCATGTGGTGAATAAAAATACAGCTGCAAATAAAGTTACCAATGAACGAAGACGAAAGAGGGGATGCCATCCGGGGCATCCCCAAGCTTAGGCTCTTGGTTGTCATTGAATATTACCTTGGGGTGCCTTGGGCATCCCCAAGCTTAGGCTCTTGCCACTCCTTATTCCATAGTCCATCGAATCCTTACCCAAAACTTGAAAACTTCAACCACACAAAACTCAAAACAAAACTCGTAAGCTCCGTTAGTGTAAGAAAACAAATCACCACTTTAAGGTACTATAATGAACTCATTCTTTATTTATAATGGTGTTAAACCTACTGTATTCCAACTTCTCTATGGTTCATACCCTTACATACTAGCCATAGATTCATCAAAATAAGCAAACAACACAATGAAGACAGAATCTGTCAAAAACAGAACAGTCTGTAGTAATCTGTATCAAACGTATACTTCTGGAACTCAAATAATTCTGAAATAAATTGGTGGACCTGAGGAATTTGTCAATTAATCATCTTCAAAAAGAATAAACCTAAAAGAACTCTTCGGTAAAAAAATGACAGCTATTCTCGTGAGCGCAAAGTTTCTATTTTTTACAGCAAGATCATATAGACTTCATCCAAGTCTTCCCAAAGGCTCTACTTGGCACTTTATTGAAAAAAAAGCTATAAAACATGATTACTACAGTAGCATAATCATGTGGACACACAAAAACAGTAAGGGTAAATATTGGGTTGTCTCCCAACAAACGTTTTTCTTTAATGCCTTTCTAGCTAGGCATGATGATGACAATGATGCTCACATAAAAGACAAGAATTGAAACATAACGGGAGCATCATGAAGCATATGACTAGCACATTTAAGTCTAACCCACTTCCTATGCATAGGGATTTTGTGATCAAACAACTTATGGGAACAATAATCAACTAGCATAGAAAGGCAAAACAAGCATAACTTCAAAACTTTAAGCACATAGAGAGGAAACTTGACATTATTGCAATTCCTACAAGCATATGTTCCTCTCTCATAATAATTTTCAGTAGCATCATGAATGAGTTCAACAATATAACCAGCACCTAAAGCATTTTTTTCATTATCTACAAGCATAGAAAATTTACTACTCTCCACATAAGCAAAATTCTTCTCATGAATAATAGTGGGAGCAAATTCAACAAAATAACTATCATGTGAGGCATAATCCAATCTTTACCTAATAATAAAGAAAGTTGAGTTTCTATCGTCCGTCGTCATTCGCATTTTTGCAGAAAAACCCTTGTGTTTTCTGATAATTGAACCGGCTGTCCCTCTTAAAAGTGGATCTGAGAAAACAGTATCCTTTGTTTCGTTTTTATCCAGCCGTTCCCTTTCCAACCACGGCGGAGGAGGAGAAGTAGGGGGACGGAGGAGGAGAAGTAGGATTAGGATGGAGGCCGCATCGCCGGCGCCAGGAAATAAATAAAAGGGATGCTTCCACAAAGAAATAGGATTAGCATGAGAATACAAAAAAATTGGCAGGGGAGGCCCTTGAAACAGCCTCTGCTTTGACTCAATTGCAATTGGCTTGACTGCATATATTCGGTGAAGAAATCAGAGATTTAGATCGGGTAAAGAACGAACCCACAACGCCAGCGCGAGGCGAGGGACGTCTGGTAAAGAACGAACCCACAACATGAGCGAGGCGAGGGACGGCCCGAGACCGTCGATGGGGCTGTCAATGTTGTCCTCCCACATGGAGGTGAGGTAGAGGGTGTTGGCGGCGGCGCGACGGCGACGCGGCAGGGCTCCCTGCGTGCGTGCTCCTCCCCGTGCCAAGTGAAAAAGAAAGAATTGGGAGGAAAAGAGGAAGAAGAAGAAAGGAGAGGATCTGGGAGGCGCAAGAGTTCTGGTGGTGCGGCGTCCGCAGGGGCGCGGGAGAGGTGGTGGCTCAGGCGTTGAGTGCATGGAGGAAGAAGGGGAGGCACTCGGGAGACTCGTGAGATTTGGGCGGCCATTGAGGAGGGGGAGTGCTGCACATGGCCCCTCGCTGGACAGAGAGGGAGTGAGAAGAAGGCGTTGGAGATGGGATGATTAGTGGCCTGAGAAGATAAGGTTGCATAGCGGTGCGTGCGGCCAAATGATACGCGTCGCCGGCCTGAGACGGTTGATGGAATCGTTGTCGTCTACAGCTGAATAAGGTAAAACAGATGCATGCACGCGTCCCTCCTGAGCATCTTCATTTGTTTCTCGACGTGCATGCATTTGTTTGCTTCTGCGATTTTACATGCACAGAGTTGCCGGGTTTGGTTCTACTTTTTTTCTTCTAGAAGTTGGATTTACATCTGTTTGTGTTATCATTTTTCTTCTTTCTAAATTTCTTGAAGAAAAAACAGCATAGTACTTAGTATGAAAACAACACATATATTCTGATGCTTATCTCTAGCGTAATTAAATTTATTTATAAGTAGTTACGTATGCTTTATTTATGATGCAAAATTATATCAGCTTTTTAATCAATGACATTCATATAGTATACAAACTCTCATGGATGCAAACAATTTGGATGGCAATCTTGAGTCATGGATGCCAAGGAACAAAGAAGGAAAAAAGATACAGACCGATATGTACCGATGACCAATAAAGTAAAACTGACAAAAAACTGAAAAAACTTCATGAAGCCTATCAACTTAACAAAAGAATAAAAGATTCGATCCAGTTGAAAAAAAATCACACAAGAAAAAAAGAAATATGCAAACATGGAGCCAACCCAGAAGATAAAAAAGTGTTCATGAAAAAGGAAGAAATACACAAATATGCAACCAGGAGAAAAACTAAAATAGAGCAAATTACAGCTAGCCGTGAATTGAGGCGCAACACACTAAGCAAAGATTCAATTGCAAAGAATAATCCTGCATATATCGCGACAGAACATGAAGTTAGTACATCTATACAGAAGAACTTCATGGTTAGCACACACACAACATGGTTGAGCGCTAGGTGAAGTATACAACATTTTTATCATGTAGTATCAGTAACTCAACATAAGTGTTGCGTGTATGATTTTTTTAGATATGCGTTGTCTCCATATATTGATAGTCTCATCTACAATGTCATCTTGAAGTCGGACGAAAAACATCATATTTCCTATTGAATTTTTTTTGAATTAGTAATTGAACCCTTGAAAAATGTTCTTCAAAGTCGAGAAAAATGCACTCCGTGGAAGTCCTACGGGTACCCTCTCTCTTCAACCACTGCCTCTCCACCCCGTAGCAACGCACGAGCATGTTTCCTAGTTGAAAACTAAAATCATGATGACAAGTTTCATGGTTATCATTATTTTTTATAGCATACAAGTCATCACAATAATCATCATAGTTAACAACTTTGTTCTCATAATCAATTGGAACCTCTTCCGAAATAGTGGAATCATCACAAAATAAAGTTGACACTCCTCCAAATACACTTTCATTTCATCACAATAAGATTCAATATCCTCCAAAATAGTGGGATCAATACTACCTAAAGTTGACACTCTTCCAAACTCACTTTCATCAATATAATCATCATAAATAGGAGGCATGCTTTCATCATAATAAATATTCTCATCAAAACTTGGGGGACAAAAAATATCATATTCATCAAACATAGCATCCCCAAGCTTGTGGCTTTGCAAATCATTAGCATCATGGATATTCAAGGAATTCATACTAACAACATTGCAATCATGCTCATTATTCAAAGAATTCATGCAAAACATTTTATAGACTTCTTCTTCTAGCACTTGAGCACAATTTTCCTTACCATCATTCTCACGAAAGATATTAAAAATATGAAGCGTATGAGACAAACTCAATTCCATTTTTTTGTAATTTTTTTTTATAAACTAAACTAGTGATAAAACAAGAAACAAAAAGATTCGATTGCGAGATCTAAAGATATACCTTCAAGCACTCACTTCCCCGGCAACGGCGCCAGAAAAGAGCTTAGATGACGGGGTGTGAGTGCCGCTTACCTAGCCTCCCCGACAACGGCGCCAGAGAAGAGCTTGATGTCTACTACATAACCTTCTTCTTGTAGACGTTGTTGCGCCTGCAAGTGTACAGGTTTCTAGGACAGTAGCAAATTCCCTCAAGTGGATGACCTAAGGTTTATCAACCGTGGGAGGCGTAGGATGAAGATGGTCTCTCTCAAACAACCCTGCAACCAAATAACAAAAAGTCTCTTGTGTCCCCAACACACCCAATATAATGGTAAATTGTATAGGTGCACTAGTTCAGCGAAGAGATGGTGATACAAGTGCAATATGGATGGTAGATAAAGGTTTTTGTAATCTTAAATTATAAAAACAGCAAGGTAGCTAAATATAAAAGTGAGCGTAAACGGTATTGCAATGGTAGGTGACGGTGTCCTGGACTAGGGGGTACTCACCACGTCATCTCCCGATCTGTTAGATTGGGCCGAGGACCCCCATGGCCGTATACTCATGGGCCAGTCCGGACAGCTGCCGCATACAAGGAAGATTCCGCAAGACTTGGCGATCAAGACAAGGACTCCTCCCCCACTGGCGTATTCGGCTAGGACTCATGTTATCCTAGGCCTCTGGTGCATTATATAAACCGAGGCCAGGCTAGTCGACACATATACAACAACAATCATACCATATGCTAGCTTCTAGGGTTTAGCCTCTCTGATCTCGTGGTAGATCAACTCTTGTACTACCCATACAATCAATATTAATCAAGCAGGAGTAGGGTTTTACCTCCATCGAGAGGGCCCGAACCTGGGTAAACATTGTGTCCCTTGCCTCCTGTTACCATTGATCCTAAGACGCACCGCTTGGGACCCCCTACCCGAGATCCGCCGGTTTTGACACCGACATTGGTGCTTTCATTGAGAGTTCCGCTGTGTGATCGGCGAAAGGATCAATGGCTCGGCTGTAGGTCAACTGCAACGTCCGCTTCTTCGTCACCAGCTTGACTGGTCACCTTGGCTTGATCGAGGACTGCGCCCTACCTCCGATCGTCATGTTCGGATAAAGGCCTTCATCAACACCGACTCCGATCTCCATCAAGATCATGGAGGAGTCATCCATGGAGCTCGGGGGCTCAACGTCAACATTGCCCTCAGGCGACCGTGCTGTTTTTCTGGACAGAAAACTTGTATCCGCCTCCACCGCCTCCTCAAGTGTCGCTTAAACGATTACTTCGGTGGAATTATGCGGAATTAAGTCTACAACAACCCTGCAAAAATTTCGTCGAGTTTCGATGGAGGAATCTCCGGCAATCTCCGATATACCGGAGCCCTGTTGAATCTGGACGAGAATCCGGACGAGTTTAGGGTGTGGTATCCAGCATCTCGCTCGGACGTCCTTTGGAGGATCCAACCGTTGATTTGCTGCGGAATTCCCATATTATCACCTGCCAAAAATTCAGCTCGATCTGACCGTCCAAACTCCGGGAAACTTCCGATAAGTGCATCACTTTTTGGATCTGTTTTCTGCGCGAGAACGAATCCGACCCGAATTCATCTTCTTTATTAACGGGATCTCGGACATCCTTTTTGAAGGAAGTTTTCGTATGGGGTGTTGTGTTTTACTCTCAAACACATCCCAGTAGTATTAAAAGTATTCTTGCAATACGAACTTCACCGTCGCGCCGGTGTCAAACCAGCCCGACAACATCACTCCATGGCGGCCGACCTGCGTTAGAAACGTCGTCGCTTTGTTGAGCCGAGCTCAACTTCTTCGGATCATCAACTCGGCAAGCCGAACAAGAGTCCGGCATCGCGAAGGATAAATCATCACCAACATCGCCGCCCCACGGATTACACGGAGCGGGCGTACCGGCATCGCCGCACGGTCGCTTCATCAAGCCGGCATCGACCTCGTCACGACCTGCATCGGCAGAGCCGCACTATTGCTTCATCGAGCCAGTGTCCATCACGCCGAACTACTTCAACACCTCAGGTGACACATCTCCTCACCGACCTGCTCCGTCTCCTCGCCTAGACTGGGGGCTTCGCCATCTCTTCATCAACCTACTCCGGACACTTCGGCGTCACTAGCCGACCAGCTCCGTCACGTTAGCTGGACCGAGGGCTTTGCCTCGGCGAGCCAACCTTTGCCAGCATCGTCATGCCTTCGCTTCATCACCCATCAGGCAATGGGTGTGCGGATCGAGTCCCAATTTTTGGAGTAACCTTTCTTCGAACCGCTACAACAAATAAACCAGGTGCTATTAATCCCAGCAATTTTTGCTTGTTCGGGTTTATTTTTCCCAAGAAATTATTACTCTGCTTTGTTCCATCATCTATAACCAAGTCTATCAAATGGTGGCCGCATTAACGACAGTCGCATGGTGGCCAGTTTCCCTACATAGTCCGGCGAACGCTGCATCCGGAACTCGAACCAACCTGTGAATTCAGGACTTGCCATGCCTTTAGCGCATCACGCCGCCGCCCTGCATCGACATTGACTTTGGCGCTAGGCCATATTTCTTTTATTACTCACTTTGCATAAATTATTTGTTATGCAACGAATTTTATTATTATTATTATTACTATTATCTCCGGTTTGCACTATTTTTGTGCACAGGAAAATGATCCAGCCGGACTATATCCGTTGGCGTCACCTCGGTTGGACGGGGGGCTTCGTCAACACTTCATGCCGGGGACTTCGGCATCACCCTCCCGTCATGCATTGACCGTGCTATGTCACCACTTCGTAGTGCCGACCTCTTTGCTCCGCCACCTCAGGACCGGCTTGGGGGATGGAACCTTGTCCAGCATCAAGCTCGGACCGCGTCACCAATACCGAAGACATTAACCAGCTAAGTTGTCTTCATGCTCAAGGTTTTAAATTTTTAACTTGTGTTCAGCTCGACCAAGCATTATACTTTTTTGGAAAAATGTTGCTTGTAAAAATTTCCTTGTCCAAACTTTGTTTGTGACGCGCAAATTCAAATACCCCGTTTACTTGGGGGCTTCCTTCATGAAGCTTTTTCCTCTTGCATATGGTTATACTTGTACGGCTTCGTTCCTTGTTCGTGTATTACGCCACAATATGCACCATATTGACTTAAGCGATTTGCAAGCTGGGTTGCCTGGCTCCTGTGCTTACCCCTACGTTCCTGATTGTTCGGCTAGGGAGTAAAGGGAGCACCTCTGCGATTGTCACGATCGGGTCAACCGAGCCGGACCTCAGACTGGGTGAAGTTGAAAGCTAGCGCTCTTATTGTTTTCAATCATGGTCGGCACACAACGGAACTCATGAGTACAAAAAATCTATTGCACAAGTCTCATAATAACAATGAGCACCGAAGAAAGGTATCGATGGGGGTACTATTTTCTTCGAAGATGCTTCTTACTCTTCGCAGTAATATAGCATAAGTTCCCTGAGCGCGCTTTGTCTGTTACAGCCTTATGACCCGATTTCCTGGTTATTGGAAACACCGTCGATATTCTCGACAGATGGAGTATATAATACTTGTTGGTCCTTGACCGAAGAGGGACAAGCCGACGGTCGTTTAAGACGCGTTTAAAGTTCGGTTGAACATAGATATGATATAAGTACTTCGGTACATGCAATCATTCTTTTACCCAAGTCACTTGGGGGCTCTTAAATTTATATGAGCCGTTTTATGATAAGTGTTTTTCTTCTTAGTCGTTGCAAAGTTTTTATTATTATTTATCACTCCTTTTTTTCGACACAAGTGTGCGGTCACTAGCCGGGGAGACTAATTCCTCTCTCAAAGCCGCTAGAGTTTAGTTTGGTAAACTGGCCTAGTAAGAAGTACTCCGCATTCGGGATAGGAGGTTGAAGCTGTAGGCTGACCCGCTTGAAGTTTTGAGATAGGATGTGTCATGTTAAAGCACGGCAGAAGCACCTTTTTTTTCTAAAGTCCAATTTTCGAATTGGCACCGAACACTTGATCTAGTTCGGACATTAACCTTTTGAATAAGTTTTTTGGCTTTTCGAGCCCATGGCACTTTTAAACTATTTGTGTATTTTCAGCACAAGTCTCGCAGTGCAACGCCGGACACCTTTAGAGATTCGGCAAAAACATTCTCGGATATTGCTATATATGCATCGGTTTCGAATTGTGTCTTCGGTGAATAGTTGGGTTGCCCGGCTCTTGCGCTTGCCTCCTATGTTCTGCTTTGTTCGGCTAGGTGTGCAAAGGGAGAACCACTGCGATTGTGCTTCCAGCTCACATGGTTAAGCACCTCAGTGGAGAAAGCCGAAAGCTGACTGTCACAATAAGCGTAAACTGGTCGGCGATCCGATGACGACGTTAAACGATGGGTCATTCATAACAATGGCCGAAGTGTTTACGGCTTGACCTCGACTGTCGCCGAACACTACCGGGGGCTATTAACTGGCCTCCCAAACTAAATCCTCGATATTTTGCTCTTACATTGGAGCTGAGGTTTCATGATCATGCTTAGCATGACAACCCAAAGAAAGGAACCGATAGCGGGACTATTTTCTTTGGAAGACATTTCTTCTGTTAAACAGTAATATAACATGTCTCTCCGCGTACCTTTGTTTATAAAACCGTATGGCCAGATTGCCTTGTTTGTTGTAAATCTTTGCCCTCATAAAGGCTTTATAAAGTAGGACAAACACTCCTCAGCTATTGGCCGAGGAGGTGGAAGCCGATGGTCGGTCAACAAAGTTTTGTACAATGCCGATCCGAGCATTAATGACGTAAAGTACTTGGATACATAGAGTCATTACACATAATTTGTTATTTTACTATGGATATCGATCCTTAATTCGGCCTCCCGTGCCCGCATTAAGGCTCGGGGGCTACTGGGCTTCAGGCTTATTATTTACAAATATTAAAGGGGCACATCGATCCCCTGATCTGGTGTTGCCACCCGACCAGTGTCTCGGGGGCTACTGCATTGCCTGTTCTATGCAGAAAATTTTAAGTGCAATACAGTTTCCGAGGAGATTTTGATCCTCAGGTTGGTCGGCCGCACCCAACCTGAGTCTCGAGGACTGAGCACGCCGCTTTTTGTGTCCCGGAGTATTCTGCCGAGCTAGGACTTGATCCTCAGACCGATTTTGCAAATCAACCTAAGTCTCAGCAGCTACGGGGATCAGCGGTCTTATGTCATCCTTCATGTGCATCTCGGGTTTTAGACCGATACCCACCTTGAGGGCTACTGGCTATGTATCTCGGCAGAGAATAAAGTGCACCAATCAAAAATATTGACAAAAATCGGCCCACATTCGGGGTGGTGCACCACCTCGGAAGCAGTCCGGCATAAAGCTCAGGCGCTAGTGGCTAGCTCCATAGAGGGCATTTCCGGCATTAAGCTCGGCTAAACTCCTTCAAACTTCTTCGAACCAAGGTTATTTACAACACCTAGGATACAGTCCGGCATTGGAGCTCGGATACATAGTCCAGCGTTGGAGCTCGGATACATAGTCCGGCGTTAGAGCTGGGAAGCAGTCCGACATTGGTGCTCGGCTGCAAAAGATACCTCGAATGTAGTCCGGCATTGGAGCTTGGACGCAAGAGGACGCTGCCGTCCGGGAACAACTTCAAAACCGAGGTGTGGCATAAAAATAACAAGGCGTTGATAAAGGCCGGAAACTTAAAGGGGCTCCTCGGATACCCGACGTGTAAACTCGTCGAATGCATTTTGGCGATCCTCAAGATCGAAGATGAGAAGATTTGTTGAACCAGTTTTCAAGACCGACGACTGAATATGAAGAACATTCCGGAAGAATCGAGGACCGTCCCTAACTTGAAGACCGGTTCAGGGGGCTATTGACGGTGTCCTGGACTAGGGGGTACTCACCACGTCATCTCCCGATCTGTTAGATTGGGCCGAGGACCCCCATGGTCGTATACTCATGGGGGTCAAGACAAGGACTCCTCCCCCACTGTCGTATTCGGCTAGGACTCATGTTATCCTAGGCCTTTGGTGCATTATATAAACCGAGGCCAGGCTAGTCGACACATATACAACAACAATCATACCATAGGCTAGCTTCTAGGGTTTAGCCTCTCTGATCTCGTGGTAGATCAACTCTTGTACTACCCATATCATCAATATTAATCAAGCAGGAGTAGGGTTTTACCTCCATCGAGAGGGCCCGAACCTGGGTAAACATTGTGTCCCTTGCCTCCTGTTACCATTGATCCTAAGACACACCGCTTGGGACCCCCTACCCGAGATCCGCCGGTTTTGACACCGACAGTAGGAAACAAGGCCTAGGGTTCATACTTTCACTAGTGCAAGTTCTCTCAACAATAATAACATAGATAGATCATATAATAATCCATCAACATGCAACAAAGAGTCACTCCAAAGCCACTAATGGTGGAGAACAAATGAAGAGATTATGATAGGGTACGAAACCACCTCAAAGTTATCCTTTCTGTTCTATCTATTCAAGAGTTCGTAGTAAAATAACATAAATCTATTCTTTCCGCTCAATCTATCATAGAGTTCATACTAGAATAACACCTTAAGACACAAATCAACCAAAACCCTAATGTCACCTAGATACTCCAATGACACCTCAAGTATCCGTGGGCATGATTATACGATATGCATCACACAATCTTGGATTCATCTATTCAACCAACACAAAGTACTTCAAAGAGTGCCCCAAAGTTTCTATCAGAGAGTCAAGATGAAAACATGTGCCAACCCCTATGCATAGGTTCATGGGCGGAACCCGCAAGTTGGTCACTGATACGTCTCCAACGTATCTATAATTTTTTATTGCTCCATGCTACTTTATCTACTGTTTTAGGCAATATTGGGCTTTATTATCCACTTTTATATTATTTTTGGGACTAACCTATTAACCGGAGGCCCAACCCAGATTTGTTGTTTTATGCCTATTTCAGTGTTTCGAGGAAAAGTAATATCAGACGGAGTCAAAACGGAACGAAATCAACTGGAGAAGTTAATTTTGGAAGTAAACCCACCTTATGGACTTGGACTCCACGTCATAAGATACAGGAGGTGCTCACGAGGGTGGGGGCGCGCCCACCACCCTAGGGCGCGCCCCCCCTGCCTCGTGGGGCCCCCGTAGCTCCACCGACGTACCCCCTGCACCCATATATACCTACGTATCGTAAAACTTCCAGAACAGAAGATAGATCGGGAGTTCCACCGCCGCAAGCCTCTGTAGCCACCAAAAACCCCTCGGGGGCCCGTTCCGGCGCCCTGCCGGAGGGGGATCCCATCACCAGTGGCCATCTTCATCATCCCGGCGCTATCCATGATGAGGAGGGAGTAGTTCACCCTCGAGGCTGAGGGTATGTACCAGTAGCTATGTGTTTGATCTCTCTCTCTCTCTCTCTCTCTCGTGTCCTCTCTCGTGTTCTCTCTCGTGTTCTCTCTATGGCACGATCTTGATGTATCCCGAGCTTTGCTATTGTAGTTGGATATTATGATGTTTCTCCCCCACTACTCTCTTGTGATGAATTGAGTTTCCCCTTTGAAGTTATCTTATCGGATTGAGTCTTCTATGAGAACACTTGATGTATGTCTTGCATGGGATAACCGTGGTGACAATGGGTTATTCTATTGATCCACTTGATGTATGTTTTGGTGATCACTTGCGGGTTTCGTGACATTGGGAACCTATGCATAGGGGTTGGCACACGTTCTTGACTCTCCGGTAGTAGCTTTGGGGCACTCTTTGAAGTACTTTTATGTTGGTTGGATGAATCTGAGATTGTGTGATGCATATCGTATAATCATGCCCACGGATACTTGAGGTGACAATGGAGTATCTAGGTGACATTACGGTTTTGGTTGATTTGTGTCTTAAGGTGTTATTTTAGTACGAACTCTTTTATAGATCGATCTGAAAGAATAACTTTGAGGTGGTTTCGTACGCTACCATAATCTCTATGTTTGTTCTCCTCTATTAGTGGCTTTGGAGTGACTCTTTGTTGCATGTTGAGGGCTTGTTATATGATCTATCTATGTTATTATTGTTGAGAGAACTTGCACTAGTGAAAGTATGAACCCTAGGGCTTGTTTCCTATCATTGCAATACCGTTTACGCTCACTTTTACCACTTGTTACCTTGCTGTTTTTACAATTTCAGATTACAAATACCTTTATCTACCATCCATATTGCACTTGTATCACCATCTCTTCGCCGAACTAGTGCACCTATACAATTTACCATTGTATTTGGTGTGTTGGGGACACAAGAGACTCTTTGTTATTTGGTTGCATGGTTGTTTGAGAGAGAACATCTTCATCCTATGCCTCCTACGGATTGATAAACCTTAGGTCATCCACTTGAGGGAAATTTGCTATTGTCCTACAAACCTGTGCACTTGCAGGCCCAACAATGTCTACAAGAAGAAGGTTGTGTAGTAGACATCAAGCTCTTTTCTAGCGCCGTTGCCGGGGAGGTTAGCGCTTGAAGGTATATCTTTAGATCTTGCAATCGAATCTTTTTGTTTCTTGTTTTAGCACTAGTTTAGTTTATAAAAGAAAATTACAAAAAATGGAGTTAAGTTTATCTTATATGCTTCACCTTTTTAATATCTTTCATGAGTATGATGGAAAGGAAAATTGTGCTCAAGTACTAGAAGAATAATTACATAGAATTCTTGGCATAAAATATGTGAAAGATGAGCATGCTTGCAATGTTGTTAGTACAAATTCCCTGAATATCCATGATGCTAATGATATGCAAAGCCATGAGCTTGGGGAAGCTATGTTTGATGGAGATGATATTTTTTGTCCCCCAAGCCTTGATGAGCAAATTTACTATGATGAAAGCATGCCTCCTATCTATGATGATTATTGTGATGACACTTATGCTTTAAAGAATAATTATAACCATGAAACTTGTCATCTTGATCTTAATTTTCAAGCATATGATAGTTATTTTGTTGAGTCTGCTCCCACTACTATTCATGAGAAGAATTTTGATTATGTGGAGAATAGTAAATTTTCTATGCTTGTAGATCATGAAAAGAATACTTTAGGTGCTGGTTATATTGTTGAATTGATTCATGATGCTACTGAAAATTATTATGAGGGAGGAACATATGCTTGTAGGAATTGCAATAATGTCAAGTTTCCTCTCTATGTGCTTAAAATTTTGAAGCTATGCTTGTTTTGCCTTCCTATGCTAGCTAATTATTGTTCCCATAAGTTGTTTTCTCACAAAATCCCTATGCATAGGAAGTGGATTAGACTTAAATGTGCTAGTCATATGCTTCATGATGCTCCCGTTATGTTTCAATTCTTATCTTTTATGTGAGCATCATTGTCATCATCAAGCCTAGCTAGAAAGGCATTAAAGAAAAGCGCTTGTTGGGAGACAACCCAATATTTATCCTTACTGTTTTTGCGTGTCCACATCATTATGCTACTGTAGTAATCATGTTTTATAGATTTTGTTTCAATAAAGTGCCAAGTAGAACCTTTGGGAAGACTTGGGTGAAGTTTATGTGATCTTGCTGTGAAAAACAGAAACTTTAGTGCTGACGAGATTAGCTGCCTTTTTTTTAACTGGAGAGTGATTTTAGGTTGATTATTTTTGCAGATTATTAATAGACAAATTTCGCAGGTCCAGAAATTTATTTCATAATTTTTGGGGTTCCATAATTATACGTTTGTTACAGATTATTACAGACTGTTCTGTTTTTGACAGATTCTGTTTTCTATGTGTTGTTTGCTTATTTTGATGAATCTATGAGTAGTATCGGAGGGTATGAACCATAGATAAGTTGGAGTACAGTAGATATTACACCAATATGAATTTAGAATGACTTCATTACAGTACCTAAGTGGTGATTTATTTTCTTATACTAACGGAGCTTACGAGTTTTGTTTTGAGTTTTGTGTGGTTGAAGTTTTCAAGTTTTGGGTAAGGATTCGATGGACTATGGAATAAGGAGTGACAAGAGCCTAAGCTTGGGGATGCCCAAGGAACCCCAAGGTAATGTTCAAGGATAACCAAGCAACTAAGCTTGGGGATGCCCCGGATGGCATCCCCTCTTTCGTCTTCGTTCATCGGTAACTTTACTTGTAGCTATATTTTTATTCGCCACATGATATATGTTTTGCTTGGAGCGTCATTTTATTTTGGTAGTTTTTGCTTGCTGTTAGTTATAATAATGTTTTGCATCTTTAGTTTCAATAAAAAAGTCAAGGATAGACTTTGCCATGCTTATTTTGCTAGTATACATGTTGCTGTTTGAAAACAGAAAGTTTACCGCTGTTGCAAATATTCCCTAGAAAAGTCAGAGAACGGTATAACGTTGAATCTTTTTTCATATTAAGATCTGATAAATTTATTACAGTGGGAATTTTAGTTCATAATTTTTGGAGTCAGGGAAGTATTGTTACTCTTGCATTCTTTACAGACTCTACTGTTTTGGCAGATTGCTGTTATGGTTGCATTGTTTGCATATGTTTGCTTGTTTAATGATTCTACTTGAGGATAGGAGTATTAAATATGCAGAGGCATTTAGTATTCAATGTTGAATAATAATTTTAGTGATTTGTTACAGTAGAATATGATAAGGTTTTGCATTGGCTTATACTAACCTATCTCATGAGTTCTTGTTGAGTTTGTTGTGAACGAAGCTTTTGATAAAAAGAGAAACCATAATATGAGAGGAATTAAGGAGACACAAAAGTTCAAGCTTGGGGATGCCCAAGGCACCCCAAGATAATATTCCAAGAAGTCTCAAGCATCTAAGCTTGGGGATGCCCCGGTAGGCATCCCACCTTTCTTCTTCAACAACTATCGGTTAGTATCGGTCGAGCCTAAGTTTTTGCTTCTTCACATGAGTTGTGATATCCTTGCAATGTAGTTTTCTTTAGATTTGCTTGCTGTTTGAATAAAGTATCAAGATCTGAAATTATTAAATGAGAGAGAGTCTTCGCATAGTTGCATAATTATTCGACTACTCATTGATCTTCACTTATATCTTTCAAAGTAGTTTGTCATTAGCTCTAGTACTTCACTTATATCTTTTAGAGCACAATGGTGGTTTTATTTTGAAGAAACAGATGAACTCTCATGCTTCGCTTATATTATTTTGAGAGTCTTTAATAGCATGGTAATTTGCTTAACATTAATACACTTGGTATTCAAGATATGTGAAACTTTCTTTTGAGTGCGTTGAATACTAAGATAAGTTTCATGCTTGATAATTGTTTTGAGATATGGAGGTGATAATATCAAAGTGATGCTAGTTGGGTGATTATGAATTTAAAGAATGCTTGTGTTGAAGTTTGTGATTCCCGTAGCATGCATGTATGGTGAACCGCTTTGTGATGAAGTTGGAGCACAATTTTATTTATTGATTGTCTTCCTTATGAGTGGCGGTCGGGGACGAGCGATGGTCTTTTCCTACCAATCTATCCCCCTAGGAGCATGCGTGTAGTGCTTTGGTTTTTGATGACTTCTAATTTTTTGCAACAAGTGCATGAGTTCTTTTGATTAATGTTGAGTCCATGGATTATGCGCACCCGTTCACCCTTCCATTATTGCTAGCCTCTCTTGTGCCGCGCAACTTTCGCCGGTACCATACACCCACCATATACCTTCCTCAAAACAGCCACCATACCTACCTATTATGGCATTAACATAGACATTCCGAGATATATTGCCATGCAACTTTCCACCGTTCCGTTCATATGACACACATTACTTTTGTCATATTGCTTTTTGCATGAACATGTAGTTGACATTGTATTTGTGGCAAGGCCACCTTCATAATTTTCATACATGTCGCTCTTGATTCATTGCATATCCCGGTACACCACCGGAGGCATTCATATAGAGTCATATTTTGTTCTAAGAATCGAGTTGTAATTGTTGAGTTATAAGAAAAATAAAAGTGTGATGATCATCATTATTAGAGCATTGTCCCAGTGAGGAAAGGATGATGGAGACTATGATTCCCCCATAAGTCGGGATGAGACTCCGGACGAAATATAGAAAAATGAGGCCATAAAAAAAAGAGAAAAGGCCCAACAAAAAAATGAGAGAAAAAGAGAGAAGGGACAATGCTACTATCCTTTTACCACACTTGTGCTTCAAAGTAGCACCATGATCTTCATGATAGAGAGAGTCTCGTATGTTGTCACTTTCGTATACTAGTGGGAATCTTTCATTATAGAACTTGGCTTGTATATTCGAATGATGGGCTTCCTCAAAAGTGCCCTAGGTCTTCGTGAGCAAGCAAGTTGGATGCACACCCACTTAGTTTCTTTTGTTGAGCTTTCATATATTTATAGCTCTAGTGCATCCGTTGCATGGCAATCCCTACTCACTCACATTGATATCTATTAATGGGCATCTCCATAGCCCGTTGATACGCCTAGTTGATATGAGACTATCTTCTCCTTTTTGTCTTCTCCACAACCACCATTCTATTCCACATATAGTGCTATGTCCATGGCTCACGCTCATGTATTGCGTGAAAGTTGAAAGAGTTTTAGATTATTAAAGTATGAAACAATTGCTTGGCTTGTCATCGGGGTTGTGCATGATTAAATACTTTGTGTGATGAAGATAGAGCAACAGCCAGACTACATGATTTTGTAGGGATAACTTTCTTTACAACAACAACAACAACAAAGCCTTTAGTCCCAAACAAATTGGGGTAGGCTAGAGGTGAAACCCATAAGATCTCGCAACCAACTCATGGCTCTGGCACATGGATAGCAAGCTTCCACGCACCCCTGTCCATAGCTAGCTCTTTGTCGATACTCCAATCCTTCAGGTCTCTCTTAACGGACTCCTCCCATGTCAAAATCGATCGACCCCACCCTCTCTTGACATTCTCCGCACGCTTTAGCCGTCCGCTATGCACTGGAGCTTCTGGAGGCCTGCGCTGAATATGCCCAAACCATCTCAAACGATGTTGGACAAGCTTCTCCTCAATTGGTGCTACCCCAACTCTATCTCGTATATCATCATTCCGGACTCGATCCTTCCTCGTGTGGCCACACATCCATCTCAACATACGCATCTCCGCCACACCTAACTGTTGAACATGTCGCCTTTTAGTCGGCCAACACTCCGCGCCATACAACATTGCGGGTCGAACCGCCGTCCTGTAGAACTTGCCTTTTAGCTTTTGTGGCACTCTCTTGTCACAGAGAATGCCAGAAGTTTGGCACCACTTCATCCATCCGGCTTTGATTCGATGGTTCACATCTTAATCAATACCCCCATCCTCCTACAACATTGACCCCAAATACCGAAAGGTGTCCTTCCGAGGTACCACCTGGCCATCAAGGCTAACCTCCTCCTCCTCACAGCTAGTAGTACTGAAACCGCACATCATGTACTCGGTTTTAGTTCTACTAAGCCTAAACCCTTTCGATTCCAAGGTTTGTCTCCATAACTCTAACTTCCTATTTACCCCCATCCGGCTATCGTCAACTAGCACCACATCATCCGCAAAGAGCATACACCATGGGATATCTCCTTGTATACCCCTTGTGACCTCATCCATCACCAATGCAAAAAGATAAGGGCTCAAAGCTGACCCCTGATGCAGTCCTATCTTAATCGAGAAGTCATCGGTGTCGACATCACTTGTTCGAACACTTGTCACAACATTATTGTACATGTCCTTGATGAGGGTAATGTACTTTGCTGGGACTTTGTGTTTCTCCAAGGCCCACCACATGACATTCCGCGGTATCTTATCATAGGCCTTCTCCAAGTCAATGAACACCATATGCAAGTCCTTCTTATGCTCCCTATATCTCTCCATAAGTTGTCGTACCAAGAAAATGGCTTCCATGGTCGACCTCCCAGGCATGAAACCAAACTAATTTTTGGTCACGCTTGTCATTCTTCTTAAGCGGTGCTCAATGACTCTCTCCCATAGCTTCATTGTATGGCTCATCAGCTTAATTCCACGGTAATTAGTACAACTCTGAACATCCCCCTTGTTCTTGAAGATTGGTACTAATATACTCCGTCTCCATTCTTCTGGCATCTTGTTTGCCCGAAAAATGAGGTTGAAAAGCTTGGTTAGCCATACTATCGCTACGTCCCCGAGACCTTTCCACACCTCAATGGGGATACAATCAGGGCCCATCGCCTTGCCTCCTTTCATCCTTTTTAAAGCCTCCTTCACCTCAGACTCCTGGATGCGCCGCACAAAACGCATGCTGGTCTCATCAAAGGAGTCATTCAGTTCAATGGTAGAACTCTCATTCTCCCCATTGAACAGCTTGTCTAAGTACTCCCGCCATCTATGCTTAATCTCTTCGTCCTTCACCAAGAGTTGGCCTGCTCCGTCCTTGATGCATTTGACTTGGCCAATATCCCTCGTCTTCCTCTCCCGGATCTTAGCCATCTTATAGATGTCCCTTTCACCTTCCTTCGTGCCTAACCGTTGGTAGAGGTCCTCATATGCCCGACCCCTTGCTTCACCAACAGCTCGCTTTGCGGCCTTCTTTGCCATCTTGTACTTCTCTATGTTGTCTGCACTCCTATCCAGGTATAGGCGTCTGAAGCAATCTTTCTTCTCTTTAAGCGCCTTCTGGACATCATCATTCCACCACCAGGTATCGTTATCTTCGCTTCTCCTTCCCCTGGACACTCCAAACTCCTCCGAGGCCACCTTACGAATGCAAGTCGCCATCTTCATCCACACATTGTCCGCATCCCCTCCTTCCTCCCAAGGGCCCTCCTTAAATACCCTCTCCTTGAACACCTGAGCTACCTCCCCCTTGAGCTTCCACCACTTCGTTCTAGCGACCTTGGCACGCTTATCCCGCTTGACACGAATCCGAAAGCGGAAGTCAGCAACCACCAGCTTATGTTGGGGTACAACACTCTCCCCAGGTATCACCTTACAGTCTAGGCACGCACGCCTATCTTCTCTTCTCGAGAGGATGAAATCAATCTGGCTAGAGTGTTGGCCACTACTAAAAGTCACCAGATGTGATTCTCTCTTTCTAAAGAGGGTGTTAGCTACAATCATGTTGTAGGCTAGAGCAAAGCTTAAGACATCTTCTCCTTCTTGATTCCTGATGCCATAGCCAAAGCCCCCATGCGCCCCTTCAAAACCTGTGTTAGATGTGCCCACGTGGCCATTGAGGTCTCCTCCTATGAAGAGCTTCTCACCAATCGGTACACTCCTAACCACGTCTTCCAAGCCTTCCCAGAACTCCCTCTTGGTGTTCTCATTGTGGCCTACTTGCGGGGCATATGCGCTGATAACATTGAGAACCAAGTCCTCAGCTACCAGCTTGACCAGGATAATCCGGTCCCCACGTCTCCTGACGTCTACCACTCCATACTTGAGGCTCTTGTTGATCAAGATGCCTACGCCATTTCTGTTTGCAGCCGTCCCCGTGTACCACAGCTTGAAGCCGGTATCCTCCACCTCCTTCGCCTTCTGTCCTCTCCATTTGGTTTCTTGGACGCAAAGGATATCAACACCTCTCCTCACTGCTGCATCAACTAGCTCCCGAAGCTTCCCTGTCAGAGACCCTACGTTCCAGCTACCTAAGCGAATCCTCCTAGGCTCGGCTAGCTTCCTTACCCTTCGCACTCGTCGAGTCAAATGCGAAGACCCTTGCTCATTTTCCACTACATCCGGGCGCCGATGTAGCGCGCCACTAAGGATGCGACGACCCGATCCTCGCTCACTTGCCACCGTATCCGGATCAAGATACGGCGCGCCACTTGGGGGGTGATGGCCCGGCCCTTGCCCATTTTCCACCACACCCGGGTTCCGATGTGGCGCGTCGCTGAGAGGGTTACGCCCCAACGAAAATCTTTTGGGTTTCATCTCCATAAGAGTGGCTGAGTTTTTACGTTGGCTCGCCAAGCCTATCACAACCCTCCTCCTTTACCCGGGCTTGGGATAACTTTCTTTAGCCATGCTATTTTGAGAAGACATGATTGCTTTGATTAGTATGCTTGAAGTATTACTATTTCTTTTATCAATATGAACTTTTATTTTGTATTCATTCGGATCTCAATGTTCATGCCACAATTAAGAAGATTTACATTGAAATTATGCCAAAGTATCACTCCGCATCAATTTTTTTTATCATTTACCTACTCGAGGACGAGCAGGAATTAAGCTTGGGGATGCTTGATACGTCTCCAACGTATCTATAATTTTTGATTGCTCCATGCTACTTTATCTACTATTTTAGGCAATATGGGCTTTATTATCCACTTTTATATTATTTTTGGGACTAACCTATTAACCGGAGGCCCAACCCAGATTTCCTGTTTTATGCCTATTTCAGTGTTTCGAGGAAAAGGAATATCAGACGGAGTCAAAACGGAACAAAATCAACTGGAGAAGTTAATTTTGGAAGGAAACCCACCTGATGGACTTGGACTCCACGTCAGAAGATACGGGAGGTGCTCACGAGGGTGGGGGCGCGCCCACCCCCCTAGGACGCGCCCCCCTGCCTCGTGGGGCCCCCGTAGCTCCACCGACGTACCCCCTGCACCCATATATACCTACGTATCGTAAAACTTCCAGAACAGAAGATAGATCGGGAGTTCCACCGCCGCAAGCCTCTGTAGCCACCAAGAACCTCTCGGGAGCCCGTTCCGGCGCCCTGCCGGAGGGGGATCCCATCACCGGTGGCCATCTTCATCATCCCGGTGCTATCCATGACGAGGAGGGAGTAGTTCACCCTCGAGGCTGAGGGTGTGTACCAGTAGCTATGTGTTTGATCTCTCTCTCTCATGTTCTCTCTCGTGTTCCCTCTATGGCACGATCTTGATGTATCCCGAGCTTTGCTATTGTAGTTGGATCTTATGATGTTTCTCCCCCTCTACTCTCTTGTGATGAATTGAGTTTCCCCTTTGAAGTTATCTTATCGGATTGAGTCTTTTATGAGAACACTTGATGTATGTCTTGCGTGGGATAACCGTGGTGACAATGGGTTATTCTATTGATCCACTTGATGTATGTTTTGGTGATCAACTTGCGGGTTTCGTGACATTGGGAACCTATGCATAGGGGTTGGCACACGTTCTTGACTCTCCGGTAGTAGCTTTGGGGCACTCTTTGAAGTACTTTTATGTTGGTTGGATGAATCTGAGATTGTGTGACGCATATCGTATAAGCATGCCCACGGATACTTGAGGTGACAATGGAGTATCTAGGTGACATTACGGTTTTGGTTGATTTGTGTCTTAAGGTGTTATTCTCGTACGAACTCTTTTATAGATCGATCCGAAAGAATAACTTTGAGGTGGTTTCGTACCCTACCATAATCTCTACGTTTGTTCTCCGCTATTAGTGGCTTTGGAGTGACTCTTTGTTGCATGTTGAGGGCTTGTTATATGATCTATCTATGTTATTATTGTTGAGAGAACTTGCACTAGTGAAAGTATGAACCCTAGGCCTTGTTTCCTATCATTGCAATACCGTTTACGCTCACTTTTACCACTTGTTACCTTGCTGTTTTTACAATTTCAGATTACAAATACCTTTATCTACCATCCATATTGCACTTGTATCACCATGTCTTCGCCGAACTAGTGCACCTATACAATTTACCATTGTATTGGGTGTGTTGGGGACACAAGAGACTCTTTGTTATTTGGTTGCAGGGTTGTTTGAGAGAGACCATGTTCATCCTACGCCTCCTATGGATTGATAAACCTTAGGTCATCCACTTGAGGGAAATTTGCTACTGTCCTACAAACCTGTGTACTTGCAGGCCCAACAACGTCTACAAGAAGAAGGTTGTGTAGTAGACATCAGTCACCAAAACATACATCAAGTGGCACATGATATCCCATTGTCACCACAGATAATCACGGCAATACATACATCAAGTGTTCTCAAATCATTAAAGACTCAATCCGATAAGATAACTTCAAAGAGAAAACTCAATCCATTACAAGAGAGTAGAGGGGGAGAAACATCATAAGATCCAACTATAATAGCAAAGCTCGGGATACATCAAGATCGTGCCATAGAGGAACACGAGAGAGAACACGAGAGAGGGAGATCAAACACATAGCTACTAGTACATACCCTCAGCCTCGAGGGTTAACTACTCCCTCCTCGTCATGGAGAGCGCTGGGATGATGAAGATGGCCTCCGGTGATGGGTTCCCCCTCCGGCAGGGTGCCGGAACGGGCTCCCGAGAGGTTTTTGGTGGCTACAGAGGCTTGCGGCGGCGGAACTCCCGATCTATCTTGATATTCGATGTTTTTAGGGTACGAGGGAATATATAGGTGAAAGAAGTCAGTCTGGGGAGCCTCGAGGGGCCCAGGAGAGGGTAGGGCGCGCCCAGGGGGGTGGGCGCGCCCAGGGGGGTGGGCGCGCCCCCGTGTCTCGTGGCCTCCTCGATGATCCCCTGGCTTGCACTCCAAGTTCCTGGGATTGGTTCTGTTCGAAAAATAACTTTTCCGAAGGTTTCATTCCGTTTGGACTCCGTTTGATATTCCTTTTCTTCGAAATACTGAAACAGGCAATAAAACAACAATATGGGCTGGGCCTCCGATTAATAGGTTAGTCCCAAAAGTAATATAAAATTGTATAATAAAGCCCGCAATCATTCAAAACAGATAATAAAATAGCATGAATGCTTCATAAATTATAGATACGTTGGAGACATATCAACCATCAACTTTGTCCTAATTCCATCAACCATGGTCCTTATTGGCTTAGCCCTCACGTCTAGGACCCACCTATTCAAAACCTCACTTAGATTGTTAACAACTAAGTTTGTCTTGCAGTTCAAATGCATGGCATGTCTGGCCCAAGTGTGTTTGGGTATTTTGCTAGGCCACACCCAAGCTGCTTCACAATCTCCCTTTAACTCATGCATTGCAACTTGAAAACCATGTTCAGTATATGAGTAACTTGCTCCATCCATGTATTTTTTTAATTCTGGCCCTCTAAACCCAGCAATTTGAAAGTTCTGGTAGATATGCCTAAGGCAAAACCTTTGTGGGCAATTGGGGAAGACTCTATTTATGGCTTTCAAAAGACCCTGTATGAAACAACTACAACTAAGTAACTACAACTACATGAAAGTACCTACATGAAAGTAACTACACGAAAGTACAACTAAATATATTACCTTTTTGCCTATCTGAAATGATTGTGTACTGTCCAAACTTGCCAGATTCCCCACCTATTGCTACCTTCAGCTGGTATAGAAACCATGTCCAGGAATTTGTGTCCTCCTTGTCTACAATTCCAAAAGCAATGGGAAAAATGTTGTTGTTCCCATCTCTTCCAGTAGCAGCTAGGATTTGTTGACCAGTAGTGAGCTTTATGAAGCATCCATCCAAACCTACAATATTAGCACAAATGATTAGTACTTGAAAGAACATATAAGTGGCATATGAACATATAAGTGGCACAAACAATACAAGGCAATTACCTATGAATGGTTTACAACCATTGAGGAACCCTTCTTTGCATCTATTCAGGCAGATGAACAATCCATGAAACCTAGGGTTCTTTCTAGGGTGCTCCCTAATATATTTTGTTGTCACACTACATCTAGAACTTGGATTAGTGTCTAGACAGCCTGTAAATAATCCCTAATCCTGGTGTATTGGGCCTTCTGATCTCCTAACACAACACTCTTTGTTGCCTTCCTAGCCCTGTAGGCCATGTGGGTTGATATATCCACTCCATACTTTCTCTTTGCAGTGTTAATAATTGTAGTTATTGTTGTGTTAGGGTCATTCCTCACTGCCTCCTCACAATGTTTTGCAACCCACTTGGCAGTGACTTTGGTGCTCTCTGACACAGAAGGGCATGTGTGCACCAAATACAACTTCCTAATGGTAAATGTCTTCTCCTTTGCAATCTGAGAAGCTGCCATGTAGAAAGGGCATTGCTGACCTATGCACTGTGCTATAATCCTGTCACTGCAGTTTCTATGGTACTCAAAGTTCCTGTTCTGTGATGTGCAGGGTTTGGAGTGCAGTTCTGAACTGGTACACATCAATGAAGCAAAGATGCTTCACAAATTGGTCATGTGGGTCAGCTCTGTCCTCAACATACCATAACCTTGGCTTCATCTTCTTTTCTCTACTCTTCCTACCATTGGGAAACACATAAGCCATTGCCTCAGCACCATCATCATCTTCCAAACCCAGGTCTTCTGGTTTTTTGTACTCATCATCTGATGGTATCCAGTCCTCCTCACACATTTCCACTACACTTCCCTGTGATCTACTAGTTGGCCCTTTTCTGTGCCTCTTGGCCTTATTCTTCTTTTGGATATGTTGCCCACTCTCTTGCTCCTCTTCATTGCTTTGCTCCTCTTGCACCTCTTCCTCCAATTCCTCCTCCTCTTCATCATCATCATCCTCTTCTTCACCTGATGGCTCATACAGTTCCTCCTCCTCATTTGTATCCCACATCTCCTCAACATCTATGTCCCCTTCATAATGCAGTAATGGATCATCCCTCTGTTTTTTCATTTCCTCAAGCCTAGCAAGGATATCCCCATATTCTATCAAATTACCATCTTCACTGTTCTCTTCGTTGTCCATATCTGCATCTTTCCTTTTCAAAGGAGTGGCCTTCTCTTTTTCTTTCTTACTCTTCCTAAAAATTGCAATTTCCTTTCTCCTTGTCTCCTCCATAATTTTTTCTATTTGCAGTTGCTCCTCTGAAATGATTGTGCTCTGCTGTGTTACAAACTGTATTGGTAGTGGTTCTTCTTCTGCAACTTCTTCTGCTGCGTCTGAATTTTCTACATTACCTGCATTGAACAACACTCTTTCTTGATCTACCTGATACAGTTGGGGCTCTCCAATTTCCTGCAGAGGGATCTGCTGCTCAATAACATTACCACTGCTATTTATATCTGCAGGTTTGGGGAAACTAGCCCTAGCAACTGTCACATTGAAGATCTTCTGCTTCTGTTGTACTATGTGATTTAGAATTTCCTCCAGCATGTCATCATCCTCTATTTCTTGCATTCCTTCTATCGCTAGGCTAGGACCCTTCACATAGTACATGTAATCCCTCAAACCACATCCTTCAGTCTCTATCAGTGCTACTAGATTGTAAAATGTGATGTCTAACAACATCATAGTTCTCTCAAGATTGTCTTTGTCATGAAAATGCATCCTCAATTCCCAAACCTCATCATCCAGACTACAAATTTATAAAGAAACATGGTGTTGTATAAGTGTTCAATTATAACACTTATGAAAAAGCAGAATAGCAACAAACAAGAGCAATACAAAGCTTTGGGTTACTTAAGTAACCAATGTAGTAGAAAGCAAAACAGTACAAAATCCCTAGCTTTGTTTCATTAAGAACTACTGCAATACAGATCAACACAGCACCTAATTCCAACTATATAACTGTAGCTTATTTCAACTAAATAAGACACAAACAGCGCCTAGTTTAAACATAATGAGTTAATTTCAGAAACATATCATCGCAATAACAACCATAGGCCCAACAATATGCAATGGAGATGGGGAACTGGATCTCATTATAAGCTAACCCTAGCCCTAGAAACGGAATGTAATGGAGAAGGGGAAGGGGATCTCACTATACACCGCCGAAGCATGAGGCGATGTGGTGGCTTCCAATTGGATTCGCCTTCACCGCCGTCGCGAAAGATCTAGCCGCTGCGTATTCCATCGAATACTGCACCTCCTCCTCCGCATTGGGCATTGCCTTGCTAGGGTTCGAGCTCCCGCAAAGCTCACCTCCTGGGTCGGGATCCGAGTCGCCTGCGCCACTGTAGGGAGGATCGCCGCTGCCGACACCGCCTGCTTTCGCCGGAGTAGCCATCTGCTTACGCGATGCGAGGAGGGTAGAGAGCGGATGGGAGAGGGGGGAAGAAGGGGAACAGCGGGCGGACGCTAGGAGGGGGGAGACGACGGGGTCAAACGAATAGAGGGGGGATGGAGGGGGACGTCACTGTCAAACGGCTGTCGGGATGGCCGATTGTGCCACGTACGCAAAAAATGGGCCCCACCTGTCATAAACAAGCTTAACTGAGCCCGATCCGCCGATCAATGCTTTGTGCAAAAATATTACCGTAGACACGGTGTTTTTTGCAAAAGAAATGTATTGTAGTGGTTTTCGCAAAGCTTGCCTTCAAAGTGGTGGTTTTCAGCAATTTACTCAGAGGAATGCCTTGTGTGCTATCAAACGTCACAACGTAACTTGGTGACTATAAAGATGCTCTACAGGTATCTTCGAAGGTGTTTGTTGGGTTGGCATAGATCGAGATTAGAATTTGTCACTCCAAGTATCGGAGAGGTATCTCTGGGCCCTTTCGGTAATGCACATCATATGAAGCCTTGCAGGCAATGTGACTAATGAGCTAGTTACGGGATGATGCACTACGGAACGAGTAAAAGGACTTGCTGGTAACGAGATTGAACTAGGTATGAGGATACCGAGGATCGAATCTCGGGCAAGTAACATACCGATGACAAAGGGAATAACGTATGTTGACATTGCGGTTCGTCCGATAAAGATCTTCGTAGAATACGTGGGAACCAATATGAGCATCCAGGTTCCGTTATTGGTTATTGACCGGAGAGGTGTCTCGGTCATGTCTACATAGTTCTCAAACCCGTAAGGTCCGCACGCTTAACGTTCGATGACGATATGTATTATATGAGTTATGTGTTTTGGTGACCAAAGATTGTTCGGAGTCCCGGATGAGATCACGGACATGACTAGGAGTCTTGAAATGGTCGACAGGTAAATATTGATATATTGGACGATTGTATTCGGACACCGGAATGGTTTCGGAAAGGTTCGGGTATTTTTGGAGTACGGGGAGGTTACCGGACCCCCCCCCCGGGGGGGGGGGGGAATTGTTTGGCCTACATGGGCCATAGGGGAGAAGGGAGGCATCCCACAAGGGGTGGCCGTGCCTCCCTCCCATGGGGAGTCCGAATTGGACTAGGGGAGGGGCGCACCCCCCTTTCCTTCTCCTCTTCCCTCTCCCTTCCCCTTTTCCCCCTCCATGAGAAGGAAAAAAGAGGGGGGGTGAATCCTACTTGGACTGGGAGTCCTAGTAGGACTCCCCCCTCCTTGGCATGCCCCTTGTGGCCAGCCTCCTTCCCTCCTCCTTTATATACGGGGGCAGGGGGCACCCCAAAGCACATCAATTATCTTAGCCGTGTGCGGTGCCCCCCTCCACCATTACTCCTTCGATCATATTGTCGTAGTGCTTAGGCGAAGCCCTGTGCGGATCACTTCACCAACACCGTCATCACGCAGTCGTGCTGACAGAACTCATCAACTCCTTCGTGCCTCCACTAGATCAAGAGTTTGAGGGACATCATCGAGCTTAACGTGTGCAGAACTCGAAGGTGCCATACGTTCGGTACTTGATCGGTTGATTCGAGAAGACATTCCACTACATCAACCACGTTAAGTTAATGTTTCCTCTTTTCGGTCTACGAGGGTACGTGGACACACCCTCCCCCTCTTGTTGCTATGCATCTCCTAGATAGATCTTGCGTGAGCGTAGATTTTTTTTTTTTGAAATTGCATGCTACGTTTCCCAATAGTGGCATTCGAGCCAGGTCTATGCGTAGATATGCACAAGGCGAACACAAAGAGTTGTGGGCGGTGATCGTCATACTGCTTACCACCAACGTCTTATTTTGATTCGACGGTAGTGTTGGATGAAGCGGCCCGGACCAACCTTACATGACCACGTTCATGATCTCGGTTCCACCGACAGACATGCAACTAGTTTTGCATAAAGGTGGCTGGCGGGTGTCTGTTTCTCCAACTTTAGTTGAATCGAATTTGAGTATGGCTGGTCCTTGTGAAGGTTAAAACAGCAAACTTGATAAATCACCGTTGTGGTTTTTGTGCCGTAGGTATGTACGGTTCATGCTAGCAGCCACGTAAAACTTGCAACAAACAAAGTAGAGGATGTCTAACTTGTTTTTGCAAGGCATGTTGTGATGTGATATGGTCAAGACATGATGTGATATAAAGATTGTTGTATGAGATGATCATGTTTTGTAAAAGTTATCGGCAACTGGCAGGAGCCATACGGTTGTTGCTTTATTGTATGAAATACAAGCGCTATGTAATTGCTTTACTTTATCATAAGCGGCAATGATAGTCGTAGAAGCAATAGTTGGGGAGACGACCACGACGCTATGATGGAGATCAAGGTGTCAAGCTGGTGACGATGGAGATCATGACGTTGCTTCGATGATGGAGATCAAAAGCACAAGATGATGATGACCATATCATATCACATATTTTGATTGCATGTGATGTTTATGTTTTATGCATCTTATTTTGCTTAGTACGGCGGTAGCATTATAAGATGACCCCTCATTAAAATTTCAAGGTATAAGTGCTCTCCCCGAGTATGCACCATTGCGAAAGTTCTTCGTGCTGAGACACCAAATGATGATCGGGTGTGATAGGCTCTACGTTCAAATATAACGGGTGCAAGCCTGATTTGCACACACGGAATACTCAGGTTAAACTTGATGAGCCTAGCATATACAGATATGGCCTCGGAACACTGGAGACCGAAAGGCCGAACGTGAATCATATAGTAGATATGATCAACATAGTGATGTTCACCATTGAAGACTACTCCATCTCACGTGATGATCGGACATGGTTTAGTTGATTTAGATCATGTATCATTTAGATGACTAGAGGGATGTCTATCTAAGTGGGAGTTCTTAAGTAATATGATTAATTGAACTTAATTTATCATGAACTTAGTCCTGATAGTTTTGGCATATCTATGTTGTAGATCAATGGACCGTGCTACCGTTCCTTTGAATTTTAATGCGGTCCTAGAGAAAGCTAAGTTAAAAGATGATGGTAGCAACTACACAGACTGGGTCCGTAACATGAGAATTATCCTCATGGCTGCACAGAATAATCATGTCCTTGATGCACTGCTAGGTGCAAGGCCTGTTGCAGCAGCAGAAGCTGACGTTGTGAACGCCTGCCAAGCTCGATCTGATGACTACTCGTTAGTTCAGTGTGTCATGCTTTACGGCTTAGAATCGGGACTTCAAAGACGTTTTGAATGTCATGGACCATATGAGATGTTCCAGGAGTTGAAGTTAATATTTCAAGCAAATGCCCGAGTTGAGAGATATGAAGTCTTCAACAAGTTCTATAGCTGCAAGATGGAGGAGAACAGTTCTGTTAGTAAGCACATACTCAGAATGTCTGGATACCATAACCACTTGACTCAACTGGGAGTTAATCTTCCAGATGATTGTGTCATTGACAGAGTTCTTCAATCATGATCTCCTCCGTATGAAACAGCTCAACCAGGCAGTCACGTACTTTGACTTCTATATTTGACGGGTCGATCCTTGAGGGACTGTTCTGGAACACCTCCAACTCCCACTTCAATTTTTTAATCTCAGCTCAGACATTCCCTATGTTCTTGCCGCTCCAGGACATTAGTGTTCTCGACAGACTCTACAATTTTGTCTTCAGCTCTGGAAACACCTAGCGGCACCATTTCTGGACTAAACGAATTAAGTGGCACTGATTATGGCAGCGGGCGCAACTGCATGTTTTTTTAGGGGAAAGCCAAACTTTATTCATCATAGTCCACAACGGGTGGGATACAACTCGAATCATGGGGTTGGCCCAACCAAAGGTGGCGCCCCGGACCGAGACGAAGTGAATATTTGGCTAATCTATGTGCTTTGACATTTGCAGCACGACCTTCAAAAGAAAAATTACACTGAAATAAAATTGCTCTAAGATTAATCTCCTAGACGATTGAACCACTTTTGCCTCTTCCTCCACATGAGATGTCAGCCACCGTTTTCTTGGAATCTGAAGCAACGATGAAGGTGTGCAGGTTGAGGTCTTCCGCGAGCGCTAAAGCCTCTCTGCAGGCGATGGCCTCAAGTATCGCTGGGTCCTCTAGGCCAGCTACCACCAGGGAAGAGCTGCCTAGGAAATTGCCTTGCCTGTCCCGACAAACGGCTGCTGCTGATCCACCTTTTCTTGCTCTTACTCCAGCATCCACGTGGATCTTGGCATAGCCAGCCAGTGGAGCTTTGGGGCGTACCGGCCGTGCCTGAACCGTGGCCTGAACTCCTCCCCTTGTCGTAGTACTTCTTACATTGATCATGTTGAGCTCATCTATGAAGCGCCTAACAAAGGAGTTAGTAGCTTGAGGTGATTGGAAAATTCCTTCATGAATTGCCTTGCACCGGGCTGTCCAGATTGCCCATAGTGTGACCGAGAGCAGTACGAACTGATCATGCGTGAGCGACTGCAGGAAGGTGAATAGCCACTGCTTGGCATTGGGTTCTGTGTTGGATACTAGATTTTGAGCCAGCTCCTCATCAACAAGAGCCCATACAAATCTCGAGCTAGTACAGTTTACCAAGGAGTGTCTCCATGAATCAGGAGAGCCACATAAACTGCAATAAGCATTATCTGCCATATGCCGATGAGCCCTAATGTCCTCTGTAGGAAGGGATTGCTTTGACAAACGCCAGAGAAACATCCTAACCTTTCCCGGGACCTGGGTCTTCCAGAGAGATTTCCATGCTCCTTCCTCCCGCGCGTTATTTGATGTGCCAGCTGCTCCCTCAAGCCATGCCTCACGATGTTGTCTTGTTGCTACAAGCATACGGTAAGCAGATCTGACAGAGAAGTTTCCACTTGATTCAGAATTCCAGCTCCAAAAATCTTATAGATTGCGGGTGCACACCGGAATCCCCAATATGATCTGATCATCCATGGGCATAAATACTTGATTGACTAGCTGGATATTCCATGAAGCGCTCGTGTGGTCGATCAGTTCCGAGACCAGGTTCGGTGGGTTTGGGTGGATACTTCCATACGGGCGCAACATCTCATCTCTTGGTAGCCACTGATCTTCCCAGATACAAGTTGATTGACCATTGCCAATTCTACGAATGAGCCCTTGTTTCAATGTGTCCCTGCCTTCGATAATAGCTCGCCATATCTGACTTGGTTGGTTGCCCAAGGTTGCCTCCAAAGTGGTCGAGTTATGGAAATATATGCTTTTCAGGACATGAGCACTAAGGGAATCTGGTGTTTGGAGTAATCTCCACGCTTGTCGTGCTAGCATCACCATATTGAATAGCTCAAAGTCTTTAAACCCTAGGCCTCCCATTCCCTTTGGCTGCGTCATGCTTTTCCACGATACCCAGTGAGGTCTCCTTTTGCCATCTTTGCTCCCCCACCAGAACTTCCGAATAAGCATATTAAGATGCTCACATAAACCCCTTGGAAGTTTGAAGCATGACATTGAAAAAACTGGTATGCATTGGGCAACTGATTTGACTAGAACCTCCTTGCCAGCTGTTGACATGGTGTTTTCCACCCAACCCTGCACCTTGCTCCATAAACGATCTTTGAGGTATTTAAAGGCCCCATTCTTCGAGCTCCCAATATTTGATGGCATCCCTAAATACTTCTCATTTAAAGTTTCATTGGGTATATTGAGTAAACCCTTTATTTCAGTTCTGGTATCCTCTGGCACCCCCTTGCTAAAAAAGATTGACAATTTTGCGAAGTTCACTCGCTGACCTGATGCTTGACAATATGTATTCAGTACTAGGTTCACCTTAGCTCCTGCACTACTTGCCTTGCAGAACAGCAGGCTGTCATCAGCGAATAAAAGGTGGCTAACTGGTGGCGCCGTACGAGCCACTTGTACATCACCCAGATTGGATGACTCACTCTTAGATTTTTAACAGGCACGACAGGCCCTCTGCTGCTAGCAAGAACAAGTACGGAGATATTGGATCCCCTTGTCTGATTTCTCTTGAAGGTTGGAATTCCTCCAGTCTCTTCCCATTAAACATGACCGAAAACTGTACAGTAGTGACCAGTCCCATGACTATGTCCACCCATCTCCCAGTGAACCCCAGCTTTACCATGATTGCTCTCAAATATGGCCACTCCACCCTATCGTAGGCCTTCGTCATGTCTAGCTTCAGGGCAAAAGACTGATGTTTTCTGGCTTTATTTCTCTTCATAAAATGTAGGCACTCGTAAGCAGTGATGATGTTATCAGTGATTAGTCTGCCAGGGACAAAAGCAGATTACTCCTCAGAAATAATATCAGGTAGTACCACTTTAAGACGATTGGGCGCAAGTGCATGTGGATCCTGGCGAAACAAGCACGCGACCGAACGACGACATGACAGCGACAACAAAGCTCACCTGAAGTCAGCCCACACATGCGCACAGCCACACAGGAGGACACATGCAATCAGGTGAACGGGGATGGCCCACACGCTCCGAAAATAGCTAGACGCACACACGTTCACGTTAACAAAATTCACGAACGGAGACCTATAGTCACACACAATTCTACGCCATAGGGTCCCAAACAAACACACGTGTCTCCAATGGAGATAGGTCCTCAAGTCACATTCAACCAAGTGGTGAAACGTGATGAAGAAATCTTCGTTGGAAATTGTGGCTTGGGTATATGTTTATGAAGGGAGGGAGTACTAAACTTGTTTGGGATACAAATTCAATGGTACGGTACACTTCCTCCTGCTTGGGTTTACGTTATCCTACGACCGTTGTGGTGGGGTAAAACAAAAAGTGGCTCTTCGGCGAGGACGCGAGGTCAAGAAATCTTGTCACGCATGTTATCCTTTTCCGACACGACATAACAGGAGCAGAGAGAAGAGAGCGCGCGGGTGGATTTCCGCTTCCGTTTCGAAATCGAAACCGCTCGGCGCACGACCGATCGCTACAGGGGAGAGGTAACGGGCCGGGCCGGGCCGGGGCTATATACACTGGAGCCCTTCCTCCTGATCGATGAACGCGTACGGGGCTAGACAAAGCAATCTGATCCCCCTCGAAGTAGCAGAGTCGGCGAGATTATCCATCGATGGCGGCGCTCCGGCACGCGGGGAGGAGGCTCTGCGAGCGGGCGCTCCAGCGAGGTGGACCGCAGGTGATCCCGTCTGGCCGCCGGTCCATGTTCATCTCCATCGGTGGCACGGTACGCGCTCTCCTCTCTCGTACCCTTCAATCCCTCTGCCCCCCACCTCCCTACCAGATCCGGCGGCCTACGGCAGCAATTTGGTCCTCCAGACGCTGCGCAAGTCGTAATTTTCTCTCTCTTAGCTGAGCCCAAAAGAATTCGAGAAATCTTGGAGCTTTCGCCTAACTGGGATTGAAAAAGAAAAAGAATTGTGCAGTTGGCAACTAGCAACGCCTAGCGTGTGTTTGTACGGGGATTGTTTTTATATTTTTGTGGGAGGCACCAGTAAAATTTTCAACAGTCCTATCGGCTCTGCCGCGCCAACAGTTCAACAGGAACACCTAAAATCATCTGTATGACCGATGATTAAACCATGTCTATCTAGCGGCTAGACAGTGCACGACTATGTGACCCACCATCTCGTTGTCATGGAGGCAGACATAAACATGCCGAGGTGTGAAGTTACAGTCCATCCCGGCGATCTGAGGACTAAAGTCTTACTGGAAAGCCAACCAAGCAAAAAATCACACTTGGCAAAGTAGCTTATAATGGTCAGAGATGTGAAGCTTCCAAGTGTTCCAAAGCAGATGAACCTCGAGCAGTGTCAATGTCCCCCCTCCAGTCCATCTATGATTGCTGAAAGCCTCATGAACTGTGTGATTAGTAATGACTTGGATATGGTTGTCATTGTATAATCCCACACTGTGATGATGTGCTGCTTCATTTTTCTGAATGCCCATTAATATTTGTTCTTGCATATGGCAGCCTAAACCTACGACTGCGGCGGCTCAGGAGGAGCTGAAAATGCAGTTCCAGAAAAAGAAAGAAGAGTTGTTCGATGTGCTGGTGGAGTTGTCAAGGACACGCACGTACCCAAGTCTCTCCTGGGAGGCCTTCCAGGTTAATCAGCTCGCCGCTCGACTTGTTGGGAAGGTGGAGCCTAGGCCTGGTGACTACTACTGGTATAGTGTCTCTCAAACATTCGGTTTATCTTTTTCTTTTGTTCTGTTTATACTACTCCCTCCGTTCCAAATTACTCGTCGTTTGAACTAAAATCACGACGAGTAATTTGGAATGGAGAGAGTGGTAGATAATTGCCCGGACGAAGCCTTCTACCTGGCAGGAGAAGGAACCTTACATCTTTACTTTAACTACTCCCTCCGTCTCATAATATAAGAGCGTTTTGAGATTTATCAAGAGTTTGTCTCTTGTCATCACTTGCAGGCGCAGTTATCGACTACAGGGCAGACTCAACACCTTCTTGGTTTCATACTTGTTTCTGCATTTTGTATATATGGAACACTTCTGGATACCCAAGAAGCAGAGAGAAGATGGCGCCACAAGCAACAACAGTGAAGCCAAGATCCTTCCCGACAGCGACGAGAACCAAATAAGGACATGAACTAGCACCATTTAAGTAAAAAAAAAATAGTACTAAGACGTCTTGGTTAAATGTATCATAGTTATTAGATTGTTTCCGTTGTTTGATATAAAGGTACTTTGTTCTCGACCGAACCGACCTGGGTTAGATGGTGAAGAATTCTGCAATTCTAGTTCTGTTTTTCATCTACTGAAGTTGTAGTTTAAAATCTCTACTCCTAATGAAGCAGTTGGTGAATAGTCTCCACGGTTTATTTTTGCTATTTTTTTTCGTATCTCCTCCCACCACCCCCTCCCATCCTGGTCCATCGGTTTATTTTTTCTTCACTCTTTATTACAATCAGGACTTTTCTAACGTCTAACAAATCACGGAGCTAACTTTCTTAAATTATTCATATCAATCGATTCCTTTTATTGGTTCAATTTGTCTTAGGAAACAAATAACAAATTTTTAAGAAACAAATAATAGATTTGAATCTAACTTTCCTAACTTATCTAAATCAATCGATTTCTCTCATTAGTGAAATTTGTTTTAGGAAACAAATAACAGACACGTCACAAACTTTCCTCCCAATAAATAGTTTCTTAACATTTGTAAACTTTCCTAATCAAACACGTCACAAACGGGCAGGTACATATATCATGTTACCAAACAATAAAACTCATTTGCATAGAAATCAGTTCAAAATCCTAACTTTCCTAAATTTTTACCTTTCTTTGATAACATCCAATATTTCTTATGTTTTCCACCTATTGAAGAAATCACCCCTCCATCCATATTAGCAATTTTTTTTTGAAATGAGATCTCTGGGTTATGATTTTTTTTGCGATTTTTTCCAATTGTGACCTCTCCTTCCGCTCCGGCTCCATCTCGCATAATCACCTCCACCACAGCCAGCTGACGCCACCCTAGACCTCTTGCCTCTCCACACCTTCTCCGCCACCTCCTCCTCGTACTCCATTGACAATCCCCCCGCCACGTTTGTCCACGGCGGTGTCGAGGGCATGGCACAACAGCGTACCAGTGGTAGAGCAGAACATAGCAGTAGGAAGAAGCATGCAGCAAGTGAGGCGAGCGGTCGACGGTGGAGGGCAGAGATGCGGTGAGGGGGTGGCCGGCAGAAGATGGCCGCGACAGGAGGCGGCGCGAGGCAGGGGCGCGACAGCGGGGCAAGCGAAGGGATAGGCGGCAGCAGACGGGGCGAGCGCAGCCAGCGAGACAGTGACGCGCGGTCAGGGTGTGCGTCGCGCGGGGCACAGTGGTGCGGTGGCTGTGGCGAGCGTGATGGCAACGGCGGGCACGACGGACACGGTGTGGCACGTGCGTGGGCATGGAGAGCCAAAGAGGGAGTGGCCCCGCGGGCGCGGAAGAAGAGCTGAAGGCTCGGGCATGGGCGCGCATAGGAGCGGCCATGTGCCACAGGGTCAATCCGAGGAGCTCAGTGGCTACCCCTGCAATGGCCATGGCGGACGGCGGTTCTCGGCCACAGCGAAATACCTAACGAGAGCAAACGAGAGGGGAAACTGGGGAAAGGCAAGAGGAGATCACATCGGTGTCAATGGCACCCTAGGGGAAGACAGGGGAGCTCTTGGCGGCGTGGATTGAACGGCAATGTCGCGGTGGCTG
The DNA here is from genome assembly GCF_002162155.2 of Triticum dicoccoides. Taxonomy (NCBI): domain Eukaryota; kingdom Viridiplantae; phylum Streptophyta; class Magnoliopsida; order Poales; family Poaceae; genus Triticum; species Triticum dicoccoides. The sequence continues at coordinate 663,232,325 of NC_041381.1, forward strand.
AAGGTTGAGGAAGACAGCAACAACGTCGATCTGGGGTGCTGGACTTGATCTCGTTGGCGCAGACGAAGTAGCGGAGGCATTCGGAGCTCCTTGACAAGCTCCTAGCCAGCAGGGAGGGCAGTGGTCATGTGGACGGAGTCAGTCATGGTGGCCGTGGCATCTGACTTCGTCTAGATCACTGGGATCGAGCGAGCGAGGAGGAGAAGTGGATTTGGGAAGGGGCGTCGAGGAGGAGTGAGGCCATGGGGGCAGGGGAGGCAGGGCGTCACCCTTATCCATTCCCCTTCGATGTCGACGAGCACTACAAGAAATATGTCAACTTGTGACCACCACTATTGGTCACTGAAAGGTCATGGTTTTTCATTTGCGACCTTTTTGTGACCAAAAACAGAAGGTCAAAAGCTGGCGATCGTAAACTGACTATAGCGACCTTCTCTGTGAGAAAGTCGTAGACGTTTACGAGCAAAATAGAAGGTCATTGAACCCATGACCTTTTGTTTTGGTCATTGGCTGTCTGCCCAAGCCACGTCGGATCCGACGTGGCAAAGTTGCGACCAATTGAAAAAGTCATTGATAAGATTCAGCCCGGTCCAATTTGGTGTTTTACATGGGCCAAGCCCAATAATTCAGCCCATTTGTTGTTTTTTCCTATGCTTTGAATAGCTACATGGGCCTGGCCCAACATTCGGCTTTCATGAGCTTCTTCCATTTTTTTGGGCCTCATCCTTTTTGCAATCTGTTTCCTTTTTTATTTTCTGAGATTTTATTTTGTTTCATTTTTTAAACGGTCCAGTGCTTGTCATTTTTTAAACGGCCTCAGCCTTCTTCAGCCCAATTATTTGTCCGGTATTAGATCTCAGCCTTTTGGACCAGCCTCTAGCCCAGTTACACACACATACATCCAACATTATTTCATATTCAAATCAGGAAAACACCATATGAAATTCAAATCATCCACCGCATCACATCAGATTTACATAACAAATCATCATAGGAATGCATTTCCTTACACGGGAATATAGAAGGAACAGAGGGAATATGCAATAAGACAATTATGGCACATCCTACAACTTGCCATCCTACAACAAGAAGTATATAACAGGACAGTACAATGGACTTCATTGCTCTCTCTTGTAAGACTTGCTCCAGCTGCGACAACTTGCCATCCTACAACAAGAAGTACATAACAATGAACTTCAAGAACATTACAGGAGCTAAACGCCCAATCAACGCGAAGTGCTCAAAAATGCCTTAGCGCATGCATTCAAAATTTAGACACTTGACATAGCCTCATCAAGCATGCAATAAATTTTAGAAAGTAAACGAGGACCAGACTTTACAATTACAGACACATCCATCAATCCATGAGGCAAAATCATGTGAATCCAAAAGGAGAGGCAGGAAGGGATACCAATTTTGATCCAAAGGGGCTACGAGTGTGGCCTTCTTTCGGAAGAGGTTGGCCCTAACGCACCTTGTATCAGAGGCGATGGGAGCTCATAGATTGTCCTGGTCAGTGAGCAGGTCCACGCATCCGGTCATACTGCTAGCATGAGTAACAGGAAAAATGAAAGAAACAATTTAGACTTGGTATTAACAAACAAAGACTGTAATCAATAGCAGATTAAGCGCCAATTTTCTCGGATACAAGGAGAAGAACGAGCAAAACAGCACAGAGATGTCGGACAATGCTGTACCTGTAGATGATGTTCGCAGCCAAGGAAGACATGGGGCCAGCCTTGCATGTGTGCATGCTTCACCAGTGCATGCATCACCATAGCAGCCAACCAAGTAGACATCATCGACATCTACTCACCGCTTTCCTGGCAATGGAGAAAGAGTCAAACAAAAAAATATTAGACCATGATATGACACCAGACCATAGATTAGTAACTTTACATCACAAAGTATATCCACAACACCATAAAATAGTCCCAAACCCGAGTGTTATTTGAGTATATCGCATGTAGTTTATTTTCATAAGTCCAGAAACATGGAAGGGTTCAATACAGTCCTAATATACATCATGCGCATCAGGATAGATCTAACAAACCAGACCATGATCATCATGCGCATCAGGATAGATCTAACAAACCAGACCATGATCATCATGCGCATCAGGATTTATGGTTCTAGCAAAACAGTAAAGAGATGGACATACACGCTTCAAGCATACCAGCTACTACATCACCATTCTCGTGACCACAGACATCACCATTCACTAATAATTCCCATTGGGAGATCAAACTATGCATCCAACAAGCTACAGCAACAGGGAATGTAGAAAAATTATGACCCGAGATGACGAATCAACTGGGTGCATCTCAATTTGAACAACCACGGCGAGACAACAACCGCATACTAATGCGGCAAAATCAAATCTGCACGCAGGAGCAGCGCCGTTCGTGGCATCCACATGAGGACGCGCAACATCAAGAACATGGCGCATGACAACAACATACCTAGAGATCTAGGACGGAGGGAGGGGGAGCTTACACTTGCGGATGCGGGCGGCCAGGTAACCGCACGAGGAGCAGGTGCTCTTCTGGAGGTGGAAGCTGCGGCGGCCGCAACGGATGCAGAATTGAAGAGGGTCCTCATGTAGCAGTAGTAGCAGCAGCATGAAGAATTGAAGACCGACCAACAGAGCCTGCAATGCAAACAGAGAGGCATGAGGAAACTGAATCCAATCATATCAAATCAAATCGAGCTGCTACACCTTGACCTTGAGGAAAACAAACCTCATCTCATGTCATCTTAGGGAAAAGTAAGAAGAAGAAAAATATATGGCTGCTGCTCCATGACCATGACCTTGAATTGTTGTTGCTGCACCAGATCGAGGAAGGATAAGACCTGCAAAAAAAGCAATAACTAGCAATGCACAAGCATGAATTCATGGAAGGACGGATGCAAGGCCAAACATCCAGCATACTTTTTCTTAATGCCCCAACTACATAAAAAACCATGGTAGTTCTAACCATATTAAATTAAAGGACAAAGTGAAGTCATGATGAATTGATAGTTCCATGTTATAAAGCTTTCTGTTTAGCATATCCTAAATCACAGTCTATCTACCAATATATGAATTCTTTAGTTTTCAGAATGGTGGCTCACATATTTGGGCTGATTTGTACACAGCCAAGAAAAACTTCTTACAAATAAATTCATGGAAGCATATTATCCTTTCAGTCCCTCACCCATATCTCCTAGTAGTATTACAGACAAACTAAATTTTACATAGGGAGGTTCAGATTATCTTCACTGTATTTTTAGTATTTTTTTACTTGAGACAAACTAAATGATAACATCAATGACAACAAGACTTGAACAGAAATAGCTATTGAAGAAACACGTATATAAGATAGAATGAAAATGATTTACACCACAACATATAGTTCACATGTACTGGAGCTAGAGACTACAGAACACACATAATCACACATATGCGAACAGGGTACTACTCCATGGTTCAGGTTACACTAATAAACAAAATTATACAAGCGACTAGACTAGTATCACAGATCTACAGAGTAGTACTAAACAGCTAAAAATAAGTAGTAGAAGTAACTAGTACAGGGAGCAAGTACTCTTAAAATCTGAATCTTACAGACTTATACAACACCGGGAAATTCAGAGAAGAAAGGGAGAAAGAGAGATTGCAGGAGGAGGTCGAGGATTATGCAAATTAACTGCCATGTTCCTAATGGACCCCTGCCTGTCCCCAAATTCGGGACTGAGATTAACACTGAATAAGGTACTGAAAGTAGCTATGTGCATCAGCCTCACCAAGTCTTATCATGAATCACTTGCTTTTACAACAGTATTAGGTTGCCAAAACAACAACTCTAAGAGACTGATATTATAAGTTCATTGACTGACTCACGTGAGATTGACATTCACAAGTTATTTGTATTTTTATTCAGAACTATGTAACACCATTTACATTACTTTCACAACAGAAACAAGAAACTTTGGTGCATTGTAAAAATAATATGCACGCTAAGGTTGATGCACGCTGAGGCTGTAAAAAAATATGTGTACATCCAGCCGAGCTCCATCATGATGTACTGCAGCGTGATGTCCACGCTGAGGTTGTTCTTGGCAAAGAAGTCGTGCTCGATGGCCGTCGCGTCGGCCACCACGAAGTTGATGCCATAGTGCTTGCTAGAGAAGAAAATAACAAGTCAGTATACATATTATATCTGTCAAAAGAAGGACCAATATCAATCAGACCCTTTAATTTTAAAAAACATGGTTTCATTTGATGGTTGTTGAAGTAGCTGCTTTGGTTTGCACTATAAGAAACCTGTAATATCAATTTCTAACTTTCTAATAGTGAATTTGATCCTCAGGTGGTGTTGGGTGTAGTACTAGACAAAATGCTACACCCATGGACTCTGTCTGCTGAATATGATGAAGTTCTACCAACAAGTTCGTCCTCTCTGTACTTTCTTTTAGTTTCCAAATGGATCAAGAAATCAATGTTGTGACTCATCTATACGCAATGGATCCTACATAAAAAGCTACGGTTCCATGCATGGAGAGATCGGCAACCATTTATACATTCCTATCTCTGAACTAAGAATCGGTACAACATGTGGATGTCTGTCTGACAGAAGAAGAAAATGCAAACTCCACTGCTCTGCTCCAGCGACTCCATCTTGCTCCTACTGAGCAGAGGACAAAGGGAGACGCTGCCAATGGCTGATGCAATCCTTTCATGGGAGTAACCTTAGTCGTTCAAAATCAGAGTTGAAAATGCAAGGATATTAAGTTACACAAGACAATTAGGTATTCTATGTACGCAGCATTGTCAACAACAAATACAATTCTCTACTAGTAGCAGAACACGAAGTGCAGCACAGCAATGTCCCTCCCTCTAGAGCTAGTCACAAAGTATGGTGAGAGGATTTACCTTCCAGGTTGCTTCCTGTTGATTGCGCCAAGCTGGCTCTTAACATTACCGTATTCAGCAACTCTAACCTGGAAAAGGGCATATTCAGTCCTTCTGTAAATGTAACATCCAACCAAAACACTTATTTGCATCTATGAGCACAAAATAAAATGAAGGTATGTATAAAACTAAGACTGCACTTGGCAGGCAAGATCAACACGGTATTTCAGTTATAATTACTTCAATTTATTCCTTTTCCTGACAAAATGTGGCACCAATTCCCTAGTTGTTTGCATCATGAACATTATGTGGCAATTCAGTGCCAGAAAAGGGGACAAAAGACTAAGGGGCTGTTTGGAATCCCTCCAGCTCCGTGAAATCCTGAGAGCTGCGGAGCTGGTAAACAGGCGCTCCACGAATTTTAACTATAACTCCACCTGCTCCCGGTGTGGAGCTGTGGAGTGGAGTACATCTGAACAGGGCCTACATAAATAATCATGAAACTAGCTGCACTAACAGGTAGCTAGTCGGAGCCAAACAGACCAAGACAAACAGGAGTAAGCTACATCCAAAATCTACCAATTCAGCGCTGAGGACCAAACCAAATGTAATTGTTAAGCAACATTGTCCAAAATACAGTACCCAGCTAGCCTAGCTAATGCAGTGTTAAGTTGCTGCCAATGTTCCAAAATCTCATTGGAATCCATGCGTGATTTGGTCAGTATGAAGAAGAAGTGGGCTAATGAATAGAGAGAGAAGCAGAGTTAGTTACCTTCATGTCATCCTCGATCTTGGCGACCTGGGACTGGATGCTGGCGACGGTCTCCTTGAGCGGGGCGTTGACGGGGTACTTTCCCTCGTCCCACACGAACCTGCATCCATCCATCCATCCATCCTCAGCAGATAAGCAAGAGCTAGCGCGCAGGTTTCAGAGCCTGAAGGGGAAGGGATCGCGCCTGATGGTAGCGGTGGTGGCCGGTCGTGTTACCTACGCCTACTTCGCCCTCATGTACGGGGAATCCGCCACCGGCGGCGCCCTCGGCGACCTGGAGCGTCCGTTGCTGCTCACCGGTGCGGTGACGCGGTAGGAGCAGCAGCTGGCACTCAGGCGCGGGGTGAAGTGGCTCCTGGGGATGGCGAAGCCGTCGGGGGTGCCGGGGCTCCACCTCTCCGCCGCGGCTGGTGGCAGCGCCCTCCCCCTCCCTCTGGTGGCGGCGCCCTCCCCCTCCCGCTGGTGGCGGCACCGCCCTCGAGGTGGCTGCTCAAAAGGATCTACGGAGAGGGAGGGGAAAGGATGCCGATGGTGGAGTGGAGGCCGGGGTGGTCGCTCGTGGCTGCAGGAAGATGTGCCCGTCGGATCTGACCGGAATAGACGGAGGAGGTCGGTGAGGTTGGGCGGCTCGCTTGATCTGCTGAGGGGGCGACTGGGTGGTGGAAGGGAGGGGCGGCGGAGGAGGAATCTAGATCGGGAAGGGGACGGCGGCGAGGAGATGGGGACGAGGGAGGAAGGGGGCGACGGGGGGAGGGGTCGATCTGAGCTAGGGTTTGGGCTGCGGGTGGTGGGTATCTCTTTTTCTTTTCTTTTTTTCTTCTTTTTTGTAGATAGATGGATGGATGGATGTGGGATGGAGATATGGATGGATGGATGGATGGACGCCATGTTATCGATCCGTGGACAGAGTTATGATTGGTTCAGAAAATCAGTGATGTAAAATAGTTTTTAAGTACTAAAAATAGAGAGATTTTATGAAGTAGCTATCAAAAATATTTTGCAAAAGGGCACCACACAAATTTTCACTAGAGTTAGACCACATTTTACGGATTAGGACCAATTTGTATGCATTTTTCATCTTTCTAGCTATTTTTAATCATTTTTTGAGTGCTCAAAATGATTTTTTTTGTGAAGGAACTACCAAATAATTGTGGCAAAATTGGACCAAATCATTTTTATAAAATATTAGGCCATATTTAATGCACAATTGACCAAATGGTTGGGTGTCAAAATCTTTTATCCACCTCTCGTGAAAAAGACAAATTTCCGTCGATTCAGTAGGAAGCGGGTCAAATTTGAACTGCAGCTACCTCGTAGTTTCCTCTTTATTTTTAAAAAAATTCATTTCTAGGTACATAAGTATCAATTTAATCAGAGAAACACCAAAAAAATTCCAAGATTCAACTACTAGCTAGGAGTGGTCATTCCCGCCGTTTTGACCGCATTTTGAAACGGGCATAAAAAATTGAAAAAAAATCAAAAAATTGGGAGACCTTCGCATTGTGTCATTATATGTGGCCAAGTTCCAAGGAAAAATAATAAACTTGTAATATGACAATTATTTTAAAAAAGTGTTCTCAGAAACGAGCTATCACGTGTGGAGATCAATGGCTTTCGAGCCAAATGATCAATCTTATGGCCTCATTCATGGCATAATTTGTTCAGATGATCTCATATTATGCACAATGGTGCATATTGGAATGGAAAAAAATGTTGCCAAAGGGAGTTTTCACTTTCATTGCACAAAAGAGCCATTTTCCATTTTTCCAGTGCCCCAAATGAGGTTTTTTTGTGAAGAACCTACCAAATAATTATTGCAAATTTGCACCAAATCATTTTTCTAAAATACTAGGCCATATTTAATGCATAATTGACCAAATTTTTGGGTGTAAAAAGTTTTGATCCACCACTGGTGAAAATGACAAATTTCCGCCGATTCAGTTGGAAGCGGGTCAAATTTGAACTGCAGCTACCTCATAGTTTGCTCTTTATTTTTTTCAAAAAATCATATATAAGTGCATAAGTATCTGTTTAATCAGAGAAACACCAAAAAAATTCCAAGATTCAACCACTAGATAGGAACGGTCATTCCCGTCGTTTTGACTGTATTTTGAAACGGGCGTAAAAAATTGAAAAAAAATCAAAAAATTGGAAAAGCTTCGCATTGTGTCATTATATATGACCAAGTTCCCAGGAAAAAAAATAAACTTGTAATATGACAATTATTTTTAAAAAGTTTTCTCAAAAATGAGCTATCATGCGTGAAGATTCATGGCTTTCAAGCCAAATGATCAATCTTATGGCCACATTCATGGCATAGTTTGTTTAAATGATCTTATATTGTGCACAAGGGTGCATATTGGAATTCCAAACTATGTTGCCTAAGGGAGTTTTCACTTTCATTGCACACAAGAGCCATTTTCCATTTTCCGAGTGCCCCAAATGAGGTTTTTTTGTGAAGGACCTACCAAATAATTGTTGCAAATTTGTACCTAATCAATTTTATTAATTACTAGGCCATATTTAATTCACAATTGACCAAATGGTTGGGTGTAAAAAGTTTTGATCCACCTCTGGTGAAAAAGACAAATTCCCGTCGATTCAATTGGAAGCGGGTCAAATTTGAACTGCAGCTGCCTCATAGTTTGCTATTTATTTTTTTCCAAAAATAATTTCTAGGTACATAAGTATCTATTTAATCAGAGAAACATCAAAAGTTTTCCAAGATTCAACCACTAGCTAGGAACGGTCACGCCCGCCGTTTTGACTGCATTTTGAAACGGGCGTAAAAAATTCAAAAAAATCAAAAAATTGGAAAACCTTCGCATTGTGTCATTATATGTGACCAAGTTTCTAGGAAAAATAATAAACTTGTAATAAAGAAATTATTTTTAAAAAGTGTTCTCAGAAATTAGCTGTCATGCGTGAAGATTCATGGCTTTCAAGCCAAATGATCAATCTTATGGCCACATTCATGGCATAGTTTGTTCAAATGATCTCATATTGTGCAAAAGGATGCATCTTGGAATGGCAAACAATGTTGGCTAAGGAAGTTTTCATTTTCTTTGCACAGAAAATTCATTTTCCATTTTCCGAGTGCCTAAAATGAGTTTTTTTAAGGACCTACCATATATTTGCTGCAAAATTGGACCAAATCAATTTTATAAAATACTAGGCCATATTTAATGCACAATTGACAAAATGGTTGGGTGTAAAAAGTTTTGATCCACCTCTGGTGAAAAAGACAAATTCCCGCCGATTCAGTTGGAAGCGGGTCAAATTTGAACTGCAGCTGCCTCATAGTTTGCCATTTATTTTTTCCAAAAATCATTTCTAGTTACATAAATACCTAATTAATCATAAATACATGGTTTGGTGGCGATACGTCGAGGTTTGGACGGTGGCCGAGGGCCCCAACTCTAGAGGGCGTAAACTCGCATGCCCGCCGCGTGGTCACCGCATGACCGTGGCGTTGCCATGTGTTCTGGGCTGCCTAGGAATGTTTAGTGGGTTGGGCACTCCCCAGGTAGGTTCTAGGAAGAAAGTCACAACATAACATTCTCACGAGGAGATCGATCGATGCTCAAACATGAATAAGCAGCCAAGTGTTTGATTAGCGATACGGGAAATGCACATGGCTAATGGGTGTGAGTTTTGGCTGACGATGATCAATTACTAAGAAGACTGTCTTCGCAAATTTTCAGCTCAAAAGAAGGAGCCTAGGTGGTACTTGCTTTGCAAAGTACCACACTGGACATAAATACGAATGTTGAAGCCGGGCTCAAAATAATGAATGGATTGAGCTGGCGTTTGGTGAAGGATGGTTATTTGGGTAGAGGAAAACACTGTAGAAAATGGATACCATTTGAACATGCAAAAGTGGTACTTCCTTCACAAAGTGTTTTTCTGAACAGAATAGGAAAATGAATATTTTTGAATTATTTTTGAACTACACAAGGAAGGTTTTTTTACATATTTGACGAAGATATTACCCAAAGAATTTATGAGATTTTTTTGGGAATTTTGGGAATGATAGAAATATAGGTTGCTTCACAACCTAGGGCAAAAACTGCCACATGGACATGACACATAGGCAAAACTGATGAGGTGGCGCCTAGTCATAGCAACCCACCACAATTTACAAGGTTATGACCATCTATATTGGTCATGATCAGCTAGAAATAAGGCAGCGGACCTGTGCTATTTATTTTATGACCATTTCGTGTAAGGAAATTGCAGCCTTTCTAACCAAAATGGCCGTTATTGTTTAGGGTTTGGAGCCCCCCGAACAGCTTTTGACCAATTGGTCTGAAATGGTCATAGATCTATGACCAATTCTTCCAGGGTCACTGGCAGAAGGTCACTAGTTGACATATTTCTTGTAGTGGAGGTGGTCAGGCGGGAGCCCGACTTTGTGCGACGGACTCGGGGAACAGGAGAAGACGACCGTGCGGGGACTGGACCATTGGGCCGGTTCGGTGGCAAGGCCCGGGGGTAGGGGGAATCCCCTTTTTCATCGTCCTTTAGGTTTTTAATGTATTCTAATCCGTTTCTCCTTTTTAACACCGTTTTCTATTTATTCTTATATCAACTAAATGGATTTTGTTAATTGTGAAACTATGCACACAATTCAAGCACAATATTTTTAGGTGGCACAAAAAGTTTGGGGCCAAAAGGAAATACATAAAATTAGGTTTATATTTAATTGATTATTTTAACTACTGTTGGACCTCTTATTAATTTGACAAGATTTAATTTTTGGGTCAAATAATGTTGGGCTCAATATGTCAAAGATCAGTTGAATTTATAGAATATGGTGAACATTTTAGTTTTACTGTTTGACGAAATAATTTATTTGACTTTATTTTAAATTCGAATTGGGCTTTAATTTTTATCACGTGGCAGTTTGGCTTAGCAAGCTTAATGACATGGCATCATTAGGGGGAGGTCACTATAGCTAACGACTTGAGGTGTTATATAATCTTCCCATTTCTGAAATTTCATTGTTAAATGATTGGGAAATATATCATACTATCCATTAGTTCAATCAAGCTCACAACAAGTCCACACACTATTGCCAATTGAGTAAGTCTTATTGGCAGGGAGAATAGGCTATGTGTGTGTGTTAGAGAGAGAGAGAGAGAGAGAGAGAGAGAGAGAGTGAGGAAGAGGGAGGGGGAGAGAGTGTGTGTGTGAGGATTTGATGGTAAAAAAGGTCGCCAATGTCGTAATATTGAACTATTAAAGTTAATGTGGTCACGTTGCAACGCACGGGCGTTCTTCTAGTCCTCTTAAGTTGTAAATTTGTGGAACGCGTGTGCCAGGCTCCGGTTGACCGGCACAATCGCTAGGCCGGTCGCCGCATAACCGTTGGATTAAGCCAGCGTGCGCCATTGGATGTCTTTCCTCTGAATCATCTCCTTCCTCTCTCTTTAGTCAACGTAAACAGAAATCCCATCATTCCACTTCTCCGCGAGTGTCTGTACCCTCGGCCCCCATGCGTGTGCCCTCCGGCGAGGGGCGGCAGCACCCCGTCCCCTTGCGTCCGGCGGTCCATCGACCAACAAATTTTATTTACCAGCTTCCAGCAAAACAACTCAGTGGTCGATTGTAGCAAAAAATTACACTATTTCTAGCACATCGCGTGGCCGATTGTAGCAATTACCATGCCGGTTCCAGCAAAATGGCTGACCGGTTGCAGCATGGGCTGCCAGCACGGGCGCTTGCCGGTTGCAACTTCTCCGCCCGTCGGTTCCAGCACGGCCGCGCGCGAAGCAACAAGCGATGGGTGGGGTGCTTCTCCCGCTTCTATGACGGGGAGCGCAAGATGCTGCAGCAGAGCCTCTTCGCCGACGACGACCACGGCTCAGGTCACAGCTGGAAGGCCGGCTCGTGAGCTCGTCCATCGGTGACCGCGAAGGCCCGCTGGATGCCTTCATGGCCGGCTCGTGAGCTCGTCCATCGGCGACCGCAAAGGCCCGCTGGATGCGTTCGATGGCCGCAGTTGCCTGCAGCAGGATACCGAGAGCAAAGCAAAAAACAACGGGGGTAGTGCCTGCAGTGGCGCTAGTTGCCTGCAGCGGTAGCCTCGCCGTCATCGAGGTGCTGAGAGCAATAGCGGTGGTGCTTGCCTGCAGTGGCAGCTGGGCCTGCGCTGGGAAGAAAGAGGATCAGAGAGGCTGAATGGATGGATAAGGGCATGTACAATGGAAGCACCCGTTTGGTGCTGCCCCCTAGTCCATCTAGGCATAAAAATCTGAAATCACCACATAATTTTTTCTATTGTCCAACGGAAGCTACCATTTAGTGGGACCTACGCAGTGTTAGCCATCTACTACCATGCAGCGCAGAAGGTGGGAGCAGCAAAGGTCCCCATCTCTCCTTTTCCTCCCCTGTTTCTTTCCCTCTCTTAACTTTTTCCACTTTCCCAGCTGAAGAAGCCGTCTCCTCTGCAAGCTGCGCCTGTGGTCTGCAAGCAGCACCTGCATAACAACTGTGGCATCCGAACCTAGCTGGACCATAGGGCAGTAGGTCTGAGGCAACGCGATGGCCATGCCCTAAGGCAGTGCTTAAGCGGTTCATGGGACCCACCAGCCACATGTCAGCGCGTGAGAGATAGCGGCCGTGCCTATTTTGCTGTGGTCGCAGGATCTAACTAGATCCAATGACTCGTGCGCGACCGGCCAAAGTCTTAGCCGGTCGGCCGGCTCCTGACGTTTCCCTTTGTGGAAAGATGTAAATTGATTCCTGCATCCCAACCTAAAACAATTACACTCTCTAGTAGCAGATCATGGATCACGTTGATGGCCAATTAGTAGAATCCAGTCTCTGCATGACAATTGACGACACGAGGAAAGGTGAAAATTTTGCTCCTTAAATCGTCTGCATACATTCGGACCGTGCGTAAATTGAAGACAAAGTGGGAATGCTCGCGTGTGGAACACTGTCACGCTTGCTTCTGACTGCCCTGACCCATCCAAAATCCTCCTTTCTCGCCCGCGTGCGTTTTCATTCGGCGCTAGCTGCCCGCATTTATGATATTCTACAGCGGCCGCTCCGCAATGACGGCACCCAGGACGGACGGGACCTCTCACAGTCTCATTAGCGCCGGCATTGAAACGCCGTGCCGGCCGGGAGAACCACTTGCATCGCGTCCCCGGTGTCCATGCCTATTCAATGCCGAAGCGATATTTGTTATACAACACGACACGGATATCTACCACACCCGTTCAGTGTCCATCCATCCATATGGTGCCATTAAGTAGGCTCGTCGGCCGAGGAGCCAACTCCGACGTCGCGCATTGGCGCACCCAGACGCTTGGCCTCACCGGAATCCACTATTTAAAGGCGGCCACAACCCGCTAACTCCACACCACAACACATTCTCCTCCTTTGCTCCATAACCGCCATGACCTCGAGGGGGAACGCTCTATGGGATAGTCTGCCGTCGGAGATGAAGCACGAGGTGGCCGACCTTGCAGCCATCTGGCAGTCCCGCAGTGCCAGATGGATCAGGCATTGCATGCCGGCCAGCTTGCTCAAGATCTCCAACGACGACACGGCGCCGGACCCCATGCCGGTGCATGTCGGCCTGACCATTGAGCAGGCGTAGGCGCACCACGACTCCGCAATGGCGGCGGAGGAGTAACCTGCGCCGGCTCCTATGTCGGTGTTCCGGCAGCCCATGAGGAGCAGAGGTACAACCCGTTTCTCCTCGAGCAGCACTGACTGGCGGAGGGCCAAATCTATGGCAAGTGAGGCCATGGCGGCGGCGAACCTGAACGTCATTGCGGAGCAGGGCGCGCTCTACAAGGCCGAAAGCACTGTTTGCAACGAAGTTCCAGCGTAGCCGGACGCGGACGCGTCTGCCAGCTACGCGCCTTACGCGCCGCCGTCCAACTTTCAGGGACGCACGTGGCAGGTGGACAGTGACGGACCGTCCATGTCCGTCATCGACCTCATGTCCACCGGCGCCGGCAACGGATAGGTCGCGGACTCCTCCGAGGATGAGTAGGTTATGGGAGGCAGCGAGGCGTTGTGTCGCAAGTTGGTCGGTCCATCACCCATGTTCTACTCTTCCCCGCCGGAGACCGCACCTTCACTTTATCGGTCTTGAACCCCACCCCGTGCATGAAGACGACAAATGGAGAACGTGGTCGCCCATGAGGAATACAAAGGAAGTGAACGACAGTCGCCGTCGTAGGATAGGTTTAGGGTCGGAACGCTTTTTTCCAAATGTTTGAAATGTAATAAAAATATGTCGTGTTTGCATGAATCTTGTCTAGTATATAAAAAACATGTCGTGTTTGCATGAATTTCGTCCGGTTAGTTGAAAAGGTGTTCAAAATGTATGCAGACAGCGCTGGATAGCTGCCTCCGGCATCCGTGTCCGTGGACAAATGTCGAAGCAAATTTCCGGGTAAGCCTTGGAGATGCCCTTATACGTATCTAAATTCATCTGGATTGTTTGTTAATTTTTATTCTATGTGAATAGAGCTTTTTCCGCGCCTTATTCATCCGAAAACTGTACTCGTGTGTGTTTACTGAAGTAGAAAACAATCATGTACTCCATCCGTCCTTAAAAAAAATGTACTTCTAACATTGTTGGAGAGTTAAACGTTTTTATGTTTGACTGTATTTATATGTACAATAGTACACCAACATTTATGACATCAAATTAGTAGCATTAGATTCATGATAAAATATATTGTCAAAGACAATTAATCTCGTCATAAGTTTAGTAATATGTGTAAAAAACGGCCATAAAATATGTATATACGCGTGCGATTTGGATAACTGCGACCAAATACTTGTTGATGGATTCTCGTCAGAAGTTTGGCCAGGCCAGTGAATAACCTGCCGTCGGCCAAAATCGAACAGCAAAGCTAGCCTTCAGTCGGCACGAAACGCACGACACATGCATGTGAAGGCAGCGCAGCGCGCCACAGCGTCGCCGTCCCACGAGTTGTAGAAGCTGGCGGTGGTGGCAAGCGGTGCCTTAGAGTTCCGACGCCGAACCATTGTCACGCACGCCACACCATATTGCCGGTATCCATCACCGCCGTCGGCCACGCCGTACCATGCCGCTGGTACGGTACCCATCACTGCGATAGCCGGATTTGATTCAGCTTGTAGGAGAGGAGGCCTGCGAAGATGGGAATGGGATCGTTTAAAATCGAGTTGAACGAGGAGAGACGTATAGGCGGCCTTAGATTGATGCGATCGATGGTTGGGATAGAAAGCGTAACCGTTTCGGACTCCGGACCACACGTGCACCCGACTAATACCAGATGGAATTGGGATCTGGGACGTACAAAAAATCTTTTTTTTCCAGGAAACTTTGAGCTTTATCTACTATCTTCTATATCTAAATAGGGCCACCCCACTATCTTATTTTTCTTGATCCTCATGAAGCCACGTCATCTCAATAGTTATACCCGTTGATATAGTGTAACTAAGCAGCCTCCAGCCGTCTGATCAGAAGTTAACGAAATTACTGAGACTTGCCACCGCGAAGTGGAAAATACCGCTTCGTTCTTTCGAGTGGTCCTGCTCGCTAGCGCTACGACTTGATTCTGTGTTGGCTGGGCTGTAGGTGTACCTGCGCTTAAGCCAACAACTGGGGTGCCAGGTCCAATAAATCGTACGTGGCTGGCTTTGTCATTGGTTCCAGCCCATGTAGGCCTGGCCATATTATTTGGTGCGTGGGGTGAGCCCATGTAATTGTAGTTGATCACCTCAAAAAAAATGTAATTGTAGTTGATCGATCAGGCGACCAGGCTTTCTTCTAAAAGAAAAATATCAGGCGACAAGGCTTCATCTTCCTCGCTCCAACCTCGCTCGCCGCCGCCGCTCCTCTCTCTTCCGCTCCCTGCCGCTCTCTCTTCCAACCGATACGCTATCAATTCACGATATGAAACGGCAGCCACAAATGCACATGAAAGAAGAGGATTAATCGTCCCTCACTATTTTGTCCTCGGTGCTAGATTTAACAGAGGGGCGACATTTGCTCTTCCACCCGCCGAATCACATCTCCATTCACCTTCTCCATCAAATCCTACTCCTCTACCTCCCATTGCAGGAGTAACCGATGCAGCTGCTCCACAATCATTGTCGGTGGCTTCATGGTTCTGCCTTGATATATACTTGGGGTCCATTGCAGTTCTTGCCTCTCCAAATTTAAGAAGGCGCTAGGAGGAGTAGGTCCGAAGGATTCTAGGTGAGCGATTCTTGCTGCTGCTCAAGTCTGATCTGTCAGTCACCTTACTTCTCCGTGGAGCAAGAACAGAGATTGACTGGTGGGTTTTTTTGCGGAACAAACAAAAAAAATTGCGTTTTGGAAACAGATCAACCTTGCCTGATCCTTGGGGGAGATCCTGGTGGTGATGAAGATGCCAGTGAGCAAGTGCTGGAAGACGAATGGATAACAAAAAGAGGACCAGTGATGAGGCACCAATTAAAGAGGTACCTAGAATTTACCATATGGATATTAGCTTAAATTTGATGTTTCTTTTGTATATAGTTACATCGTTTGGTTACCTTGCTGAACCCTTCTATTTACAAGATTGGGCAAAATTGATGTCCCATAATGTACTTCCTCCGTCCGGAAATAGTTGTCACTGAAATGAATGTATCTAGATGTATTTTAATTCTAGATACATCCATTTTCATCCATTTATGCGACAAGTATTTCCGGACGGAGGGAGTACTTAACAGAGTTTCTCTGTTCGATGTGTTCATGGTGTCGATGCGGACCACACCACTGATCATCAACACCTATTTTAATCGCTCAACCTACAGCGGCAGGTGTATGTAACAAGTCAATTATGTGGTATGATATCTATGTATTTCTCAACAACCATTTGAGCACTCATTTGATAAATTTCTACAGTTGGTGATAACAAGTCAATTAGTTCATGTAGTAGTTCATATTCATTTTTGGAGCAGAAGGAGTTTAATTAGTTTATGATCTGTATGTTCCTAATCTTTCTGTGGAATTATAAAGGCTTAAAGTATGACATATAAGAGCATTGCATTGCAGCCGGCCTGTATCCTCCACCTCGACGCTCCTGCCAAATACGGTCCAAAATTCATGAGTCCTCATCATTCTTTAATTCCCAGTCCCTTTTACAGTTCATCTTCCATTGCTGGGGAAGCTTTTGTTTATACTTCTACTATTGATTTAAATGTCCCATGTTCATCTTGCTTAATTATAAAGTTTGGTCACCTGACATTGTTTCAAGTCTGATGCATACATCCAATAAGTGTGCAATTTTAAAAGTTTTCCCCGCACTAAATCTCTACTGATACACTACCAAGTGTCTTATTCCTTCAATATATGGTTATATTTGTCTTACATTCATGTATTAATGTCATCGCTCCTTTGTATCAGCTACCCTATATCTTCTTAACAGTGGCATATATATGTGTCAAACTGCCGCGGACAAAGATTGAAGCGTGCAGCCGTGCATACGGACTTGCCATAGGAACAGATTGCCTTTCTGGCCAGTAAAATTATTTTTATGGTTCTGGTCGTTTGTTGTAGATTTACTTATATTCTAAAGATCTATATGAATATCTCTCTGCCACAAATTATGCATAGTAAAATTGCAAGAGAAGTAAATTGTTTTCCGTATGATCAACATATATATCTGTATAATACACTAAGCTTGCTTAAGATGATTATATTATTCATGTATGTATATATTTGAACTTAGTGAGAATTTCCGCATGTCGTATTGTACGTGTGCTTACATGGCCAAGCTGCTATTGTTCTCGAAGTTCATTATTATCCATCTATATATATTTATTGTTGGAACATTATAAAGAGACTTTGCAGAATGATTACTTCACTACAATTGCTTCATTGATTTGACAAATTTCCTGTAATTTGCATGACTGAAAGTATAAAACTGATATTTAAGTATGACAGTGACTTATAAATTTTACAACTGTGGCTTGCGTGACCTCACAAACATACTACTTCAGTGATAAGTTCATTTTCCTGTTATCTCTTATCTGCACTCTAAGAATGCACCTCATGAATGTTTACAATTTTGCATACTAATATCCCGCAGCAACGCGCGGGGTACCACCTAGTATCTAAATAGAAGCTCCCCACTACCTGATTTCTCTGTGCTCTCATGCGTCCACGTTATCATATTTTTTTCCAGCCGTTTGATCGACCACAGATGGCTCAGATCTGCAGCGCAAGTCTTGATCCCCCGAGCTCCATGACCCTCCCGTAATCCCTTTGACTCCATCGTCTCCTCGCCTCCTCCCGGATCTCCCCATCACAAACGCACATTAAACGGATGGCGTTATGCGAGCAATCATCCGGCTTCATCACCCGTCGAGGGATTCTATTGCCCATCTCCTCCCGGTGACGAGACGTGACGAGACGAATTGGAGGCCTGGCCGCCGCCTATGCACATCACCACCGCCGCCGCCGCGAGGGGGCTGCATCTTCTTCTTCCACAGCGCCGCTGACGGGCTGGACCAACACCTCTGTGCATCACGGGTTGATCTCCTCCACATCCCCTTTGGTGAGGCACTGGCCGTTGATCGGTGGATGTGGACTTGCAGGTGCTCTTCCACGCCGACGAGGTGACGACGGCGAGCTGGTACTCCTAAACTATGTGGGGAGGGAGCTATTTGTCATCGGCATCCGGCCGTGAGGCGAAGGTGGAGACGACCCGTCGCCATTCGCAAGAAAAAGGCCATGGTACCTGCTCCTACTTCCTCTCCTTCCTCCTAATTAGGATTGTTCAATAAAAAAATAGTTCATTGTCTGCAAGCTAGGTTATATGTTATTTGTGAATGTTTCGTTTTGTAGTTGAGAATCAGACAGTGGCCCTCGGGACATTCAACCCTCGGCAAGAGCGTTATACACATAAGGCTGAAGAATATACCACTCCAACTGGTATCTTTTCAACGGGTTCCTGTTCTGCTAAATCAAAGATAATATGGGCATCTGCCAGACATAATTTTTTTGTACAAGGAGATGGTGTGCAGTTATTTTGTTCCTGTGAATCTATCTTATGAAGAAGTACGTATGCACGTGTGAATTTTATTTGCAGTTTATGGACGCTGATGGGAAAGTGTACCTAGACACGAGGTACTCCGTTGTGAATAGGAAGGACTCGGGAGGAGTCGTCTAATTAACAAGAGCAAGTAGTACGCCTTCTGGTTCTACAGTGTACGGTAGCTATGGCTAGCTGGCTGTAAGAATGGTCCTATTCCACGATCAGATGAGCTTGAGTCAAGTAGATCTCTGAATCCTATTAGCTATAAATCTATGAATTTGCATGTGTTATTCTCCCTGAACAATTAACCTGCCTGGCTCTGTTATCACACAATGCGCTCTGTCCTCTCCGTTGCACTCGCGAGTGGTGAGTAAGCTGGTCGCCATCCCTTTACACAAGATCCAGCCGTCATCTGGCTGTATGTGTTGCTGCTTATTTAAAATTTGATTCGTCTTTGACTATTTGTTTTTATGTGAGTAGTAATACCCAACATCTTCGGGCTGCATTAGTCTACTGAAATTAAGTCACCCACTCTTACGTTGTTTGTGCAGAGCTTTATTTTGTGATGTCGACAAGGTAGTTGATGAAAATTCAAACAGGTACCACTGAGGTACCGTTGACCAGTGTAATTTTTATAATGTAATCAAAGAATAATAATCCCATCTTCCTCATGTTTTTTCTTCAAATATTGTTTTTAAGTCTTCTTTACTACCTGATTTGAAGACTATTGTTGATCATGTAAGAAAGCTAAAAATATTTACTATCGTGATTTCTGTAACCATACATACATAAAATGTTAGACATGTGCTTCTTACTCATTGTCAAGTTGTTTTATACACAGGAAAACCAGAGGAACAAAGACATGGTAGGCAACATCCAAGGAGCAAACTAAACGTTCATGTAATCTGTTGGCGAGAGCCTTATTTGGGTGTATATTTCTCATGGAACAATCTATCTTAATTATCTATTAAGTTTGTATTGTTTCCTGGTGTATTTTCTTGGCTATAATTTATTGCAGTATAGTTGTTTTTGGACTATTTAGATATACTCCATCCATTCACTAATATATGATGTTTTATATATTTCAATATGGACTACATATGAACTGAAATGAGTGAACATACACACCAAAATGCGTCTATATACTTCTGAATCAGATAAAGGTTAGAAGATCTTATATTTGTGCAGTTGCGACAATGACAGATTACCAATGCCATTTGTTTTCACATTAAGGGGCTCTATACAGTTGTTCACTTATGATTTCTTCTGTCATGCACAACCAAGAGCCAACCATTTAAATACTATAGTCATGTGTTATATTTTTAATTTAATCAATTTGTAACCATAATTTGCCGCAGCAACGCGCGGGGTATCATCTAGTTCAAATAATCTCGGCATCAACACGATCGCCATGACACTGGCCATGAGGAAACCGGGTGGGGAGTCCATTCAACAGTCGGTGACCCCAATTGCGCTTGCATGTTTCGCACACAGGTGAGTCGACAGATTGGCATTTCTCATGACATGTTGAATATAGTAAACAAAAGAAAGGATAGGGCTAGCTCTTTAATATCTAAAAGTAACAACGCTATAATAGAGCGCGAAAAGCGTCATGCGTGCCATAGTTGTACCATCTCTAAGCAATCCGTTTCCACCACCACTCGCGAAAACCCCCGGAGCTTTGCAAGAATCACCCCATCTCGCGGAGCAAAAGCTTCTGCTATTAGTGGATCCGTAACATCGGGGTAAGGCTTGCCCCAGGCAGCAATAAATGAAGGAGTTCTTGCTAATCCTCCTACTCCACTCTTATTTTTAGTCGATGAGACACTAGCATCTGTGTTGATCTTAACCCGGTCATGCTCAAGCGGTCTCCATCCGAACCCAGGCAACATCCTGGTCTATCCCAAAGGAAGCTCCAACAAGGTTAGGGCTTCTCTTATGCGCTTCATGGACTGAACCGGGTTCGTGCTCACTCTATCATGCGTTATGTTGTTAGGGGATGTCCATATCACCCACATAACAGTAATAATTTTGCCCGGTCTGCATCAGCAATACATGAATCACAAAGGATTTCCTTGCACCACGTACTAGGGTGTAACTCGGGCAGCTTGAGGTGAAGCTAGCTTCTCGCTTCTGTCCGGAAGCATTGAGCATGAGAACACTTAATCAATGTATGGATCATATCTTCGTTTGTACCCATGCCTTGCAACGAGCTAAGGTCGCTATATGTCTATGATGATGTGTTGTTTCCACCGGAAGGATGCCACGAAGGACTCGCCACCAGAGCACACGGACCTTGGGTAACACTTTGAGCTTCCATAGTCGTGTCCACAACCGTTTATCATTCTCTGAAGATTCTGTGATCGTCCCTTCCACTAGAGCTAACTGCTCGTTACAAGTCATTAGAGCACGATACACGGATTTCACAGTGTAGGAACCCTACCTCTCATGAGCCCAAGCCCAGATATCATCACCACCCCCTTGTCTGAGCGGAATGTTTAGAATTGCATCAACATCCGGGTGTATGAAGTTATTCCTGACTAAATCAGCTTTCCAGGACCAATTATCAGTGTCTATCAAATGTGCGACTGTATGGTTTATGGAAGTACCAACCTGCTCCGATGGCCGCAATGATAACCTCCCCAGCAGCCATCTATCTTCCTAGATGTTTATAGAGGAGCCATTCCCTATCCTCTTTAGCAGTCCAACCTCTAATGTTGCCCTCCCTGCAACGATCGCTCGCCAGGTAGCCGAAGCGTTGCGCGGAACAGTAGCATGCATGAATTCTGTCATTGGGAAGTAGCGACCTTTGAGCACCCTGGAGCATAAAGAATGCGGACTTGTAATCAGCCTCCAACCATGCTTTCCCAACAATGCAACATTGAAACATTCCAGATCACGAAATCCCATTCCTCCTAATTTTTGGAAGTGACAAGGACTTCCAATCTATCAATTGCATGGAACGCCGGTCAATTGAACTGCTCCACCAAAACTTTGCCATCGATGAAGATATATTTTTGTACACTTTTTTGTGAGCTTAAAGCAGCTCATGTTGTGCGCTGGGACTACCTAAGCCTTTGACTTGATTAAAACTTCCCTCACCACGCAAGAAACCAATCGTTCTGCTCCACCATTCATCTTTGATTTCACTCTCTCTCTAATGAAATCAAAAGTACCAGATGTAATTCGTCCAATTGCTGTCGGGAGGCCTAAGTATCTTTCATTGAAGGCCTCGACGGCAATGCCTGTGGCACCTTTCAGCATTACTCTAACTGGATGTGGTGTGTTTGGACTAAAAAATATGGAGCTATTCTCTATGTTCACGCACTGGACCGAACAATCACCATATATCCTCATAATGTCATTCAAACGTGTAGCACTCTCCAACTTAGCTTGCATAAAGATAAGGTTGTCTTTTGCAAACAGTAGATGATTAATCCATGGTGACTGGGTGCATACTCAGATTCCTTTGTCCACATAAACTCCACCAAAATTGTTTAACAAAGTTGTGAATCCCTCTGCACACACAGAAGAAATAGATATGGTGACATGGGATCTCCTTGCCGGAACCCCTAGATGGGGTAAAAAACGGCAATAATTCACCATTCACATGTACTGCAAACCGAACTGATGAAACACAATTCATGATCAGTCTGATAAAGGTTGAGTTGAATCCCAATTTAGTCATGATGGCCTCTAGATAATGCCATTCAACCCGGTCATATGCCTTCATCATGTCTAATTTAACATCACAAACCCAATTCTTTCCTTTCTTCCTTTTCTTCATTGCCTTAACACTTGCAAGTGCAATAAGGACATTATCTGTTATGAGGCGCCCAGGCACAAACGCACTTTGCTCCTCGCTTACTATTTCATGAAGAAAATTCCTCATTCTGTTGACAATGCATTTGGCTACGATTTTGTACAAAATAGGACATAGGGAGATAGGTCTATACTGGTTTATACTTTGTGGGTGTCGTACCTAAAGGAAATATGCCCTAGAGGCAATAATAAAGTTATTATTTATATTTCCTTATATCATGATAAATGTTTATTATTCATGCTAGAATTGTATTAACCGGAAACTTGATACATGTGTGGATACATAGACAAAACACAGTGTCCCTAGTAAGCCTCTACTAGACTAGCTCGTTAATCAGAGATGGTTAAGTTTCTTAACCATATAGACATGAGTTGTCATTTGATGAACGGGATCACATCATTAGAGAACGATGTGATGGACAAGACCCATCCGTTAGCTTAGCATAATGATCGTTAAGTTTTATTGCCATTGTTTTCTTCATGACTTATTACATATTCCTTTGACTATGAGATTATGCAACTCCCAGATACCGGAGGAATACTGTGTGCTATCAAACGTCACAACATAACTGGGTGATTATAAAGATGCTCTACAGGTATCTCCGAAGGTGTTTGTTGGGTTGGCATAGATCGAGATTAGGATTTGTCACTCCGAGTATCGGAAAGGTATCTCTGGGCCCTCTCGATAATGCACATCATAATAAGCCTTGCAAGCAATACGACTAATGAGTTAGTTACGGGATGATGCATTGCGGAACGAGTAAAGAGACTTGCCGGTAACTAGATTGAACTAGGTATGAAGATACCGATGATCGAATCTCGGGCAAGTAACATACCGATGACAAAGGGAATGACGCATGTTGTCATTATGGTTTTGACCGATAAAGGTCTTCATAGAATATGTAGGAACCAATATGAGCATCCAGGTTCCGCTATTGGTTATTGACCGGAGAGGTGTCTCGGTCATGTCTACATAGTTCTCGAACCCGTAGGGTCCGCACGCTTAATGTTCGATGACGATTTGTATTATATGAATTATGTGATTTGGTGACCGAATGTTGTTCGAAGTCCCGGATGAGATCACAGACATGACGAGGAGTCTCAAAAAGGTTGAGAGGTAAATATTGATATATTGGATGATAGTATTCGGACACCGGAAGTGTTTCGGATTGTATCAGGTAC